>NW_027104175.1:376609-949621 GCF_902728285.1 Clytia hemisphaerica
TTTAGCGAAAATGCATAACGCAAAGAAATTCATCATTAATTGATGTAGGGGAGAGGGAAGGGTTGTAGGGAAAAAATAAATAGAAAGTTCTGGTCGCAAAAATCAGTTTTATTGACAATTGAATCATGCTTGATAGTGAGCATTGTTATCAATAATGTTTTTGTGTGAAAAACATAGAAATATAAGGAAAAAATCCAATGAAAATCTTCAAATACGGCGATTTCCGGAATTTTCAACCGGAAAAAATCTTTTCTCAAAAATCGAATTCGGCCATGTTTTGAGCATTGCGAATACGCATCTTTCTGCAAAAAATCAGAAAAAACTAAAAATAAAAATTCGAGAAAATGTCAAAAAACCGGTTTTTCCGGGATATTTCCGGCATTTTCGGCCGGAAAAAAATGTTTTTCGAAAATCGGGATCCGTCACATTTTAGGTATTGTCATATTGCGTCAGTGTGTAAAATTTCATAAAAAAATATAAAGTACAGCTCGAGAAATTCAAGAAATAATGACTTTCCGGTGAAAATAGGTTGTTCCGGCGACTTTTAAAATAGTTCCGGCTTCAAAAATCAATTTTATTGAAAATTGAAACATGCTTGATGGTGGGCATTGCTATTAATAATGTTTTTGAATGAAAAAACAACCAATTATAAGGAAAAAGTCCAATGAAAATCTAGAAAAACGGCGATTTCCGGCATATTTCTGGCATTTTAAGCCGGAAAATTTTTTTTCTCAAAAATCGGACTCAACCATGTTTTGGGCATTGCTCATACGCATCTTTGAGCAAAAAATCAGAAAAAACTAATGCTAAAATCTCGAAAAAATGCCAAAAATCCAGTTTTCCGGCATATTTCCGGCAATTTCGGCCGGAAATGAATGTTTTTCGAAAATCGAGCTCCATCACAATTTAGGTATTGACATTTTGCATCAGTGTGCAAAATTTCATGAAAAAATATTAAGTACAGCTCAAGAAATTCAAGAAATACCGTTTTTCCGGCGAAAATCGGCTGTTCCGGCGATTTTTAGAAAGTTCCGGCTTCAAAAATCAATTTTATTGAAAATTGAAACATGCTTGATGGTGGGCATTGCTAATAATAATGTTTTTGAATGAAAAAACAACCAATTATAAGGAAAAAGTCCAATGAAAATCTAGAAAAACGGAGATTTCCGGCATATTTCAGGCATTTTCCACCGGAAAAAAAATTTTCTGAAAAATCGGACTCGGCCATGTTTAGGGCATTGTTAACACGCATCTTTGAGCAAAAAATCAGAAAAAACTAATGATAAAATCTCGAGAAAATGCCAAAAAAACAGTTTTTCCGGCATTTTTCCGGCATTTTCGGCCGGAAAAAGATGTTTTTCGAAAATCGGGCTCCGTCACAAATTAGGTATTGACATTTTGCATCATTGTGCAAAATTTCATGAAAGAATATAAAGTACAGCTCAAGAAATTCAAGAAATAACCGTTTTTTCCCGGCGAAATCGGCTGTTCCGGCGATTTTTAGAAAGTTCCGGCTTCAAAATCAATTTTATTGAAAATTGAAACATGCTTGATGGTGGGCATTGCTATTAATAATGTTTTTGAATGAAAAAACAACCAATTATAAGGAAAAAGTCCAATGAAAATCTAGAAAAACGGAGATTTCCGGCATATTTCAGGCATTTTCCACCGGAAAAAAAATTTTCTGAAAAATCGGACTCGGCCATGTTTAGGGCATTGTTAACACGCATCTTTGAGCAAAAAATCAGAAAAAACTAATGATAAAATCTCGAGAAAATGCCAAAAAAACAGTTTTTCCGGCCGGCTGTTCCGGCGATTTTTAGAAAGTTCCGGCTTCAAAAATCAATTTTATTGAAAATTGAAACATGCTTGATGGTGGGCATTGCTATTAATAATGTTTTTGAATGAAAAAAACAACCAATTATATGGAAAAAGTCCAATGAAAATCCAGAAAAACGGCGATTTCCGGCATATTTCCGGCATTTCCGGCCGGCAAAAAAATTTTTCTCAAAAATCGGACTCGGCCAAGTTTTGGGCATTGCTAATACGCATCTTTGTGCAAAAAATCAGAAAAAACTAATGATGAAATCTTGAGAAAATGCCAAAAAACCGGTTTTTCCGGCATATTTCCGGCATTTTCGGCCGGAAATGATTTTTTTTCGAAAAGCGGGCTCCGTCACATTTTGGCCATTGCCATTTTGCATCTTTGTGCAAAAAATCAGAAAAAACTAATGAGCCAATCTCGAGAAAAGCTGGTAACAGACGAACGAACGAACGGACGAACAGACAGAGGTTAATTCATAGGACCTCCACCGGGGCACCCGGAGGTAGGTCCAACAAAGCAAAACAATATCTCACCTGCATATAAATCCAATTTATTGGTTGCAAATGCGATATAAACAAAGCTTCCAGCCGACATCATGAAACTGAGTAGAGATAAAAGCCATTCAGGTATGGTTGGTGTTAAAATCTTCATTCCAATAGCTGTTCCCAAGGAAAGGAGAAGAAAATAGGTTCCCATGATGTAACCAACGTCTCTGGCTAGCCAACAAAATGGACGATTTAACAAATACAGTGTGAACACGGAATGAACACTAACAGTGAAAGTTAGGCCACTGATCAAAATAAAGATGGCTAGATATAACAAGTCCTTGTTTGCACGTTCTTTAACTAAAATGTTCCACATGTTAATGGGTTGTTGCCAAAAGATAAGCCATTTGTTCGTCTCGTTTCTCGGTTTGTTTTGATCACGTGATTTCTTGAGGACAAAGGCGACATACAAGATGGCGGACAGATGCGAAAGAACAGTGACTACTTGTGGTATAGTGAAACCATATTGGTGAATCAATTCTCCACTGGCGTAATTACTTATTGTCATACCAAGGAATAATGCAGTCTCTATGTAACCTGAAATAACAAGACATTTCATTCCATTTGCAGATCCTTTTAAACAGTTGGTTAAATACATGGATCTAACTTAATGCCGCCGGCCTCAGAATGAAGGGTGTCAATCTATTTACGATACCACCATTCATAAAAGAATGAATTTGCTCAGAAAGTAGAAGAAAGTAATACATTGGCACAGAACAGAACAGGGATATGTTATAGCGGAGCTGGATGAAGGACGAGTATTCCTTAGCGGATTGCTTCTTTGTCTTTTCTATTGTAAACTGTTGATAATAGAAATCCATCTCTGTCCCCTTGAGTGTTCTGTTTTTATAAGAAAAATGAAGCAGACAAAGTATTCATGCAGTACGTTTGCACATATTTTGCTATGATGTTCCCGCTTTTCATCAAAATAATATTTGCAGAAGATACCCCAAAAGCTTCCTTGTAAATGAAATCTATTTTTATCAGCGTGTGTTATGTTATTTGAGAAGCTTTCATGATTTCTCTTTAAAAATTTCGGATGTAAATATTTTGACAAATATTGTTTCAATTGACTTGAAAATTTTTTCATAATCAGACATACCGACTTGTTATCTGAAAATATCAGTTAGAAAGTGAGGCACCCCGCGGTGTAGCGCGGTATTTCAAATGAAAAAAGTACTATTTATAATCTTAGAGAAGAAACTTCTTATAACTTTACTAATGAAAACAATGTTTTTCATTTTTTTCAATTGTCATTCACCAATGTTTTACAGACCCTCTTGATAATTAAAAGTTTTTAATCGTGAACGATAAATGCAGCAGCAGAATCATTGGCTAAGAGGAAATCCAAATTTCACGAGTTTGTAATTAAAAATTTCATATCAAATTTTAATATCAGGGACAGAGATAGAACAAGGCTTTTTTAAATGTGCGTTATCCAGCTCCGCTATAACATATCCCTGCACAGAATCTGGGCCTCGAATGCTTGGTGATTTATAGAGTTATTTATAGTACGTCTTATACAGTAATATAGGTGTTATATGATAATACCATAACACTGTTATGTGATAATATTGGTTTACATTAACTACAGGAGTGTCCTCAAGATCTCCTTTACTTAACGTTCCTCTCACTCATAATTTAGTGACCTAGCATGCCAGACTAGACCATACCGGTATATATTTATAAGCTAATAACAGGTGTGTGAAGACAGACTAGATTAACAAGCTTACCAATTCGGACAGACCTGTCCATTTTCTCAGTAACATCGGCAGTGTAAGCAATGATTAACATAAACATTCCATTCAGTCCACCTCCGAAACCTGCGCATGCGTTCCCAATAAAAATCGTCCATAATGGTAGCTTAAACACGATGTTGACTAAAAGAATGGACGATTCGATGACAGAACAGATAAGAACTAACGTCATCATGCAGCGACGTCCAACTTCGTCGGAGAGAGCACCATAGAAAAGGTTCATGATAGTTGATGGTATGATACTCATAATGTGATAGTAGATTTGGAAATGAGCCGTCGCTGATTGCACCTGAAGAAGAGACAATTTAGATTTTTATAATCGAGCTACTTAAACTCGAACAAATAAATTTGGGTAATTTTTCACTTAAATTTTGGGATTTTTCATTTTTAAAGAAAATTGTGAGTAATTCGAGTAAACTTGTTCTAGTACATGAGAGGGTCAAGATTAATACGTGCGTTTTTATCCGGGGGGGGGGGGTACTAGTGCAAGATGGGTTACGGGGATGTTCCGCTGGTCAGGGTACCTTTTTTTATTTCAGTCCCATTCAGGGTCACTTTTTTCGCAAATTTCGAGTTCCAGGGTCCATTTTTCGAACCTCAGCGGAGCACCCCCGTCGGTCGACAAGGGTAGTACCCCCCCACCCCTCGTTTATATAACAGCAAACCTTTTTATTAAGTAATTTTTTAAGTTGAGTTTTCTACTTAGCTCTTTAACATGGAAATTGCATTTCAAAATTGTGCATAATAAATAACAATATGATACTTCATTGTTTACTAACGAGAACATTTATCAGTGTGATGTTCATTTTATTGACTCCTCGTCACACAAGGCCATTGATGAATACCTTGCTGTGAGGCCAAATTGATTGTGTGAAGACAAATCATACCTTATCTATATAGCGGTTGTCATTTTGTTTTCTGCGTGTAACTTTCGTCTTTTACAAGCAGTTAGCTTGCCCCACCAATGTGTTCTAAGCTTTGTTGTGATTCATAGAGCCTGGTTCAGACTTCCTTCAGACTTCATTCAGCCTTTCTTTTGAAATTAAAGGCCCGTACATTTAGCAATTTAATTTTTGCCTTGGCTTGCCCGCCACTTCGTTTTTCTCTTTTCTTTTGCTTTACGTGTTTTCGAATCCAAGGGACTTTTAGTGCGTTCAGCTAAAGCTTAAACAGCTTGCGAAGCCGGGTACCGGCTAGTTCAGATTAATTTCATATTTCCCGGTTTCGCAAATTATTGCCTTTTTCACGAAAATAAATCTTGCGAAATTACGTGGGTCGGCTTAAGTGGTTCCTGAAAGATAATAACGAACCTTTTGTTGAGCATGTATGTCTGTCTGGTTCATCGAGCCATGGTGACATTCTCTCGATATCCCAGCATGTGGATTATTATAGGAATATTTGAAGCCTATGTTCTCGCTGAACCGACTGTAAATATATTGATGTGCTGTTGGAAATTGCAACATGTATGCGAATGAGTAGAGAAATAAGACTGGTTCACAAATGTAACGAAATCCATTTTTCTTTGGTTCATCACTTGAGATTTCTGATCCATCCATATTCCAAATTTTATTCCTAAAAAGAAAAGCAAGGTACTGTTTTGAGGGATATTTCAATTAAGGATGTAAGATTACTCCTAAGTTTTTTTAGACCTTTTATAGAGGAATATACTTTGTGATCCATCTAACATCACATTTTTACCTCACTAAAATCTTTGAGGAACTGACTCCAGTATTACCTCGAATAAACGCCCCTTTCTTTTAAATGCCCCTCCTTTGAGAAAAGATTTATAATAAACGCCCCTTCTAATAAACGCCTCCCCTTAGGAGGGACTTTGATTTGAAACAAGTAGCTGCAAAGAAGTATGATATTAAGGAAAACTTAGATATATGATAATATGTATTCTTTTAGTAATTTTGATCTCTAAGTTGAGCTATTTGTACTCAAACCATAGTATAAGAGTATAAGAATTTCTTTGTTGTGGTAAGTTTTATTGATTTATCGTTAATAACTATTTCTCACTGCGTTTTAGAAAGTAATGGTATGCCTTTGAAAATACACTTGTATCATATAATCATTATAAAGGAAATATCAACAATAAGTAATATAAGCACGAGCACAAAATGGTTGGGCTGAAAAACTAAAAAAGTAATCAAGTACCCCGAATGCCTTCACAATATTTTAATGAAATATTTTAAGAAACCAATGAAAAAGTACACCAAAGACAATACTGTGAAAATTTCAAGCTGGCAATTTCCAAATTAATCATTTAAACTGACAGGAAAGTTCTCATTTTGAATTTAGTTTTTATAATTTGAATTATTTCCTCAAAATACCCCTAATATGATATATCTCCAAAAATAGTTCATAGTGATTTATTGGGCCAATATTCAAAGGTATCTAAATTCAAAAACTTGTTCTGAAGGAAATGAGAGAAAAATTCACAAAACTACCAACCAAGAATAAACTAGCAAAATTGATGTTCTTATAGAACTCGAAGACAGCCGGGGCTTTCTTATACTATGCTCAAACAATAATCCGAAGGCAAAACGGGTTCCCATTCACTTTATTAAAGTGACCTTGGTTATAAATCACTTAATAAACGCCCCCCTAGAATAAAAACCCCTCCTTAAATAATATATTTATTCGAAGTAATACGGTAACTCTAAAACGAAGTAGAATTTTTAGAGGGTCACCAAAATAGAATCTCTTCTTTTTAATCCAATCCTCTAAGGTTATCGATAACCACTATAGCAGGGGAGGTCGGTACTTAAATCTATCCTAGATTTAGTTTAGTGACGTGGTGGTATACCCAGAAACTTTAAAATCCTTTTAGTACCATTGGGTACTAAAATACCAAAAAGGTGGTATCCAGACTAAAATTTGAGATTTTTTAACTCACTCTTTTTCTGAATTGTTCGTGATTTTTTGCAATACTGGTAAGATCAGAACTCTTGAGAAAAACGGTCCTGAGAAGACAAAAGTTGTCCTGAAAAGACCAAAATAGGGTGGTCTCTGTCTAAAAATTTCCCTAAACATTTTCAGTACATGGGTACTAAAATACCACTTTTCAAAAATGGGGTAGTGGAAGTATCCTTTTAGTATTCATGTATGTTTGAGAATTTAAAAAGTTCCGACCCCCTGACTGAAGCACAGAGACAGGGGTGTTTTAGGATTCCGTTTATACCTTGTTCCAGATTGTTGAAATTGAAGCTCTTGATTTCATCTCATACACATCGTCATACATTCATCATTTTCTTCCTGAAACGCAAATTAATCGACTTTTTAGATGTTACTTAACCAAACACCCATCAGAATGAAATTAAAGATGAAAAAATTATTTTTCGTGTGTTTGAACAAAATCTTCAAAGAAATAAAAACTGATATGGAACAATTTCAAGAGAAAATGTTTAACAAGTCTTTGTTAGATTTGACTTACCAGAAAGATTTTGTACAAATATTCACATGTTGAAGAGAAAAAATAACGATATCAAAAGAAAAACTTATTTAGTATCGAAATTATAACAAGAAAATGTATATAGTTCCCTTAGTGATCGAGGTCGGTGTTTAGGAGGTCACTGCCATCACATCAGGGAGCTATACAACCTGGACCTCTTTTGAATGTCTTATGAACCTAATGTCGAGGACTCTCTATTAAAATGTATTTTCAAAGCAAACTGTGAGTTTGTACTACAAGAACAGCAGGTTTAAATGGATTTTTGTCCAATGTTTTTTTTCAATTGTGTCTGATAGTGACTGTCGTTACACCGAAATAAGAAAAGTAGATTTGCCTAACCTAAATTTCACTAAATATGTTTATCAAAATAAATTAGTTTGAAAGTTCCGGATGTATAATGGAGAAGAAAAAGAATCTTCTTTTACTTGATCTATTTTTCTGATTTGTAAAATATGAACGTAAGCTAGGAAGGCGGACTAAAAACCCAGATGGTCGTTGAATTATTCATCTCTACTGATGTGATGTCGATATGGGACAAATTTTCGAAGTTTATTTCATGAGCTTCTTCCTTTCGATTGATTTTGTAAAGCCCAAAAAGGTCTGTTGTTATCTTCCCTGTCAAGTTTCCATCTTTCTAAATCATAAAAAATATATCTGAAAATACGTTAGTCTGAATCTCAGAATCCGTTAGTAGATGCCGATAGCCTAAAAATGCGTCAGCCGGGAATCGAACCCGGATCTATTGCTTGGAAGGCAACAATGCTAACCTTTACACCACCGACGCTTGATGAAGGAGGGAATATTCAAAAATTTATGATTTCCGTAAAACAATTTGTCAATCAAAGTAATCCTATCAAAATCATATCAAAATTATCATAACAAAAGACTGTTAAGAAACCATAGTAACTCAGTTTAAATACGAAATGATTGACGTTGCTTTATCAAAAGTCACTAGCTATTAATTTAACTAAAGATGTTTGTAGGTTTCTAAGATGCGGCAAAGAATTACTAAACTGAATTTCTCAAAAAATAAAAATTGCTAAATTTCTTCTAAAAAAATGATTTGAATGCGTACATTGTATATAAACTAAAAAAAGTTACAAAATATTTTGTTAAAAAGCCAAATAGAATCTTCCCATTTGGCTTACTGTACTAGAAATTTACGTATTTCTGCAGATATCTTCTAAAATTTTGAATCTTTCCTGTAATTCGAACTGAAACATGCTGCCCCCCCCCACTTAAACTGGAAAATAATATAAAACTCTCTCCATGATTCAAATGAAGATCGAAGATAGAATTACAATCGAGGGAGGCAATTATAGGTAATATCGATAAAATTTAAGGAGGGTAATCAGATTTTTTATGTTTCGTCTATGAAACCTTTTAACAAGTAACATTTTTTAAAGAAAACCTCAATTTTAATCCAACAGATGTTTGCTGTCAAGGCTTTATCAAAGATTAGCCCTTTCAAGTTTCACCTAATCTAGTATCTGATAGTTTTCTGGAGCACAGATAAAAATCTTATCCAATAAAATTAAAAGAATTAGGAAATTCTACCATGTAAAAGTGGTAAAAACCTATTGATATCAACCTCGGTGTCTTGGTAAATCCTAAACAACCAGAAAGGGTTGTCACAACAAAGATGTTCGGGAACTCTCTTTGTGTTCAAAATTTCCTCTTTTTGGTGTGGTGGTAGGTGTGCGATACCGCCTTGATTTGGTGGGCGGTCGATAAAATTCGTTGACAAGTCTTCTGATTCTGTTTCAAAGGCTAAATACTGGACCCCAATGAGCGATACAAGAGTTTTGTATGGTGTATAGTTCTCCGAAGGTATCCCATAAGGATAAATTTCCATTAATAAGGCACCAGGAGGGAGAAAGAGACTGGTAACTAAATGGGCACCATGAACACCAATCAAAAGCTTGGCATTAGATACTGCTGTTAGGATGTCTTCAAAAGTGTCCTCTTGTAAATCCAATATGGTAACCTCAGCTTTGAACCTCATTGATAGTTTCAATACTAACTCGTTCATATTTGTAATTCGTCTAGTGTCTTGGCGTTTGAAGATAACTACCTTCGATAGAGTGAATGATTGATCCATATTCATCTTCAATCGCTTCATAAATTCATCTTTGAAAGAAAGTAATTCATTTGTTGGATAATTCTCAACATTGATTGGTCCTTGAGGGGTATGGAAACCATATTGGTACCATGTGACCTCTTGACTTACACCAATAATGACATTCTCAAAGCAGGTCATCGAAGTGAGATTTCTCTCTGTTAATATCCGTTCCATGAATAAGGTGTATAAATCATAAAAAGGCCCATCTTCACGCCCCTCCATGAAGATAGTAGTCACTTCTTTACCGTCAAAATATTTCCGCCTAGTGTGAAAGTAAGGAAGTAAATCGTCATGGATAACATGCATCAGGTTATCAGGATTGAATCGATGAAACAAAATTGTGTTGCCACGAATATAATGAAATTTCGTGTTTTTTGTCATAGTTCTATTAGAAAATTGAAAGTATTTTGCATTATGGTTTCTTACACTTGATAAATCAAGTAGAAAAGGTGATTCTGATTGTAATCCTTCTTCTTTAGAGTTTTTGCCATAATAGTAAGTGTATTGATTGTTATAAAAACAAAGGTTCTGGAATCTGCATTCTTGGTTACCAAGTTTACTAAGGGTACAAAATACACTAGATGAAATTTCATTCGGCACTCCTGAAAGAATCAGGGATTCCTGATTTAAGACAGCATCTTTCTCAACAAAAATGAATGTAATTTTGTCGTGTGAAAGGAAAAAAGCAACAACAACAGCTAAAATGGCAATTATGACCAAATGAGTAACCATTCTTCACCTTAAACACAAATCACAAATCATGAGGATTAAATCTTATGGATGAAGAAGAGAATTTGAGGATTCAAAAATAGAAGCTCCTTGCTATAATTGCATTTTTTTAACACAGTAGGTAAAACACAACACAGCCGGGAAAAACACAACATAAATGACTGTGAAAATAAAATAATCCTCACATTAAACATCGATTGTGTAGCTTCTCAATAAGGGTGTATTTTCATCAGAAGTGTCTTTCTTCAAAGGAGCTTGACACATGGGACAGTTGCTTCTCTCTCGCATCCAATGCTCTAGACAGCTAAAAATGGAAAACACAAAAATAAAAGTAGTGCTAGTGAGAGCCACTATGTTCTGAAAACATCCTTCGTGTGCACAGAGTTGTTAAAAGCAAACTAAGTTTTCTAAATGATCAATTAGATAATATAAGATCACAAAAACGAGTGGTGAGAAAAATTTTGAGAATTTTACTGGTCCCCGTGTGACGTCATCACTATTGCTGGGGATTGAAAATGAAAGCTCAAATATGGCTCAAATGAAAGATATTTATCCGAGGATTCCAAAAAGTATCACAACATATACCTGAAAATCAATATTTTAGAAGCTATAAAGGAAAATAGCTTATAAAATGACGTCATCGATGACGTCATCGACAATCAAAAAATCTTCAAAATCGAAATTTTTTGTTTCATTTGAAAGAGGACCATAATTTTTTGTTTTAAGCTGGTTTTTACACACTCATGGAAGCCATTTTAAAGTTGAACATTTTTAAATTTGAAAAGCTTATAATTTTTATATTGATTTATTATAATGGGTAAAATAGGCTATAATTTCAGATATTTTTAAATGAGCTGATAACAGGTTGTAATACTGCGCAATATTGCAAAACTATCCCATCTAAAAAATTAAAGACAGTAAACAAAGTCATCCTCTGATTCTCAAAAAAAAGAATAATATTCACAAATGGATAGGATCTATCAAACAAAAGAAAGGATTTTACTCAGGATGATATCCATGATTGCAAGGAGTTAACTTGATTTCTTCTGATGGTTCAAACTCTTCCAAACAAATTGTACACGTCTGACAAAAAAAAACATATCTAAGGTAGCTAAATTGTATTAAAATTGACATGACAATATGGTATGACGAAAACAGGGTCCAATCTCATATCTTGATTTTTTTTCAGATGGCACAAACATCTCAGTATGGGGCAAACAGTAATATTACGGTTTTGAAAGTTTTTGCTCAGGTAGGTCAAAACCACAAATAAAATATGTTAAAGATCAAATGGTACCTCGTTTCCACAGGCAGCTTTGTGAAATGAAGTTTTCCTTCGATATTTTACTTTCTGAAATGTAAAAGTTTTATAGAGATGATTTATTTTCTGGTTCATTTATTGATACAATCATTTTAAAATTAGAGAACAAAAAAAAGACAGAAAAAATACCTTCAAGTCAGATTTAGCAGTATCTTCATCCCTAAAATAAAATAATAACAATTACTAAATCTTTTTATTGAAATTTGAAGTGATATATTATTTAGGTAAAGAGTTTGCACAGTATGTAAAGGGAAACAGCATTATCCTTTTCTGAAATTTTTTAAAAATTGAATATTGATTACTTTCCATTAATCTTAGAAATTTTAGCGAGACTTATTTTAGCGTATATTAGCGAGTCAGGAAAATCTTGATTTTTTAAAGATTTATTTTAGAGAATCACAATTTCAAAAAATTGCGCATGGATAAATTTTAGAGAATACTTGTATTACATTATTGACGGAATATTCCTATTGATAAAAATGTATCAAGGCAATATAACCAGAAATTTCGCGCGGATTAGTTTTAGCGATCTGTCGATTCGGCGTGTTTTAGCGAGATTTATTTTAGTGAAAATAGGGAAAACTTGCTAAAACGCTAAAATTAGTCTCACTTAAATTTCTACAATTATTAAAGTATAAAGAAAAGAAACAAAAACAAAAATAAATCATACTGTGTTTGCTTGCAACAACAACAAAAAAGGAAAACCATCATTTACTCATTGTTTTGCTTAATTTCTTTGATTCTCTAAAGAAGAATGATAAAAAAGTAGATATACCCGGGTGCACCAAAAAAAAGTATATAGGTTTGTCGAGATATTGTTAGCTTCAGGATTTTTTGCTCATTCTTTTTTTATTGTATAGAGGATGCTCTAACTTGAATTTTGAGCTATTATACATTAAATTTGAAAAAGTAGTTCGAAAGTTATTTCCAAAACACTGATTTTTTTTCCATGTAAAAATTTCAAAAAATCATTAAAAACAGCAATCACGCTATAAATAAGACAAAATGATAAAAACACAATTCCATTGTCTTTTTGATTCTTTTTCTCCTATCTTATATTTTGCCATTGGCTTGTATTTACTCTTAGGTGCCAAATAAACGGCCCCCCCCCGCTTGTTAATTTTTGGAAAATTTTCCACCCCCTGGGACCTTATTAGGACCCCCCGTTTATTAATTCTTAAAAATATTTTCAGCTGTCAAAGAGAAGGCCCCTTATTTTGCTCTAAATAACCTGATTTTAGCCTATATTTACCTTATTTTGGGTTTTCAGAAGTACAATTTCCAACCCCCCCGGTAATTAGGTCCCCCCTGTTTATTAAAGTCTCGAAAATTTTCCAATCCACCCGTTTATTCGAACCCCCCCCCCCCGTTTATTTGGCACCTAAGAGTACACGTCATGAATATTTCCAACAAGTTCTTTGAGCAACTAGTTGAGGAATGGTGATTTATTTTTTCAAAAATTTCTCACGTAGCACACCACACCTGTCTTGGAGATTTCCAAAAAAGATTTTCAGCTTTACCAAAAATATTTTTCCACATGGGAATAGCTTGTTTTACCATATTCTTAAATTCCATAACGAGTTTTGATGAACACAGTTGCATTTTTTGGTATTTTTATGTGTAAAGAAGGTAAGTGCCAAGAGAAAAGTTTGCACGCTGTTTTTGATGATTTTTTGAAATTTTGACATAAAAAAAAAGTCAGTTTTTTTGAAATAATTTTCGAATTACTTTTTCAAACCTAATGTATGATAGCTCAAAATTCAAGTTAGAGCATCCTCTAATGCGATAAAAAGAGAATGAACAAAAAATTTAAATCCTGAAGCTCACAATATCACGACAAAGTTGTATACTGTTTTTTGGTGCACCCAGTATAAAAGCACAATTTTCATGACATTCCTTGAATTTACCTGGATAAACCTGTACCAAAACAAACACAGTGTCTCATTGAAAGGACTTCTAGCAAAATTATGAAACGTTGTCAAAAAAGTCACAAAAAGACACAAAAGAATTAATTTGTCTGATATTTTGTTAATTATTTTTTGTTATTATTATTGTTATTGTCTGTTTTTTGAACAAGTGAGATTCAAAGATTACGTAATTCATAAACAAAATGTTAGATTCCATTTGTTCCTTGTTTTAAAACCATTGCATTGCCATAAATCTTTGCAACTTCAAAGCTTTTTATGACATAAATTATAGAAATTTGATAGGTTGATTTTTGACATCATAATAATTAATATGTTGAAACTTTAAAGGAATGGGGGAAAAACAATCTTAGAAGGCAATCACAAATATCTTCATTTTGCGTCCTCGTTGGGTCTAAAAAGTGAGTCAGTCGGTCGGTTGGTCATAAAAATTTTCGGGTTTTCTTACCTCCATCATCCATTTATGGATATGTATTCTTGAAGGGAACTGCCAGCCAGCCAGCCAGCCAGCAGCCAAAAAAACGCGTGTTATTCAAATTATGACCTTTGAACACTGTCAGTAAAAACCTAACTCTTCATACAAAAATTACAGGGAAACTCACAGGCTGCATCATTTGAAAATTTCAGGCGTGTCAATCACACTCCTAAAACCTTAATTTTAGTAATTTAGGCGTGTGATAAGGAGTGCTATGCACAACTTTTAGTTGTGAAACTTACTTTATGCGGTTTGATTGATCTCACTCCTCAGACATTTTAGGTGTGTGTAGAGGTGTGCGCGTGCTATTGCACGCCTCAAATGATGCAGCCTGAACTCATGTTTGGACTTTGTACCCAATGATGCACGCAAGCACTTAAGCCAAAGTCACGCGAAGGCGGGAAAAAATCAGTTTTTTAAAGTTTGCAAAAAAAAACGCCACATAGAAGATCTTTCAAATTCAGTATGTGAATAGAGCAGTAAAAATACAACTTTTCAATTTTTCCTTTTTTTCGCAAAAAATCTAGGAATGAAACTAAAGGGATAATGATAATTGAATACTATCCATTGAAGATCCGCGGCACCATCGTAAAGCTAGAATCGCTTCGCATACTCTTCGCTTGAGAAAATGATTGACAGATTGAAGTTTTTCACCTGTGCGGGAGCTCGCGTGTTTTCTTCAAGCGTTCTCGGCTCAATCATCAGACAGCGCTAATGGTAGACTGAGCTGTGATAGATCATTTCAATGAAAGTTGCGGTAAGTGTAAACCGCAGGTTACAGGTTGCAGGTTACAGGTCACAGGTCAGTTTCAATTACTGTAAAACACAAAGAAAATGTTTGAAAAACAGTTGTTAATGTCAAAAATATAATTCCAAAGGTATTTTATTGATCTAGAACTATTTTAAAGCTAAAAATCTACCCACGTGCTGACCATGTGATTTCGCGTTTTATGCCGTGTATAACACGGACATGTAATACTTGTATTATGTATTACATCTATATCACACATGTAAAAAAATTATCTTTTCAATGTTATACGCATGTTACGTATGTTATATACAAAGAATAAAGAAATATTCGAATATCGATCTCACCTTTGCTTTAAACAGCCCCTAACAGGAAAATAGCTATTTCACAATCACTATGTCATATCTCATTTTATCTCCTGCATCACCTTGGGTATGATAACAAGAATTGATGAAAATAGCGTCAATGGGATTTTACTTTATAAATGTTTCAATATTTTTATCCCCTGCTTTGTATTTTTAAGATAAAATGACGTCACCTTTTTCATCTCTCTAAAACAGCTCTCTTGGAGTATTTATTGTTTTCAAAACCTGTCAATCTATATCCACTTGCAGCGTCAGCATCCTATTATGCATGAAGAATATTTTATTGTTAATTGGCGTACAAAACCTCATACTTTGAGATAGCATCATTATTTACATAATTTAAGTGTCATTTGTTGTCAATATTTGGGGTTGATGGTTTGTCGTTTAAGTCTTCTAAATAACATTATTAACATATTTTGATATTACATTTCATTACATATAATATTTTCAGGAACTTATGTTATGAGCTGTATGTTATGAATTGTATGTTACGAGTGCGTTACAGTTTTCCGGTCTGTGTTTTGTTAACCTGTAACCTGTGACCTGTAACCTGTAACCTGCAACCTGTAACCTGCGGTTTACACTTACCGTGAAAGTTGTAAATGTTTACAAGGCTCTTGACAGAAAATTGTTTGTTTTATTGTCATTGATGACAGTGCGGTTATTAATTTTGTTGGATCTGACAAATTGATGTTTGTAAGTGCACTTTATAGTTTTGATTCCCATTGAATAATCATATTCTGGTTTTCACGTTATTAGATGCTGTTTTAGAGCTTTCAAGCTAGCCTGACTATGACCTCTGACCCAAAATGGTGCATGTAATGATAGAAAAAGTCAAAAAACTGCGAATGCGCTAGATATTGCTTGCGAAAAATTAGCAATAATAAAATTTTTGAACGAAGGAAATGTCATTGAAAGAAAAAGTCTGACAAATTCGCTGACTCACCGATTCAATTCTACTCAATTTTCGAGAGTTGGTTGGGCGATGCAAAACAAAGATATTTGTGATTGCCGTCTTACAAATAAGGTCAAACAGTTACATCAATATGCCTTCTTACCTGTCTTTAAAAATATAAATAAAAGTAATCACGGAAAAGGACGCGAAAAAAAAAGACATAAGTGTGAGAACAGAGTAATCAAACTCGTTAGAAAAAGTACCATTAGAAGTCATAAAAAATCAACCTGAATAAATGCAATCGAAATTCCAGAAAACTTCGTAATTCCCCAAACAACATTACATTACTATGGCAAACTCCCATCACATAAATTTTACAATTACGTCATCAGTAGACTACGCTCGCCACCGAAGAGGTTTATTTGGAAAGGGTAATTATATTTTATTGTTCGCTTATTTTTTAAAGATTTCGCCGGGTTGGAAAAGTATGAATTTCTTTGTACATATTTTACCTACCCCAAATATTTAGGAGGCTGAGTTTTAAACGAATCGTCAAGTTGAAACGAACGATAAATGTATCAAGGTCTGTTTTATTTACCCCCTGGTGACTTAACAAAAGAGACTTAACTCGATGTTACAATCCAATTATTGAAAGTTTGTCTCAGCCTTTTTATAATGAGCGAGACATACGTTCTCTGATTGCGCAATTTTCATATTGACATTTTCGAGGCATTTTGATGTAACTGTCAAATAGCTATAAATCTATACTAGACTTTAGTCTTCTTCTGACTGAACTTTGCTTTTTGATCATTTTAAATGGCAATGAGTCCATTGAAGTACCGTGATGGTGAGATCGGGTAACTTGCATCAGTGGAGGGAAACTTGCATAGCCATCAAATGACTATCCAATCAATGCATTAAAATTTCAAAACAAATGTCAAATGAACTACCATGAAGTTGGGTAACTTGCATCAGTGGAGGCAAACATGCATAGCACTCAAATGCTGCTTTGATTGGTCAGTTTATTTTGTTTTTTTTCTATTTGGTTGAGTTGCAGGAGGCTTTAGAGGCCTATTCTCGCAACTATAGACGCTTACTAATGAGCATCCCGTCAGCACCATGAACTGACTACCCAATTCCCTTCACATGGCATGGGTTGACCCGGGCGAACGTTCACTTGCCAAGTGAACTGCCGTGAGTGGGAATCGAACCCTGGCCGCCTGCACCAGTCAGGACCTCTTTGGTCTTTTTTAACATTAGTTCGGATAGAATAAAAACATACCTGATCAACACAACCAAACCTTCTGTCTTGCGTTTACTCTTTCCGTCACAACAACTTTCGTTTTTGCTCATGTAGGTTTTAAAATCCACAAGTAATGAACCTCTTATAGCTTTATCTGAATAAATCTGGTTGAAAACCTTCTGTCAGGTTTCATTGCGTACGTTTTTTATCCACGTGGTGAACCGGTTTCCCCGATTTCCCGATAACTAAAAATTGGAACTTTCCTGTGGGCGCGATTGGGCGTACCGCCATCGCGAAATATTTTTCGTGAAAATTTACCGTATTCTAACGCTAATATAATCTAGATAGGAAACAAATATTAAATTTGATCTTTTTTGCTCGTATTACTAAATTTCAAGATAAAAAGAACTATCTACGAATTATTTTCTTTAACGGGCGTTGAATCGACATTTGACATATTTAATGATGTCATAATCAATGCCGTGCATATTTTGTCAGCGCCGTGCATATTTTGTCAACATCCTTTTCATTGGATAAATGCCACTAAAATATACAAGATAAGTAAACATAAATTTATCGCCCGCGAGCACGGCTTAGCTAAGCGCACCTCTCTTATTAATTATCTAAGAATTGAAGCGGGCAAAGATTACCGCGCGGCTGATAGCGGACAAAGGTTTTTTTGAAGATATTTTCAGTTATAATCCAAGGTAGAACAAACTAAACATAGAAAGGGGGTATTTTTTAGTGCTTTATACGATGATCGCTATTTTTTTTTAATTCTATGTTTAGATTTTTCTACCCAGCCCCGTTGCTATGTACGCGCGCCCTGTTGCTAAGACCTTTGCTTGAAATCGAAAGCGAAACCAAGATTATTTAGCGCACACTGCCGTTTGCGTAATATCGATAAAGTGAAATGAGGTCCTGACTGGCCTGCACAGAAGCCAAGGTCGACTACCACTATACTACGGCACCTAATTCATTTGATGGCTATGCATGTTTTGCTTCCAATGATGCAAGTTAAGTTACCCGACTTCACGGTACACAGCTCCGCTTGCAGCTCTACCAGTCTACTACTCTACCATTTTTGTTTTGATTTAACTTTGTATTTTCCAGACGGTGTCAATCGAACGAATCGAACGCCGAATCAATTGAACGCAATCGAACACAATCGAATAATTGCGATTCGATTGTCGAACGCAATCAAATCGCAATCGAATATTACCCAGAATTTGCCGTTCGATTGCTTCGATTACGTTCGATTGTATTCGATTGCGTTCGATTGATTCAATTGTATTCTATTTTATTCATTCTAGTACGGTTACTTACGCACTCGGCCGTCCACGCTAAAAAGAGCTTTAAAGGAGTGATCAAATTTAATTTAATCGCAATCAAACTTATCGAAAATAATCATAATCGAAGATCAATCGAAGGTACCGTAGGTCGGGGAAACTTCGGAATGAAGGAAACTTCGGACTAAAATCTTTAACAAGTGATTACTTCGCGAGGATTTAACATTTTATCGTACTTTTTTCTTTCACAGTTCAGAAATGAAGTACACTCAACTATACATATCAAGCGACGGAACGCCGAAAGAAGAACGAAGTAGAAATTGAAGAAAACCACGATATTTTACCATCTTCCATCGTAAAGAGATTTGTTGGATATCTAAGGTAGCGACCTCATAATTTTATTGACGTGATGAAAGGAGGAGACATTGAATGTCACGTTAAAAGTTATTTGGGCTTACTATATGCATTCCTCAATCTTCAATAACTCATCAAAGTTGCTCCGTAAATTCGCCGAGAAAGTCGCTGCGAAAATGGCTTTACCGTCAGCCGAGAAAGATCTTCTTTAAACGAATCCCAAGAGAAACATAAAGTGATTTTGAAGCAATTATAAGAACTTTGTTCTGACGTCACCAGACATTGATGATAAACGTGCAGATAATTTGGTGCTTTATTAGTATAAAGTAAGGTAAAGGGAAAACCCTATTTTTATTAGAAGTCGATGATGGTGGATTTTCTTTATTAGAACATTAGACAGCATTAGAATATGTCAAACAATTCTTGGAAAATGCTTGCTTGTAAGTCACCATCTGATCCACACATAATATGTAGGTGCAAATTCTAATGAGTAAAATCTAAGATTATCGTAACTAATTAAAGAGCCTCCGGTGGTACACTTGAAGACGCATTTGTCATGCTCTTTCCATGGTGGTGTGACAATATAGTGCATGTATACAGAAAATATTGTCTCATCGTACAGCCCTGTCTCAAAGATTGATTTTACATTGTGGTAATCCATAGAATCTTCTTCTTTCTTTTACGGCCTACTTTTAGGCGTATAAATTTAAGCGAGCAGAAAGTTTTGCGCTTTTCGCGAATTTTTGGCCTTTTCGCGAGATTTGATCTCTTTGAAATTTCTCTTTCAGGCCATTCGCAAAAGTTTATGCAGACGAAATGTTTTTGACAAAATAGAAAATCTGTAAAAAGCTGTAATAAATATAAGATTCACATAGACTAGTCTAAGATTCACACGGATTCATTCCACTTTTAGCCTGATAAAGCCTTATAAGTCAAAAGACAAAGGTTGCAATCCAATTCATATTCAAGAAGTATTTGTCCCTTTAATAAGCCATTCTTTGTGTAAAAAATTTAAATTTAACGATTCGTCAAAGTTTGTCTTAAACTTTGCGCTCTTTCAGTCTCGCAAAACTTTGTGCTCGTTTGTACGCCTAAAGTGATCAGTGATTTCGCCAGATCCAGGTGTCGAATTTCTCCAAAATAAGGATAATTTGTCTATTGTGGCTTTGATGTGAAAACTACTCCGAAGTTATTATCATTCAGCCCCTTAACGATAGCTAGTTGGTTAAACATTTTTATCATCTCGGTAGTTGAGACAGGGGTGTTTCCACTTTCCACTAAATGCCTGTGATGGAAATTTTTATCCCCTCTGTTGAAAAAAAATCCACCGGGGCCGCTGTAAGATAGGGGTGTCTTATTTAAAGTAGGGTAAGACGAGGGGTAAGACATTTATATAGAGCGGTAATGAAACAGAATTGGTTACAATATTATGTTTCTACCATTGAAGTTTTTTTACTTACTCGGTAGGTATTTTGCATTTATTTCTTTTCTAGTCCCACTGGTAACAAAATATTTAATTCGTATTTAGTTCACTATTTACAGTACGCGTTTTGTTCCAATTTCTTTCACTTCTAAGACATGATTTATTATTTTTGACCATGATCTTGATCGTGCTAACTTCCTCGCACATCCGATCCATCATGGCCTACTAAAAATACGGCCATATATGTCACATTTTTTTCAAAAAATTAAGAGGCCTAAAAAATTTTACTATCAAATGGCACTGTAGACTTGAAACTATTTATATTTTCTCTTTAATTATATTACCTTTTGATTGACTTCTACGGCGACCTCTATGAATTGAACGACGGCCTCTGTGCTTCGGATTTTTGACCCCGACCCCCCTGATAGAAATCTCACGGCCCAATTTTTCAAGTGGAGCGCGAGTTGACACAGGGGTATTTTAAAAATATCGTTGTTATCTTTATTTGATTTTGAAAGCCGGAAGGTTTATGTGCTTCCGAAAAAAAATAATACCCAGAATTTAGCATCCGAAGGTCCTGCGAAAAATAAGAAAAATATCTAATGAAATATAACGATATGATAGTAACATAAGGAAACGAGACAGTCTAATTGAAAAAGTTCTTATAAAACGTGTTTGTTTCACCAATTCACTCTGAGGAAGACCCTCTAATCATGTGTTTAGCGTCCATAAAAAGTTACGTGCAAAAACTAATGATCGGTTGATGAGTTTTATTATTCCCACTTCCATCGCACGCCCAGAAAATTAATGACCAATTTAAGCGCAATTCGTATCTTTGATGTCGTTAATTTCTAGCGGCTCACACGAATTTGTCTCTTGGTATTTTTCAACAAATGGCACTTCAAATTCAATGTTTTTGTTTTCAAATAGCGCAGCATCCAGTCATGATGGTAGATCGTTGGAGTGACGGCAAATCATTACGAAGTTTAACATTTTACGAAGTTGACCTTTCTGAAATTGAGATCATGTTTCTTTCATGATGACTTGGCTGATTTACTTGTAACGTTTGTTTTCTGAAAGGCAATAACACAAATGTTATGAACAGTAAGTTTGGTTGATCTATTTTTCATATTCCTCGAGAAATAAAGAAAAAACTTGAAAATCTGTCCGAAGTTTCCCCGACCTACGGTAATTTACAATCAATCGAACCAATCGAACGTTACTTGAACGCAATCGAACACAATCGAATATTACCCAAGAATCGGCCGTTCGATTGAGATTCGATTGCGTTCGGCAATCGAATCGCAATCATTCGATCGCGTTCAATTGCGTTCGATTGCGTTCGATTGGTTCGATTGCGATTTCCGTTCGAAGTTGTTCGATTGACACCGTCTGGTATTTTGATGACCAGCCAGGTCATTTATTTGAGGGCTATGCATGTTAGCACTTCCACTGATGCAAGTTACCCTGTCCGTATGGTTTATTGCCTCTTGACAAAATGAGCTATCCTTTTTACGGTTTATATTTTTTCACTTATATTATATGCACCCTCCGTGGTGTTTTTTTTAAATGTACATAGCTTTATTCGAGTTAAAACCGAAAGATCTTATCTCATCTTTATCTACCCGATCTCACGGGGTAGACTGGAGGATTTTGCCATCTTGAATTTTTCCACACTTCTGGCCTTCTGTTCTGGGCTTGGCCAAAGTCGGATGATTTCTGGCTAATTTCAGACTGGTAGATATTTCATAACAAAATCTTTAACAAATCTATACTACGTAAAGATTAATATGATACCTTGAAGCATAAAACTGATATCTCTATGGTGATGGAATGGGATGGTGTGGTGACGTTTGACAAACTGCAGAAGAGCTTTATGTTTTAAAGTTTTTGAAGGATGGAATTTTTTACACTTACCTGATACAGCGCTTATTTAAAAATATCACGGCCTTTTTTATATTATCTTTCAATTCGACTACACAAGAATTCGGACGCTTTTCGTGACATCAAAGATAAATTCTAATTACCTATATTGAGTTCAACCTGCGTTTATTTACGTACCGCTATTGAAATAAAACGTGCAACCATGTGCGTAGTTTCTTATGTCGTGCAAAAAACATGAAAGTTCGCCTGTCAAGGCTCACGTCCAAACGAAATGAAGTTTTCCAAAAGAATATAAATTTGCAGGAAGAGGCTGAAGTCACAGACTATGAAAGACCATCAGAGAAGTGAGTAAGAATTTTTTTCTATGATTATAATTTTCGAAAGTTAGATTTTTCACACGCAGACAAGAAAAAGAAATTATGTCGTCAACTGAAAGTGAAAACAAACGTATGTTTTTACTGTCAGTTGATTCTTCACAACACAGTGAAAGTGCTTTTAACTGGTACTTGAAGAACATTCATAAGACAGGGGATAAAGTTGGAATTGTTCATGTCCATAGCCCACCAATTGTGTCACAAGGATTTGGAGTCTGGGATAGAATGGTCATTGATGGTGAAAAGAATTGGAAAGAAGAGTTTGAAGCATCACTTAATAGACCTTTTTTCAGATTCAGCTAATGCTTCAGATGCATCCGGCCGCGCGGGACGCGCGCATATACCGCGCGGAGCGCGTAGCACGTAGCATAGGGTTAGGGATTTGCACCAGGGTGGCGCACATCCCTAACCCCTCACCGGGCCGGTGGTGCACCCACCCGGCGGTGCACACGTGTTGTGGCTTCTTCGGAGTAATGGCAATCATAACAGTTAGCCTAACTCGTCAGTCAGACTTATTTATATATAGTACTAAGACTTTCGTATAAGTAACCCCAAATAACGAATTTTCGGCAGCCGGTTTGACCTAGTGGATAGGGCATTGGTTTCGGAACCTATAGGTTCCCGGTTCGAGACCCCCTTTGGTCACTATTCAACTTGAAAAAAATTCTAAGTCCAGCCGGATGCATCTGAAGCTTTAGCCAAATGTCTTTTTTCAAAGAGGACGTCCTGTTGAATTAATTATGTAGTCCAGCCATAAAAACAATGATAGAGCCATGCATAATTACTGTATCATGCATATTGTAATAATTATGCATGGTTTTATCATTGGTTTCTGCTGGACTACATAATTATTCAACAGGGTGGCCTCTTTAAAAAAAGGTCTATGCAGTTAGGAACATTTAGCGAGTTCCTGTACGCGACCGCGATCTAAAAAATCATAACAACACTCATTAAAAAATGACGTTCGTGTCTTTTCGCACTTTTTTTAGCCTAGACGATGTAGCAAACATAGTAAATATAAGCACGCTGTGCTTTTAATTGGCTGAAATTTTTTTTTGCGTCGGAAAAACTTTTTCAAACTTTCAGCAATGATTGACCAAACTGTTACAATGAAAATTATCCAGCGCATTTTTTATCTTATTATCTTCTTAATCTTCAATGAAGCACTCAAAGTTTACTGAATTTAAGCACATAAAATATTCTTATAATTATTGATATTCACTAAATCACCATTTGTTGTGCGCTGCGGTGGAGTGTATGACGTAACTCGCACGGTAACTAACTCGCCTTTTGTTGGAAGATCATATTGGACGTTTTGGCGTTACCACCCTCGAAGCTAGCGGGCGCCCCTGTCTTTCCGCAACTCTTCCCACCATTTTAGATGGCCATAACAATAGATCCAAAAGGGCGCCATAATCTTGGAAGATAATTAGTTTTGGTCTCCAGCTTTGGGAAGTAGCAATGTTTTTGGTTGTTTTTGATGGAAAATAGTAAGAAACTTAAGTTTACAAGTGGCATTTAGTTTTTGATGGCTTATAGGATGGCAGGATCCTGGATGGTTTCCCTAACTGTAATGGCTCCAAACAACTCGTTGAAAAGTATAAGAAGAAAGCAGAAGCAGAGGGGATTGATGCTCAGGTGTTTATGAGCATCCTCTATATGATTAAAAAAGAATAAACAAAAAATTTAAATCCTGAAGCTCACAATATCTTGACTAACCTGTATACTTTTTTTGGTGCACCCATTAGATATACATAGGATAAATTATCAAAGGGGGGGGGCTGGCTGCACTTTGCGAATTTGCGTATTGGGACGTTATTTTAGACTCAGTAGATATCTGACTGACTTTGGTAATTTTGGAAACTTTCGTTTGGTTATTTCGGACACTTTTCAGGCTTAAAATTTGAAAAACTTTTATAATTTTTTTCTGACAGGGTCCATTTTTCAAACTCCAGCAGTTCCTGTAGGTTGTCAAAATCAGTACCCCCTCCGGGTTATCAACAATTGCTACAGTGTTTCATGCTGGGGCAATCTTCAGGTAATGTAGTGTATCGTAGATTCCAGAAATTTTCTAATACACATCCTAGAAAAATTTAGTTGTTATA
Source organism: Clytia hemisphaerica (assembly GCF_902728285.1). Taxonomy (NCBI): domain Eukaryota; kingdom Metazoa; phylum Cnidaria; class Hydrozoa; order Leptothecata; family Clytiidae; genus Clytia; species Clytia hemisphaerica. Next base: position 401,443 of record NW_027104175.1, read on the forward strand.
TCAATAGTTAGTAATTAATTAGTCTAACTGTCCTTTGGGTAAATTAGTGTGAAAATGTGCTAATTGTTGGATATTGGTTGATGTTTGTTGCTTCTGATTGTGTGAATTTTTAAGTTAAATTTTTTAACAGAATTTGTTTTGATGTCTATGTTTCGAAATTGGTCCTGACTTCTTGTTTAATAATTCCCCTTGGTTTTAGTAAAAGAGAATCTCGAATTCTTCCTGTAGGCAAAGTAGACATTATTTTCGTTTTGGTACCAATTTCAAAATAGACCAATTTAGGATAGGGTTAGTTTTTCTTTTTCTTTTGAATTCTAGGATTTTGTTGAAATGGTTGTCTTTTTTTGTATTTTTTGTTGCTGACTGTTGTTTTTTGATCTGTTCGGTAAATTTCGGTGGATGGTTCGACTCTGTGTTTATGTGAAGCAGTTTATCATTAAGTTTTTTGAAAGGTCTGTATGATGAGTTTTCTAGCAGATCGAAAGTGAAGTCAAGAAAATCAGAAATTTTTAGCATGAGTTTGATATCAATTCTAAATTCAATATCTTTGAAAATTTAGCTTTCTTTCTATGATGAGGCCATCATCACGATATAAGCCTAAATTGGACTTATTTTTGTAATTCGTTCAAAATTTATAGGCCAACTAGTTTGCAAACCATATATTTAGATTATAAATCATAGCAAGTGTATTTTGAAAACGATCTTTTCAAACCTGATTGTTTTTTTTTAGTATTGATTCAAGGATGATAAATAATTCAAATTTCAGTAAGGTTTTGCAACTTTGCTGCTGTAGAAATATTTTTTTAGTTTTTCATAAGTTTTATAAAATCTACAAAATAATATAAATTGAATAAGTATTAAAAAAAGATTAGCACTTCTAGAGAAAAAGACTTTGGGTTTGGCAAAATGGGTTAAATGTCTAGCAAGTACATTGACACTCAATTGGAACTTTCATAGGAAGCATTTTTTGTTCACCACGAGCGCATTTCACTGGAACTTCTTTAATGAGAACTTCTTTTATGGGTTGACATTTTTCCATGCATGTTGGCAAAGCCATGATTGGACGACATCCAGCTTCGGTTGGAATGACAGATCGGATCATTGGACATTCTAATAAAAGAGGTTATAAGAGGTTATTACTATCACATCCATTACGTGTAATTAACATCTTTTTTCTGTCTTATTAGCTTTTTCAAAATTTAAACAGTTAAGTTAAACACTTTGGACATTGATATTACAGTTTGGATGTATGACCTTAAAAAAAAAGCACTGAAATTGATGTGAATACCATCAAGGTTTTTCTCATGAAAAAAGTCAACGTTTTATGTTGAAATTTAAAATTATTTTCTCCTAACCTTTCTGTGTGCATTTGGTAGCTGGGTTCAACCAAGTCAAAATAAACAATTCAGGGTCTGTAACAGCAACTTTTTCAGGTGTCATCATTTCTTTGCTTTTCTCCATATCCATGTGACCGCACATACCGTGAACTTGTCCCATGTAGACAGTTGGTTCCATAGCAATAGAGATGATGTTTCCTGATCTCATGCTCAATTCCATCATAAGATGATTAATCACGATTCTGAATTCTCTGAGGTCTTCAACCCATCGTACTATCATGACAAGTTTGTTTGGTAAGATTATTTTTTGGTCAGGTTTGACTTCGGTTTCTTTGCCGTTGATCTAGGTGAAGAAAAGAAAAATATTTCATTTGTTGAGACTTTACTTTGACCTTTTTATTTTTCTTATTTAAGGTAAACAGTTTTCCTTTACAGCTCTCACTAAAGTTCAAGTCAAAAAAGTAGAACAAGATTATATATGGTAAAAGCTCACCTTGACGGTTGGAATAACAGTTTCTTTGGTAGGAACAACTTCAACAATGACATCATTAATTCTCAATCGAAGGATTTGGAATCGTCCAGCTTTTTGTGTGGTTACTTTGACACCTCTCAATTCTTTTGTTGTTTCAACAAGAATTTGTTCACATTTTGGTGTTGGCATTGTGAATTTATAATCAACATCATCAAAAGTAGTCATCGTGTCTCTCAAGAGAGTGCAGACACGTCTTGTTGCAAGTTTAGTGAATCTGGTGAGAGTTTTTGGACCATAGATTCCTGGTAAGGATTCGATTCTTTTTGAGATTGGAATTTCCATTTCGAATGCTGGTAAGAAGGGTGAGTTTAATTTGACGGATAACAATGCTGGTCCAAGCTTTCTCAAGGACAATGTACCTTTAGTGATTTCTGATTCAGGGAAGATTTCTTTGGTTGTGATCTCCAAAGGAAGACGTTCGATTCCATGGATGGTTGCTGGATTGAAGATGGTTTGCAAGATTGAGATGATAGTTCTTCTGATGGGTAATGGAAGTTTCTCCAATCGGACGAACCAGTTGAATTCCATATGTAATCGTGGCCACAATTTGTTGGTTATTGCTACTGGTGTGATCTATTGGATGGTAGATAAAAGTGAAATGTTATAGACTTTACTTCACTTCAGAACTGATTCTTCAAGCAAGCTAAGAGATGTTCGAAATTTTATGTTGATTGTTAACAGTTCGGAAAGCTTAAAATGTTGAATATATTGTTTTAACTTGAATATATTGTTTAACTTGAATATATCCCATTAACTTTGAGTCTTTACACATTTTTGACTTCATAAACAATGTGGTAATAATACTAACCTCAACGTGTTTGATCATGCATTTAGGATCGAAGCTCATGTAAAATTCGAATGAGTTTGGTGTGGGTGCAAGTCGTAAGCAAGCCAAATTTCCTTGAGTTAATCCTTTGGCAAATTGTTCAATGGTGATTTCACGTGGCATTCTCTCTTCATCCAAAACCAATCGAAGTCTGATTTCTTTTTCCATTCCAATCAATTGAATCTAAAAGAGTCGAAGAGAAAAAAAGGTTCTTTTTTAGATTTTTGAATATTGCAAATCTTCTTTAAATTTATTATTGTGAGGAAAATTGAAGTTGCTATTTCATTGCAAGAGTATTACCAAAAGCTTTGAATATATAAAAAATCAAACGTACTCTGGTCAAGCTGATGTCCAATTTGTTTTCAGTCTTCAAAGTGTGTTCAAGGTGGATTTTCTTCAAGTGGTCGGGTAATGCAACTTCAAAGAGCATTGGCATGAAGAGGGCATCGATATTCAGGACAGTTTGTCTTGGTAAGACTCCATACATACAGATTGGGAGGATTGGAGATTGTTTGGTCAAACAGGTTCCACGGTTTCTTGCTTCACAACGGATTCGTTCAGTAGAAGATTCAATGATTTGTTTTTGGATCGACAATTCAGTGTCTTTGATGGGTGCAATGGAAGCTTTGTTGTTCAAGAATCGAACGTAGACGATTTGGAGAGCCTTTTGTGGGTCAACCTAAAAATTACAATTTATGTAGTTGATGTTCTTTTTTCTGCTTTGCAGTTGATACAACAATTAATAAAAACAAAGAATGGGATATGAAGCAGAAACTAATGATAGTTTAAAGAAGTCCTTACGTTTCTCCATAGGACAAATCTTTGAATGATCTCATCTGTCAATTGTTGAGATTGGAATTGCATGACCAAATCCATGACTGGTTTTTGAAGCTTCTTCAACTCTTCTAAAGTGGGGATCGTGGGTAAGTCACGTGGTACCAAGGTTTTCAATTGAATTCCCAAAGTGTGATGCTCAATGAAGAAGTATGTTGGCTTTTCGGTGGAGATTTTCAAAGCTTTGGTTGTCATGTCAATAGTGACGTAACCAAGAGTTGGATGCCGTAATGCGACGAAACGTTGATTGGTTGGTCTTGGAATAACAATCCATTTCATTGGCTGTTCAGCCAGGATGACTTCTCTTGTTTTTTCATCGACGGAGATGTATTTTTCACCAACTTTCAATGTGATTCTGGAGTGTAATTCTTCAGTTGTTTTCAGAGGTTCTCCAAGGATGTGAACTCGTGGCATGATATGTTCCATCATGGTAGGGATGACTTTGTTGATCTTCTTTGGTCCAACTCGTTGTTCAATGAAAAGCTCGGTGTGAACTTCAGTGGTCATAATTTCAGGTATTTTGGGCATTTGAAGGTCACTGGCAATCTTCATAGTTTCAGGGTTGAAGGTCATGTTGGTTCGAGTGTCCAACATGGTGCTGACGTCACGACAGTTCTTCAATCCGATAGTGACAAATCTTGTTTCGATGAACACTCTGGTGATAGCTGTCAAGGTTGATCTAGAAAAATGACGAATAGAGTTACTTTAGAGTTAGAATAGAGTTACAGACTTACTTTAAAATTAGCTGTATGAAATATATCTTTTAAACTCATCTTAGGTTATCAAAGTTCTAAAAGCAAATTGACTGCTTTTGTAAAGAAAGGAAAATTGTACTGTAAGGTAAATATTGGCTAAAATCAGACTTTTTGGAGCAAGATACGGGGACTTCTTTTTGTCAAGTAAAAAAATTCTTAAAAATTAATAAACGGGGGGTCCTAATAAGGTCTGGGGGGGGGGGGGGGGTTGGAAAATTTTCGAAAAATTAACAAGCGGGGGGGGGGGGGTTTATTTGGCACCTAAGAGTAGGAAGATTAAAATGTAAGCTATGGCTAAAATTGATTTTAGGTTTATATTATAAAAAGGATTTCTCTTACCTCAAGTTCAAGCTGGCTTTCAATTTCAAGTCTTTTTCTTGGAAGGCGAGTTTCGGTAAATCGAAGAGGCTTGGTGTTTCAACGTTCATCTTTGTCTTCATTTTGTAGTGCAAGATAGTGTTCAATTCCATGGTTAATGGAAGACCAGTCGATGTTGGAAGAATCATCAAAAGCTCGACTGGCATCATTGTCTAAAGAGAGGAAAATAGATAAAATGATTTGAGTTAGGAGTTTTTGAAATGGCTCCAAGTTTCCAACCCTAAAAAGATTCATAGCTAAAATCTCTAAAACTATGCCACAATCTATAGTAAAATATTTTCTTGTTTACTCGTGGTATCATAATGATTAGACAATTTGTAAGCTCCAATTGTAGAAAGTTATGGATGTAACAAGATTTGTTCCAAAGTACCTTTTCAGTCTCCATGGTCAAGTCTTTGTTTAATTCTTCAGCCAAATTTTTCCACAAAACGAAATCTTTTGGTAAGACTTTCTCCAGTAAAGTGGGTTTGGCTTCGTTGCGTTGAACTCGTTTGTATAAAGTCATCATTGGTTCGTCAAGCACTCTGATGGTGGAGACAATTTCCAATGGTTGGATGACAGTTTTTTCTGGAGTAATCTGTAAACAAATATTCAAATTAATAAAGTTTATCCAGTTAGGAATTTGAGAAAGTTAATCGAATTTGCTCCAAGTTCTTTCATCGACTTTATTAGATTCTTCGTGTTTGTTTCAATAAGTGCTAAGGCTCTAAATTTTGCAAATTATAAATTCATATTTGTAGCTTAGCCAATGATAAAATTGGACAATTTCAAGGTTAATGTTTGATAACAGTGCGTTAGCCTGTTTAACAACCCAAAAACACACGTTCGATTTGGTTTCTGTATTTTCTGCGAAAAAGAGTTTGGTAATATAGATGAATGTAATACCTTAATCATTTTGTTGATTAATTGTTGAAGTCCGGTCACGTGTAAATCGACATCCAAAAGATTGATTCGTCTTCCTAAGATTTCAATTTCGGTGTTGTGGATCAAATGTCTTGGCATGGATGATTCTCTGGTCAAATGAACTTGGTTTTTCATGGTCAATCGAATGTTGGCGTTGCTCAATGGGCGGAGGGTGGTCATTGTGTTGCTTGGGATGATGGAAGGGCGTGTAAGACGGTTGTAGATGGTTTCTTGTCTTCGGAGAACGGTCAATGCGTATTGGCATGCCAAGCGTCTGAAAAATAAAACATGTTGTCAGGTTTTAATGATGAGCAGGTTTTAGATTCAGCCAAAGGTCGTTTGTAAGGCAACATCAAGTTACATTGAACGAATTGCTAATCAAGATTGCAATCAATTTAAAGTTTCAAAAGAGAGGAAAACTGTTCTTACGTTTCTCTTGAGATGGGGATTTCTTTGTTGTGAATCAAGGATAAGATAGTCTCGTAGACAAATTGTCTTCTGAATTCACATGTTTCGATAGTCATCAATTTTTGGACGATAGTGTGAATGACAATTGGTGTTGGTCGCTCCAAAAGTACGGTGTACATTAAGACTTTCATTCCAGAGGGGAGGTCTTTTTTCTCTACAATGTCGCGGAGTAAAGTTGCAGTGATTTTGGTGTGCATTCTTGGTAACAATGGGCGTAAAGCTAAGATACATCTTTCACGAAGGATGGTTGGGATTTTCACATCGTTGATGATTTCGATGAGTGGTGTGAGGAGTTCTGGTTCGGCAGCTGTTTCAGCCATGATGATCCATCTTAAAGCGATTTCTTCTGGCATTTGTGCAAGACGGATTGGAACAAGTTTGGCTTTGATGATCTATTGAAAAATAGGATCTCAAAAGTAAAGAATCTGAAATCCGAATTGTTCATAAGATCGACTGCGGCTCTTATCTTACTTAAAGTTTATTTTTTAAAGGACGAGATTGATGTCTTGCTTGTCCTATTTCTCGGTTCATGCCCTGATAAATGACACTGCAAATGTCCCGATATTTTATCATCTGTAAAATTCACGATATTGTACTGCCGAGAGAGAATCATCAGATTAAATCTTCACATATACAGTTGACGCTCTCTTATCCGACGTTCTACTATTCGATAGGCTCCCTTATTCGATGAAATTTAAAGTCCCCGTCAACAAGAAACTCTCATAAACGACGTTCTACTATTCGATAAGCCCCCTTATTCGATGAAAATCCGATTCCCCTTGAAGATCGAATTAGAGAGCGTCAACTGTACTTCTGAAGACATTTCAAAGTAAGAGAAATTACTTACGCTTGGTAATGGAGCGCATTTAGCCAATCGGCAAACAGTTCGTCTCATGATTACTAAAGATTGCAAGCAAGTGATATGCACGTCGTTGTCTTTCCTCAAAAGATTGCAAATTGTCTGAAAAGAGAAGAATAGGTTACTGTTCAACAACTGCCAATACCGAGTTTATGTATATGTGTTTTTCTGCGACGGAGACGGTTAGGTTCTGATTTTTCTAGATCCTGATCAACTGAGGACGACGGTAAAACAGCACTTATACCGTCCTCGATTTTGTGGGTCAGAACCGCGGGTTTTTTCAAAAGCGCTTCAGTCACTTTGCTGTCCTCAAATGTGCAAATACATAAACTCGCTAATGTTGAGTCTAGGATGAGCCTCGTTAAAGTATTGGATAGAACTATCAATTGGTTTGACAGTCATTCTTAAAGGGTATGGAATTTCACGTCTTTGCCATTGAACATCTTGTGGTATAAAGGCATAACTTACTTGGAAGTTTTTGACCATGCTGTTGGTGGTTTTGATTGGTTTGGTGTGAAGAAGAAGGACTTCTTTGAGTAATGTTGTTTCTTCCAATAAAACTTTTGGCAATTTTGGTAAATTGACTTTGATGAGAATGACTGAAGGATCTGTACGAACCATGGCCAATAATCGGAAGCAGAGTTTCCTGAAATAAAAAACAATAAAAGTTGTAAACGCGAGACATGCCTTGATTGGAAAAATTAACTCTGGGGTTTAGATCACTAAAAGATGAACTGGTTACTGTAAGAATTCGAATCAGAGGACATTATCACAAGACTTAATCAAAAGGTACTTTCAAACAAGAAATGGAAAGGAATCAAAAATTGCAAAACCATCAATTAACTCACATCAATTCTGGTTTTTGGTTGGTCATGCATTTATTCCAGACAATTCTTAATCGTTTTAAAGGCAATGGTCTCAACATGCGGACAACTTCGACCATTTTCTCAGTGATGACTTCTCGTGCGATTGTTTCGTTGATCATTAATCTTTCGATTTCTTCAACTCGTTCCAAGATGAATTCAGCAAGAGCTGGGTTGCTGAGTAGTTTTGGCAATCCAAAAGCAGATGGTAATCTCATGGAAAGTTTGGCAGCTGAAAAGAACCAAAGAAAAGAAAGTTCGTAAAAAATGCAATGTTTTGAATGCATGGTCTGTTTCTTCAGTGTAGTATATTTAGCAAGGAAATTAATGACTCTAGCACTCATTCACTTTATAACTTCCCCCTCAGTGGTGATCGTAATGGTGTGATCTATGATTATTTTCAGCGTGATTAGTATTTTTTGGTATGATGGTGTGCCTTGATTGTAGAGATTTGGTATCAAATTTAAGTCCAAGGGAACTCACCTCTCATGTTTTTTGGGATGATAACAGATGTCTTCATAACGGTTTCTTTAACGAGTGTCAAACGTTGTTCAGTGATGGTCATCATAGGTTTGGTCAATTCTCCGGTCAAATGGATAGAGGTCACACCTTCAGCATGAACTGAAATAAGTTTCCAGTTGGAAGCGGTTTTTAAGATGCGGATGTTTTGGTTGACCATGGTTTTGACGGGTGTCTCGCTTTTCCATGTTCCCTGTGAAGTGAAAAGAACAAAAGATAAATTGCAGCAGAGATTCTGTGAGCTTTTCAAAAATCATGTTTCTGTAATTTCGCGAAGCCTTGAATTTGAGAAAAGAGAAGGGAATTGACTGACATTTTCAAACATATAAGTATGAAATAAGATACTCCTCAATATAATTTGGTCAAAATTTCCAATTTTCTTTGGTTCGACGTTACCTCTTTTCGGAGGATGTTGGTGAGGGTGAGGTTCAACGGGGTTCTGGTTTGTTCGACATCGATGGTCTTGGTGATCTCCATCAGCTCTGGTTTTTTTTCGTTTCCTGTCATGGTGTACAAACAGTCGGCGTGACCAAAGATGGTGTGCTAAAGAAGTAGGGGATTTAAATCCATAAGATTTAGTAAACGTTATCATACATTGGTTCTTTTTTTAAAATATTGCGAAAGTCTCACTGAGCATTCTTGAGGATTAAATTTTACTAAACAAAGCGCTCTTTTCAAACCGGTAACTAATAATTACGGGATGGCCTGGTAAGTCAATCTAGTCTTTCAAATATAGCCGTGAAGTTTTGATGAGGACCATGGAAAACATTTGCCTGTCTCTTGTTATTATTTTACGGAAAAACATTTCAGTTTTTCAAGTACTTACTTCAGTTTTGGTGAAGATGGTGTTGTCACCTGTGATCTTGTTGGTTCCGAGGAAATCCACGAAAAACAATTGGACAATACCACGTTTCAAGTTTTGCACAAATAATGGTTCACGAACGTTCAATCGAAGACGGACAATTTTGCCGTCTTTTTGCATGAAAACGAGGCCACGTTCAACGTTAGTGGTGAATTGTTTGAGGGTTTGTTCACCAAGATTGAGAACTTGTTCGACGGTCAATGGAATTTCGGTTGGGTTTTGTTCAACAACTGTGAAAGTTGGCTCTTTGAGCTAAGAAACGAAAAATATACCTCATTTAATCTGTGCTCACATTTCTGTATAGTTATAAGGACTAATGCATTTAAGTTGTGCAAACGTGACGTAATAAATATTATAGTTATTCAGATTTATGCTCGGTTTAATTTCTCAAAATTTTTAATTTGTGAATTTAGTAGAGGGTGAATTATTTCTGACTTACTGTCATTCTTGCAAGTTTGCCAATGATGGCCAATTGTCTTTTCGTTTCGAATCGAACATTGACTTTGCAGGTGAATTTGAGGGCGACAGTTTGTTCAGGGATGACGGGGTTGGGGAGACGGATGATACTTTCATAATCGTACGTGTATTGAACTCTATCTTTGAATGGTTGAGCAAGATTTGGTTCGTCGACCGGTAAAGGTTGAAGACGGCTTGAATTTTCAGCAGCTGTAATATAGAAAATGAGTTATAGACATGGAAGCACAATATTAACTTCAATTGCAGTTCAGAGAGCCTATTGCAATGTTTACAGATAAAGGTTGTCAGTGGATTATTTGAAAATCACTAAGCTTGAAGAAGTCACCGAATATATCTTAAATCAGAATTAAAAAAAACTTTGACTGGAGCGTAGTTTTGAACGACAAATCTTAACTAAGACTATAAAAGTAAGACAATTTATGTCGAGTGAAAAAAAAGTAAAACTGAAATGGTCAACTTACCAACACAGGCAACAAGGAGTAATAACACCCCAAACTTCATCTTTCCGAAGTAGGCTGGTGTATTCATCTGATGCTTGGTAGTGAATGAATAAGATGATTTGAAGTTAGAAAAGCTTGCCCTATTTATACCAAATTGGTTGGTCTAGAATATCTTTGGATCCTATTGATCAATTTTTGCACGCAATTTTCACCTTATTTGTCGAGGATTATTTGTCGTCGATTTCTCTTCTTTGGTGGTACCCGAGGTTTGAAAATCTCCTGTGATGGACTTTAGTCGTTACCATATATGGTGTGATTTCTAGAACTTTTTGAACTCCATCACTGAAGCTTTTTGGACAGGTTGTTCTTAACTTGTAACTGGACACTGATTGAAAACGAAATTGATTTAATGAAATGTATAATGTTGTTTTTGGCGAATAATTATCATACTATTGTTTTCTGGAACGCCGGGAAAAAATGTGTTCTGTGCAAAAGTTCAAATCTCACAGAGCAAATTTATTAAAAGTTCTTTCTGAGGGGGTCACAAATTAAAGTTATGTCAGATTTGGTCACTCCCTTTCTTGTTCAACTTTTAATAAATCAGGAGAGAAATTGTATGTAGTAATTTTGGAGGATAACTGAATATCTGTTAAGTTTCGGAGGTCTTTGATACTAATGGTATAAATATACCTTTCCCTACTATGAAAGTGATACATATGCCAGGAGAGCTGTAGTTACAAGATTTTGTATCATGTCGCAAATCTTTTATCCCTATACACGTTTCTCTTGCTAATGATTTGATAGATAGTTAATCTTGGAAATAATTTAGGCACTAACAAATCGTTGGTTAGTTTATTTATCTTTTCCAAACTTCTTAAAATAAAATTGTGTTTGAACGTAGCGCTACTTTTGAAATGATAGGTTTACGTCAACAACGATGAACTAAGCTTTGTGGAAAAAGTTCGCCTTATCCCTTAATAGTCCAAAACATAGTCCTCTTCGTACTGGAACAGAATTCTTTCTCTTTACGGAAAAAAGTGGCACCCTCCCCTACCTTTGGGTAGATAGCTATCGAGAGAAGTGCCTTTCGAATCACCTCCGACTGTGGACCTTTCTTATTTTTTCTTTTGCTTTAACAGTTTCAGAGACGTACCGGAGCGATCAAAAAATGACTCTCTCAAAGATCATGAAAGAAACCATCCCTACATCCGATTTTACCTAAGAACCTTCCCATATAATACTTTTCTTCATTGTCACATCAATCGATTCCAAGTGAGAGGAAGATGTTTGTCATCTCTTTAAGTTCCTTTGGTATTTTTCAGTTTTATTTTGAGCGTGAATACAATCTCATAAAACTGAAATATGGCACAGATTTTCCTTATGGATCCTTGAACTGGCAGAAAAAAAAATAGGCTTAATGCCGAAATTGTGCTGACCGGTGGGAAAATTAATTTCAGCCTTTAATTTCAGCCCCATTGACTTTGATTTCATCCCCACTCGAAAATGAATGTCTGAAAACTGCACTCCAAAATCATCCCACTCGGCTTTTTAACCTCGGAACAATAAAATTCTTATCCCCATTGTGATATCAATTGGGATTTTTATCCCCACTGAAGAAAAAAGTTCCACCAGGGCTGTGAGACAGTGGTGTTTTAAACCATGCCATTTTCACTCAGTACGTTTCAAGGCCCTTCTTTTGAACCTTGTTCGAGAATATTCATCTGATCTTACTTGGTACTTTATGAGATCACAAGGGGTCATTCCATTTGAGGGGGTCTAATTGACGGAATCTTTGTTATCTAATTTTCACGGTCTGTTATCTCATGGAACAGTCTAAATTTACTTTTGAAAACATTTTCAAAATCTTGTTTGCAGGGATTTGTACTGAAATATGAAAATGGAGGCCATCATAAATAAACGCCCCGTCTAATTTAAAATGGCCGAATTTCCGAATAGTCACTGTTTTTTTGGACCTACCCCGGTGGAGGTCCTATAAATTAACCTATGTGTTTGTTCGTCCGTCCGTCCGTCGTCTATTACCAACTTTTCTCAGGATTGAATCATAGGAATCTTTTGATTTTTGGTACAAAGGTGCAAAATGGTGGTGGCGAAAATGTGACGGAGCCCGATTTTCGAGAAAAAAAAGTTTTTGGGCAAATTTGGGCCAAAAAACGGCTAAAAAATGGGTTTTTTGGACTTTGTGAAAATTTGGATCATTAATTTTTTCTGATTTTTTGCATGACAGTAGGGTACCATCATAGGTAAAAGATGGCTCAAGCAGATTTTTGCAAAAAAATTTTATTGGCTCAAAAAACGCATGTTTATCTATAAGAATCACTATTAATAAGCATACATCAATGTTCTTAGTAAAATCACTCCAATTTTTTATGAGAAAGATGTTTTTTTTTTGCTCATGGGGGCTTACTTTTGAAGAATATGTGTGTTTAGACGGGAAATTTTGGTTGCTTGGCGTGTTGTTATAGAAAAACTGGCCAAATTCGATATTTTTTTATAAGCACATTATCAATTACTTAGGTATTAGCTTTTCTCGAGATTGGCTTGTTCATTCTTTATGATATTTTGCACAAAGATGCATAACAATAAACCTTCGAATGTGACGGAGCCCGATTTTTGAAAAAAGATGTTTTAGGGCAAATTTGGGCCAAAAAACGGCTAAAAAAAGGGTTTTTTTGGACTTTGTGAAATATTGGATCATTGTTTTTTTCTAATTTTTTGCATGAAAGTAGGTAAAAGATGGCTCAAGCAGATTTTTGTAAAAGAATAATTTTTCGGCTCAAAAAACGCATCTTTATCTATAAGAATCACTATTAATAAGCATGCATCAACGTTCTTAGCCAAATTACTCAATTTTTTGATGAGATAGATGTTTTTTTTGCTCATAAAGTCTTAAATATGAAAAAATATTTCAAGAGTATGAAATTTTGGTTTCTAAACGTTTTTTTTTATTAGAAACAAACGACTAATTTTAATAGATCGTCACTATTTGTGTTCTGAATGATTGTTTAATGGTCACGTCACGTAGATATCGATTATAAATGTGTTAAATGCATAACCAGGTAGGTCCATAAAAGTATCACTTGTTCTGCTGCATTTTATAAACAAAGAAAGATGCTTAAATTTCAGTAACATTTTATTATTTTCGAGGTCAGGGCCTTCTTTTAGCTAACGTCAAACAAACTTAAGAGTTCGTACTACTGTCAAAAACCAAAGTCGAATGATTAATAAATTATTTTCTGCTATGATGTGGAGAAAATGAGACCAGGTGTGTTCTACCAATCACTTAAATCTTATGCATCCTGTATTGGTGATAGTGCCAAATAATAACACGTTGAATCCACTAATGACATAACTATTCAACTTGTGTCATTAATTTTTGGGTAGTTCCCCTTTGGAATTCAATGGCTACATTACAAGCTAATTAGTAAAAGATAATCAAATTGACTTATTAATTTGATTATCGAATACCTTAAGTACCCAATTAGTTACAAAGAACAACAAAGTAATGAAATCAAATTTTATAATGCTAATTTACGTCAAACCTTGGGAGTTTGAGCTTTATATGCGTCATATAAAATTACTCGGTGTAGTCTCTTAGTTCTTAAATCTAACGAAACTTAACTTATTCTTCAATCATTAGAAGTTCTCATACAGGGCTGTCGTTAAAAATACATCAAAAATACATTTCAGGGGTTCAAAGAAGTTTCTCTTTACGCAAATGAAGCAAGCACTGACGTCCATAGACAAACAAGAGTCAATCTTTTGCCAACATTTAGCCCTCCTAAATGACATTCTTTCGATTTTTTTCGCATGAAATATTTCCATCCGGAAACACTACACTTTGTTACACCATTTCAATTTTCTGTTTTTTTTTCATGTTTTCCGAAAGTTTTCGAGACCCACGCATCTACAGACAAGGAAGGATAGAGAACAATTTCTTATCCATTTGATTCACTTTAAATGATTTTTGTATACTGAAAGCTTTTATTGAATTTTATATGATTTTATCATTTTCGATCCTATTTTACAGTCAAGGAAGTGTCTGTTTACTTCCTAAGTGTTAATCACAATTTAAGGATTAAGGAACTATTGCATCCCCATAGCATCAGCCCCCCCTTATTTTTTGGGGGGGGGCTAAGAAATATTTTGGCCTTTAAAGAGCCTGGGGGCTAAAATTACCAGAATATTTGGGGGGACGTAGATTGTTGGGGGGGACCTAGATGATCTGACTGAGACTCTGGGGGCTGTTCAGCTAATTTCAAAAGATCTCTTATCTTACTATTAAATCAAATATAAAAAGCAAAAGATTTTTAAACATAAATAATAATACAAGTAAAATTGAGTTTCTATTTATCAGTACTGTACTCACATATATTTTTTATTGACTTCTCTACAGGGGCGAGAGAACAATGTTTTTGTTTTTTCCTCAAGTGTTCAAGGGGACCTAGCACATGGCAATTTTTTTGGGGGAGCTAAATTATTGGGGGGACCTTACTTTGTTGGGGGGACCTAGAAACCTGGCTGAAGCTATGATCCCATAATCCTATTTTTGTAGTATCAGACGAGGCTTCCATAAACCTATTCGTCGATATTATAATACGCTTAAATCGGAACTCTCCCATTCTCGCATGAGGCTTTTTCGCTAGCGATTTTTAAATACACGGCAATTTTTTTCGCGCCTTTTTGATTGTATATTCAATTCTATTCGCCAAGTGCACTTCCATTCAAGAGAGCACATTTCTCCTTGATGGAGAAACACAACTGACTGTGCAATAGCACTATCAGCATAATTTATAGTTTTTAAAAAAAAAGTTTATGTCGGTTATAAAATAATTTTGATTCACATGGGAATACGTCGAAGATAAAATTTGAGTTTTCAAAAAGACATCATATTTATGATTACCCTTGAGATTAATAAAGCTCCGATGACATTTCCCTTCTATTTGATACTCTGATAAAAACATTTCAATTTAATGGACTTGACAATATGAGAAAAGTTGATGACTTATTCCCAATTCAATTATGAAATTTTTTAATCAATGTTTGCTATTTTTTGTTCTATTGAGATAGCAAAATGAAAACGCTTTTACTTACGCATTAAGTTTAATTGTTAAATAATTGTTGGCTCTGTTAAGAGGTATTGAAAAAAGGCACTCTTTATATTCCACCGTAAAGCACTGTGGTCTTTGGAGTGATCGGTGTTGCCAAGTACCTCTAATACTGAATTTGAATTTCTATTTGTTTTTTATCTTCATCCTTGCGTGAGGAAAATAATAGTCTTTCCTCTCCCAAAAACCCAAAAAAAAGCACGTTTAAAGTATGACCGATTTCTCGCGAGAAATTTTTAACTCAATTTTCACCAATATTTGCATGAGCATTATTTTTAGCGAGTCAAGAACATTATTGTTTGAAGGTTTTCAACAAAAGAAATTATGACAAATTTATACAATTTAATAAGGAGAAGAAAAATCAAAATTCAACTAAAAATACTTTCACCATCTATATTATAATACGCTTAAATCGGAACTCTCCCATTCTCGCATGAGGCTTTTTCGCTAGCGATTTTTAAATACACGGCAATTTTTTTCGCGCCTTTTTGATTGTATATTCAATTCTATTCGCCAAGTGCACTTCCATTCAAGAGAGCACATTTCTCCTTGATGGAGAAACACAACTGACTGTGCAATAGCACTATCAGCATAATTTATAGTTTTTTAAAAAAAAGTTTATGTCGGTTATGAAATAATTTTGATTCACATGGGAATACGTCGAAGATAAAATTTGAGTTTTCAAAAAGACATCATATTTATGATTACCCTTGAGATTAATAAAGCTCCGATGACATTTCCCTTCTATTTGATACTCTGATAAAAACATTTCAATTTAATGGACTTGACAATATGAGAAAAGTTGATGACTTATTCCCAATTCAATTATGAAATTTTTTAATCAATGTTTGCTATTTTTTGTTCTATTGAGATAGCAAAATGAAAACGCTTTTACTTACGCATTGAGTTTAATTGTTAAATAATTGTTGACTCTGTTAAGAGGTATTGAAAAAAGGCACTCTTTATATTCCACCGTAAAGCACTGTGGTCTTTGGAGTGATCGGTGTTGCCAAGTACCTCTAATACTGAATTTGAATTTCTATTTGTTTTTTATCTTCATCCTTGCGTGAGGAAAATAATAGTCTTTCCTCTCCCAAAAACCCAAAAAAAAGCACGTTTAAAGTATGACCGATTTCTCGCGAGAAATTTTTAACTCAATTTTCACCAATATTTGCATGAGCATTATTTTTAGCGAGTCAAGAACATTATTGTTTGAAGGTTTTCAACAAAAGAAATTATGACAAATTTATACAATTTAATAAGGAGAAGAAAAATCAAAATTCAACTAAAAATACTTTCACCATATTTTTTAATGTGCATTAATTTTAGTGTCCCCTTAAAAATTTTAAACATCAATTTTTACGAAAAAGGCCTAAATTTAAGAACATTTCTTCTCGCAAAATAAGTACATTTGTATACAAATCCCTACAAGTTTCTGAAAAATAGAAAAGCGAGCGAAGCGAGCGTATTAAAAGGAGTAAGAAGTCGTCTCGGACGACGCCGGGACGGCTAGTATTTTTTAATGTGCATTAATTTTAGTGTCCCCTTAAAAATTTTAAACATCAATTTTTACGAAAAAGGCCTAAATTTAAGAACATTTCTTCTCGCAAAATAAGTACATTTGTATACAAATCCCTACAAGTTTCTGAAAAATAGAAAAGCGAGCGAAGCGAGCGTATTAAAAGGAGTAAGAAGTCGTCTCGGACGACGCCGGGACGGCTAGTTTATTAGATAAAACTTATTTTGATTCTTGCAAGATCAATCTAATCAATTTTAAAAATCAGTTTCTATACTGCATTTAGCGATAGATTATCTCTGTTTAACAACTTTTGGTGAAAACTGCAATCTTTATGACGCAAGGTCATATAACCTGTAGAAAGAAAATTTCTAAACTGCGATTAATGTTTTGATGTATATATTACTGCACATAGTCTTCATTTTCGGCCAGTCGCTCTTTCATATCGGAA
The DNA here is from genome assembly GCF_902728285.1 of Clytia hemisphaerica. Classification (NCBI taxonomy): domain Eukaryota; kingdom Metazoa; phylum Cnidaria; class Hydrozoa; order Leptothecata; family Clytiidae; genus Clytia; species Clytia hemisphaerica. The sequence goes on from NW_027104175.1 coordinate 418,589, forward strand.
TTACTGTTTTTGCATTTGTTCTTGACAAATTACCCAGCAGTTATTACATGTGGGTACTAACTGCTGTAAAGGGGTGGTTTCAAGTCAATCAAATATTACTATTAGGGTACTAACTGCTAGAAAAGCTGTTCTTGTCCAAATCAATAAGCTTTTCAGAGGCTACCAAATCAGGTCGAATCTTTAATCCCATTTCATTTCATTTTTTTTGAAATTGTGTACAGTATAGTTACTTAATTACGTTATCGTGATTTTGGTTATGTTATGGTTGTCAGCAGCTTATTGTTTTTGTTAAGTTTCGCAGCATTGCAACGTCTTCTCAAAGCTTTGCACCCAGTCTTTTGTCAAATGATGCAAAAATGATGTTTTTTTTATTTCTTTGGTTTTATTTAGACCTAATATGTCGAGCAGACTTTTAATTTACATGTTGGGCTTTGTAGCTTTGTACCATATAATGTTGGGCTTTGTATTTATTATAAATCAAAAAGAGAAGAATTACCAAGGTTAGTGTCAACTAATGGGACTGCTTAGAGTGCTAACGGGTTTCAAATAGTGATTAACTTGCGTGGCAGCCACTCAAGACCACTAAACAGGGCAGTATAGGGGGCGGTGTCAACCTGTGAATAGCCAAATGCATTTAGTATTGCGGGATACTACGTGTAAATAGGGGTGGTACCAACCTACCAGTAGTCAAATGCACTTAGTACTTTTGGGTACTAACTGCTAAGGGGTGGTGGGTGTACTCTCAAATTTTTAATTTTGCATTTATTCATCATGATGTCTGGTATCAACTGCATGACCCCCCCCTGATTCTTTTCAAAATATCCTTCAAAATGATTGGTTTTCTTCAAAGCTTACTGAGAAATATAATATTTGTCTTTAGCTCGCAATTCTTTCTAAATTGGTTCTAATTCATACTGGTTAATATTGCAATAAATTCAAGGAATACATCATGACCGTGTCAAAAATGATGATTGATTTTTGTGGAAATCGACTTTGAGTCATTCGTTGAAATTAAGACAGACTTGAGGCACATTGATTAAGTAGGAGTCATTCATCTTAAAATAGGAGTAATTAGCGCCCGTTGGATAATTGAATTAACGTCATTAATTATAATAGAATGCTTCAGATTCTTTCCTTTTTCGAAAGTGACGAACATTTTTGTACTTGAGATAAGACTATCCTAAGTAACAAGCGTAATGTATAACCCCCGAGCAAATTATCCCTTCACTTGCCTAAATTCTTGCCCGTTTTATGAAAAACTTTACAGTCTTATATTTATCCACTTGACAAATTCTTTTTCCACCGAGGTTTTACTTGAAATTATATGTACATTGAAAGTGTGGACTACCAAATTTTTGGAGCGTACTTAAGGTACTATAAGGTTATAAATTTGTGCACTGTTTCTTTTATTTAATTTGCTTTGCTTAAAATGGACCAGAAAGTTTCCAAAGCATAGTCGTGTAGTGATTTCAATTACCTGAGGTTTTTAAAGAAACATTTATTGTTTGACCGCAGCAATTTTCTGAAATTGGGGATGATTTGTTTACGTACCTTGTATTTTTTTTTGTATTTTTTCTCAGGAAGTGAAAGTTGCAGATATATATTTTGCTGAAATTAGGGCAAAGAATTTTGTTGTTGTTTTTCAAGAAATTTCTTTTGAAGAAAAACATCAAAACAACGTTATTGACGAAATGGGAACGTAATAAGCACATTTACGGGCCGGCGAATCGGTTTTAAAAGTGAGGGGGCTAAATGATTATAGTGACTAAGGCGACGGCCCGGAAAATTTTTGAAATTATGGTACTCTACATTGGCTTAGAAGTGATCTAAATTTAATTTTTATGAAGTTATTGGAATGAAAAAATCAAAGAAATTAAAAAAGTAACTAAAACGACGCGCTCGAGTCGACACAAACTCTCTACCAACTTCATCTAAATAAAGTTTATCCGTTAGATTTTTATGGATATGGAGCAAAGGAAGATTGTTAAACCGTTTTGGCTTCATTGTTGAACGTAGCCAAGTCTTTTTTCTCGCACCCTCTCTTTCTCTCTCTCACTCTTTTTTTTTGCAAAAAAGTTGGGGGGCTATAGCCTAGCGTAACGAATCTTTCTTGATTTAGAAAGCTTGAAAATTAGACTCTATTCATGATATGCACCACTGCAATGTCTTCTGACATTACTTCATGGAACCAATAGCTCATTGGTTGGAAGTGACGTAAAAGCAGTCAATACGTCACTTTCAACCAATCAGCTATTGGGTGGAACGGAAGACATTGCAATGGTGCATATCATGAATAGCCTTTCGGGACTCAATGGTTACTTAGGAATATATTGGATCTAAAGTTTCAAAATGTATGATTGTTTTGATGTGCTTATATAAGAGTTGTAATCGCTGCGTTATTGGAATAACTCAATCAGTGAACCCATCAATGGTGGGTCACTATTTTGAGAAAGAATCTCTCCTAAAATCGTTTTTTGCAATCAGTTCACTATTTTCCACCTTTGCTAAGAATAGATAAAACTTGGGTAGAAGTGTTTCACTTTGTTCAACCTTCAAAATTCTAGCTACAGTATCGGAAGCAAATTAGACCTTGTCTAGGTCGAAAATTACATTTGTGTTAATCGCATTGTCATCAAGAAGACTTCAATTACTCTTTGCTCAATTTTTTGTTTGGATAATACGTATCAAAATAAACTCACACAAGAAAAAACGTCAATTTCCGCGACGTAACAAGCATGGATGGAAGCTTAACTTGCAAAAATTTCATTTTCTTCGAAATATTCCACAAGCCTCGTGATATTTGTTTATTTAAAATTCTTATGTTATTTTTTCAAAAAGTTTTTTTCAAATTTTCTTCCAAATAGTTGATAAAGACGTCAAACCAAACTAAAAGTAACTGAATTGAATTTAACTTTAGTAAGATAAACATTCCCGCTGAAACCATTTTTAGAATCTGAATCATCTGTTCTAAACTTGTTTTTAAGTAAATTAAAAATTTCACATAACTATTGACCTTTTCCTCTAAAAGGCTCGCTGTTAAGCTACCTTAACGGCCCTTTTACGCCTGCACTAATTGACGTTATTTTTTGTTGTTAACACAAAAAGGGCCGGTGTAATGGATAGGTATTGAATTAGGCCGGTTAAAAATGGAAAAAACTTAGCTATGGCGTAATAAGGGTCGGTGTAAAGGGGCCAGTGCTGAATTACGGAGGTCGTAAAATGAACCGCCGATAAGGTCATTTAATTGATATTAACCTAAATTTGTCACTCATGTCCAGTACTGAGGAAAATTTGTAGGCCTAGCGTAGCCCACGCAGCTGCAAAAACATTAAGGTTTAAGTGTAGAAAATAAGTGTACGTGATTCATTTTACACCTGCTCACCAGATCAAAATATAATTAGCAGCAACTACCAATTTTATTACAAATTAATGAACTACTTTCGATTATCAAAGTCAAGATTTTGAAAAAAGGTACTAACCCACGCAAAATCACCCTGGACGTTTATATTTAGTAGTGTTTACGATCTTTTCGGTTGGTGTTTTGAAAGACCGATCATTCTATGGAGTAGACATCACGTACCATTTCCTCCTTTATTTATTTTGCTGTTAATATGCTGACTAATTCAACTATTTTTTGAGACAGAATAACTATTACCATAAGCTTTTTTTGTTATCGAGACTTTGACCCAGGAAGTGCAGGGAAATGCATGGAATTCAGACGAAGAGTGACTCTTTATCGAGTCTTTAAAGGTCTTTGTTTTCATTCTTTAACGAGCATCAGTGTGAAATATAGGTGTGACCGTCCTGTAGCAAACGCCCTGCTTAGATGATATCGTTATTCTTAAGAAAATGACTTGTACAATTTAACCGTTGATCATTTTTCTCGATATTTTCGGCCCGGGAAGTATAGAAAATGCTAATTTTTGACAAAAAGTTACTTTACATCGTGGTGCACGTTTTCTTTTGTAAGAACATCCGAAGCCTTCCAAATTTGCTAAACTTAAACTTAATTAATTACTCTTCATGTTTTCGCCGCCGAAGCCTTAAGTGTTCTTATATGCTTTGTTCTTATTGAAAGAATGTGTGTCGAGAGCTTTCTCACACCATATTCTATCATGCGTGATGATATCTGATATTCATGCGGTTATAAACTATATTCTTTTATCAATAATTGATGGCTGAAAATAAGTGCTGATGATTTATGTTTTAATTCAGAATTTTATCGTCTGAGAAATCTTGAATGCTAACAAAGATTCATTCCTAATGGAACGACCCCTTCATTATTGATCAGAAAGATCGTTCCATCGTTGGGGCATAATGTTGTTTTTGCCGTAAGCGACGCTTACATTTGCAAAAAAAAAATTCAAAGTGCCTTTTGAAACTGTATAGGCCATTTCACAGTCGAAATGAATCATGGTTAATCAGAACTGATTGCTCCTCCATAATGGCTCCCCCTTGGCTAGACGCAAAAACATAAAAAAATTCAGGCCAACAGAAACTCGTCATCACAGCGCGGTGGTCCTGATTCATTTTGACTGTGAAAATGGCCTGTACAGTGGACTCTCGCTAATTCGAACCTCTAATATTCGAATCTCTCTCCAATTCGAACAAGTTAGACGCCCCGCTCGAGTTAGACGCCCCGCTCGAGTTCGAGTCAGCGAGAGTTAACTGTATAGGCAGCTGGAAAATGATATGTTATAAAAGTTATTTTTGCTGGTTATCACATTTGTACATAATGAGTTTTTACTCAAATGTATCTCAATTTTTAGATAAAATTGAAATAGGCTGGATGTTAAATCAATGCCAAGCTAACACTAAATATGCTGCTAGAAAACACCCCTGTCTCACATCCCCGGTGAAACTTTTTCCCACAGCGGAGATAAAACCTCTATTATTCCAGATTAAAAAATCCAGTGGGGATGGTTTTGGAGTGAAATCAAAGTTAATTTACCAGTTGGGCTGAAATCCCAGGATATTTTTCCCACTGGAAATGAAATTTTTGCCAGATCTTCCAGTGTGGCCCCCAGCGGGTCTTTGACACAAGGGTGTTAGGAACCTAGAATGATTTCTGAGTAATTCAAAATAAGTGATATCAGTTTGGCTCTCCTTTCAATTTGCATATTCAATTACCAAAACTGCCTCGGCTATTGGAAGTGGTTCAAAAAGTCGAATGTTACCATCAAAGATGTATTTCCTGACAGCTTTGGAAAGCTTTCTCCTAAATATTCTTCTTTCAAAGTCAAATTTTCAAAAAAAAGAACTATTTTATAACGATAATGGTTTTGGCTCTGTACTTATGAATATTCATTTTGCAGAGAGAAAATATATCACCAGCCCATCACCAGTCAAGAAATTAGTGAGTGCTTTTTAATGAGTCTAATTTGCTAATTCCTATTGCAGGGGGATATCAAAAAGCACGTCTTGTCGCTACATACACCGGGATGTAGGTAGAATCTTTTGGTTAGGGAGGCAAGATTTAGAAGAAAATTTTGTGAGGACAATTCTCGGAGAAAACTCTTTTTACTAATAGCGCCGCCGGTGTAAATTTTTCCTTTTTTAACAAGGAAATTTTGCAATAAGAACCTAGGAAGTTTACCAAAACCCCGTCTTTCTCGATTTTTGACAGAAATCTGTTCAATTTATGGAGAAGTTGAAAAGAAAACATTTATCCATCTTCATATACAGGATAAGTTTACAGATTTTGCAAAAGTTCATATTCTTCCGTTTTCTTTCTTTCGCGTTTTTCGATTCGACAATTTTTTGAGAGTCATTGTACTCAAATAATGTTTATTTGTTCTCTTTAGTGAGTTTGTCCACCTACGATTTACGCAGCTCCGAATCACAAATAATAAATACGCCTTCTAAAAAGTCAAGCATGGTAAGTTTATGACATTGTTTTTCTTCCTCAAAACTGCGTATTTCATGCATTTTTACTTGAAAAAAAAAATGGTATCCATGGCTCAATGTGGGTCATTATGTGTACATTGGATCCAACCAACGCTTTGTTACGGCAAATATAAGTTTGAAGATCCAAAAAAGGATATATTACTGTGCTTGTGAACTCTGTATTACCTAATTAATCAATGAATTATCAAACAAGACAATCATTCCTTGTTTTTTTATTCTGCTCATTTTCCAGGGAACTCCCTTTATCGTTTTGCAAGAGTCAAAAAGCAAATACGCCTACCTGCTGCTAGAAGTAATTTCCAATCGACCGCAAATGCGAATTAAGAGGTGGGTGTTGAATTTTTCTTCATTCTTCTATTTTTTCCCTTTGGTTTCCTGTTTAACAATTGATGTCGAACACTAGGAAGCTTTTTAGATAGTTCATGATGCATGATCTTCTAAACATCCCAATAAAATTTGATTATAATTTGATTATAATTAAAAGAGATTTTTTTTCCTACAATAGTTTAGAATATTGTCCCAAATTTTCACTAAAATTCCTCCTGATATCTAGATGATTGGGCGAAGATGATAGTATCTTGCGTTTGTTGAGAAATCATCAACTACCTCAACTACTCTTCCCAGCGGGCACACAACGTTGTTTCAACGTTCATGTAACGTTATATGGACGTTGTGAACGTTAGATAAACGTTGAAACAACATTGTGTGCAGGCTGGGTTCACATATAATGCACTCAATAACGTAGATAAGACGTAAAGACCACGAACATCAAGATATTAGCTTGAAAAGGAACCCTAATTTCTTTTCAGAAACTAGTATAATTAATTCTTGCAGAATTTAACTGGAGCATTGTGCAATCCTAATGATGATAGTCCTGATTTAGACAAGATGGATACATTTCGAAATATTGTAAAGTATCTTTGCTAATAAAATAAGGGATTGGTAAATTTCACGAAGATTTTGCAATGGACTGCTGAAAGGCTGGAAAGTTATATCGAGAACCTTCTAAAGCACAAATTTCACCATTGTTTGCAAAGTAACTATGATGAACCTAATTAATTAAATGGTGCAACTTTTATTACAAATTATACCTTAAACGAACATTAAACATGTGCTCCTCAATAACTTCAGTGTAATTGGTACTATAATTAAGTTGCCTGCCAAATTCCCTTACTCTCTTTTCCGTAATGGCTACTCATGAATTAGCAAGGCGGATTATAAAAAAAATAGTTTTATTGGAAAAAAAATGGAGTAAAGCTTAGTTTAGACCATCCTGAATCAGGACTTTGTTAATTTATCTTGGCTAAACTAAGTTATAGGTGTTTTTGTTTACTTTTTCTTTCCAACCACTGAGACTGATGATTTTTTCATCCCTTACAGTAGCCCGGGATCCACTTAAAGCTTTTTACTGGACTGAATAGCGCGATTAAGTGGCCCGGTAGTATATGGTAATATGCTTTTGCTTACAGAATTAAGTTATTTTTTGAAGGTAAAAACAGTATGAAGGAATGTTTTTATTTGAGAATAAGGGATTGCAAATCTGTTAATCACGTTTGTTTCTCATTTTTGATTATATCTTTCAACTCCAAGTAGTTTTTTGGATTTTTAACATTTTTTTTCAAAATGGCGACCTCGCCAAATGCTCCTAGTCTACTTCACTGGACTAAGCGTCATAAAAAATTATCAAAAAGCAAAGTTCAGCCAAAAGTAGACTCTAGTCTACCCTTACAGGGACTTTTAGCATCCTTAAGGGCGGCACATAGCTGTACCCTTCACTTTTCAGGTACCCCCCTCCCCGAGCAAAAAGTACTTGTTTATTAATTAATCTAGGGAATTATTATAAGCCACGGATAGTACAAAAAGGATTTAAAACAGGTCACAAAGGTACTTTACTTTCGATACTTTTCACCATTCTTCTATAAAAAATTTTAATCTTGGGTCCATCACTTTTGCAATTTTAAAAGTTTAAGTAAAAAGTATAGAGTGTGTTAATGGGGAAATTTATGTGGACTTTTTACACTGAAAGATTAAAGAGATGATTAATCATTGAGTAATTTTGGCATGCACTGATCTACGTCACATATCTTTCTATGGACTATGGACTTATTTCCTGTAAAACTCATTCAAAATAATTGTAACCTGAAGTTACTTTATGTGAAATTTATATATAAAATGATACATCTATCCGCAGACACGTATATCGTCCTTCCCAGGACTCATCAGTGCAGCTCGGGTAAGCGAGCATAGACTGCTGTTGTCACCAGAGTGCTCAAAACACTAAGTGGTGAGCTTCGAAGCAGTATGTAAAATAATAGCAGTTTGCATACAAAATTTAACTAAAGCCAGTTTATTTTTAAAAAGATCGTTAAAATCTGTTAAGGCACGCTTGTACTGATTTTTCAGCACTTTTAGCTTTTTTTATTAGACCTTTCACCAGATTGAAAAAAATAGGTATCTTTACCCAAAGGATTTTCTTACTGTCGCCATTTTCAAAAAGCTCACTTATTTTGACATTTTTGGTCTCATCTATTACATTACAAAAGACAAATAACAACCTCGTATTTAAAAACTAAGCAATTCATATACGCTGCTTTTCAAACTATACCGTGTAACTTCCAATAAACCCCCTTTTTTTAAACGCCTCCTTGAATGAACGCCTCTCTTAAAAACCCAAAAACTTAATAAACTCCCGGGCGTTTATTCGAACTAATACGGTAGCCAATTCTTTTTAGCCTTGACTGTTCTTTCAGGATTTTATTATGTATTGGTTGTGGTTTAGTTCATCTTTTTATCCATCTCCAAAGTTTGATCTTAAATCAAATCTTTCCAAATTATTCAGAAGAAAAGTTTTTTTTGGCAGATATCAATGTCGAATGTAGGTGGTATAAAGAGCAGAGGACTTCTACATTTGGACTTTGGAATTTTTTGATTGTTTATTTCCTGAGGTTAATCTTGAGAATGTCTTTCTTCTGATTGTCGTGTAGAGAATTTTAGTTTCGAAGATGGGCCGTGGGTTTACGGTAGTAAAAGTGAAAGGGGTGCGCTATGATGCCGAGGAGACGCCATCAAACATTAGAAGGGTTGTTAGTTTACGCTACTCTAATATGTCTTATGATGATTTCATATCATACACTTTTTTTTAAGAACCAGTAAAATTTTGCTGAGGTTCGGCTGTTCTTATTTATAGGTTGTAATTGAGGTATTTTAGGCACTATACCCGATTCTTACTACTTTGACCCCTAAATTGCACGAAATTAGATTAATTCCAGGCTTAGCATTGCTCTTAAATTGTTCTTATCTTGGAGATTTTGAGCCTCATTGTTCTTAGAAAATTGTTCTTATAAAGAAATAGTGTACCATAATTGACGTCAGCTAGTTGTCTGATACAGGGGTGTTTTTTTTTAAGTAACAGGACTGTGTCTAATGTTGTAAATCAGTCTTGTTTTCTTATAAAAGGATAAAAATCCTTTATCTCTTTTGAAACGGGTTCGCTTTGTTGAAGAAATTTATCATTTAAATCCCATTCTGGTCCTCAATTTTATCATTTCGACTTTACAGACTTCATTTGGATGTAATGTACAGACCGTTTTAATTAGTGTTATATATAAATCTGTAAATTACACTCGTAGTAGACAAAGTCGACAACTAGGAAGTGAAAGTAAAGTTAAGAAAAGAATTCGCTGTTTTGTCAATTAGGTGATTTCCAAAGCCTTCTCTCATCTTCAATAGAAAATGTTACATTACTGTAAAAATCAATTTGCTTAGTTTGGTTGTCCCCTTACTTTTACTATATGCTAAAAGTTTAAACATCTAGCAGGGTTTAAAGCAGTTGCAACTTTTTCTTCCCTTTTTTACGATGACATCGAAAGAAAAAAACCCAGTTCATATATTTATGATATAGGAGGGCATTATCTTGGCAAACCTCACTTCATTACATTGCTTGTAATGGACTTACTTTACTAGTAATTAGCTTGAGCAATTAAAAAAAACGCTCAGAAAACGTTTTGCTTCAACTATTAACAAAAAATAGATAATCAAAAAAGATACATGATAATCTACACTAAGCTTAAGTATTTCTGTTTGACACAAAAAAACTTTGATGCAGGAGTAAAAGAACTACTTCTAATGTGTCTGACGACTCGATTTGAGTTTTCAGATCCTACTGCAGATATCATATTATCTTTTACACACTAGATAGACTAACTGCTCAAAGATTTCCCGTGGAAGTGTATCCAGTTTATTTAGTCAACTAGCCCGCCATGTTATTTTATAACTTACCTTAGACTTTCGAACGTTCGAATTTCAAAACATTCAGCGGCTAACGATCAAAATATATGAATATAAGATGGCGGACTAGTCAGTTCTAAAACTAGACACAACTTTTATGTATGGAAAGCTCGATCCAGTCAAAATGTTATAGATCAGTGAGTCCTATGTTTTATGGCGGCTAGAATGTATTGGTAAAACATTGATTAGAAAATGTTTTCTTTTGTTATTTACAATATATTTTTTTAATTTTGTTAATTTTCTTTTACTAAAAACTCTCTATTTATAAATAATTTTTCTTTTAAATTTTTCTTTTAAATACTAAGTTTCATATCTTTCCACGATTTTAATACTTTTAAATTCTCTTAAATTTGTAAAATATTTGTAAAATTCATTTTTAACTTTTTCGTATAAATTGTACTATAAAATAAATAAATTTTAAGGAATAAAAAAAAGTAAAAAATCTCTAGTCTATATAAAATATATGTACACCCTTCGAGGTATAAATTATTTTCTAAGATAAATATAAATATTTACAGTATTCACAAGGTACAAAAATATATTTCTATTTTGTTTCTAAATAAATAAATAAATAAATAATGCATTTTAAATATAAAAGAAAAAAATAAATAAACGTTAATTTTAGGTAAAAGTTATTAAAAATCAACTATGGTGTTCTCTGTCATGTAAATCAATCCTGTTTCTGACTTCAGCTATCAGATTATCCCAAAGGAGTTGCAGGTCTTCAGCTTGCCGTCTAAGGATAGGTACTAGATGGTTCTTCATGTGTTTACATTTATTTTGTTGGCGTTTGAATCCGTGCTCTATATCCTTCACTATTTTGGATGTTGCTTCCTTGATCTTGTCATCATTGACTTCATCTCTGTGGAGGCCACAGTAACTGGTGATTTTCTGTAACGAAATAAAGAAATTAATTTGTTATAAATTTTGAAATAGGTACTTGGAAAGTTTTGGCAAAGTTTGAAATAAGTCATCTTAGCTGGTTTGTTTTCCTCTTGTACGATACACCTTCAACGAGCATAAACCTTCTTCTAAAGCAATCATTCCAAAATAGAACAAACACAACGCATCGAATTCCACTTCCTGGAGATCATGTTTCTTAGTAAAGGACATTTTTAAGAAATGACAGAAATAACATTGTAAAGGAAAGAATAAAACTTACCAGAAAAGTTTCATCGAGATACTGAATAATCAAACGCACGTCGATTCTCTCTTTCAGATTATCAATATTCAACTTATTCCACATGGCTCCGTAATATTCATCAATTGTTGTCGCTTCCTGAGTTTGAGAATTTTGTTTCGATAGCCGATATGTTTCAATGGCACTATCTTGATACGTTTTCAATATCACTGAATATATTTTCAATTGTATTGCTGATTCCTGTAGAATGAAGAAAAGAAGTTTAAGAATGTTGACTCCGAAGGACAATAAAATGTTTCTGGTGATTTTCTATATATTGATAGGAGAGTTGGAGGCTTGTATTGCCTTTGTAAAACCCTGAAGCCTAGTAAAGCCCTCAATAAAATGTTTAGATCGTGTGATGAAATCGAAATATACATACCGCTGTACTTCGGCCGGCTCTGAATACTGGCAACTCAACTTTCCATAAAGCAGATTGATTGCAAAGTCTTGATTGACCTTCGATTGCAGCATCCAGTGCGACTTTACCAATTGATTTACGTACTGTATTTAACTTTGGTTCGAATTCTCGCATTCTTTTCATATGGTATTTATCATCATCACCACACTCTTTCCGGTTAAAGCCATCATCGTTGGATCTGGTTTGTCTAACAGGCAAGGCTGCTGCCTGCACTACTAACAGTAATAATATAACTAAAAAAAAGGAGAAAATAAATATTAAAAGATTGAATTTCATAAAAATCATACTATAATTTCAGAAAAAGAATCCAACAAAATTTTGCCAACAATCACACACACACACACTCTTACACCCAAGCGACTAGAAGTGATTCACTGAAGGAGAAAAAACATCAAAAGTTTATCCAATTGATTGTATACTCAATTCCATGAATTTTAATTAAAAAAGACATTAAGTTTGTAAAAATCAGTCAATCTCTGAGGCTGTCTTACCTCTAACGAATAAATTATGCATGATGATTGATAGTAATGACTGTGTTCAGATTCTTTTATAAATGGCTCGAAACCTTTCGAAGCTCCTTTTATCTCCTCATGAAGTGATAGGAAAATTGCTGAGACAAGCGAAATTTGTTTTCTTTATTGTAGTTACGTATTTAAACAATGATTCTTTTGTTTCTCTCTTTTACAGTAAAAAACTCTGAATTGTAGCTGTGATTTCCCATGGAATGAATTTTCATTTTACCCTTTTGTTATTAATCATGCTCAATTTGAAAATACCCCTCTTTATTTTTTGATACTATCATGTAAGAAAACAGTTTTTAACTAGTTGATTTCCTTTAGTGCTTCGTTATATGATTTTGGCCATTAGCTCCTTCAAATTATCCTAATACACCCCTGTGTCACAGACCCACTGGGACCCCATCATCACTGGAAAATTCTGCAAAATTTTGGTCCCTGGTGGGAAAATACCCTGGAATTTCAGCCCCACTGGAAAATTGACTTTGATTTCATCCCCACTCGAAAATGAATGTCTAAAAATTGCATGCAAAACCATCCCCACTGGATTTTTTAACCTTGGAACAATAAAAGTAATAAAATTTCTATCCCCATTGGGATTTCGATACTAGTAGGGATTTTTATCCTCACTGAAGAAAAAAGTTCCACCGGGGCTGTGAGACAGGGGTGTCCTAATTGACTTTAAAACTCTGGAGTCATCGAGGCAAGCGACTTGATCACGCCTCTAGTCTCATAATAACTTGAGTTCAGATCAAAGTAAAAATGGGCATGCGAAATTTGCAGTCAATTCTCAGTATTTGCCAATGTTTAAATAACAGAATAGTATTGCTTTTTAACTTACCAGAAAGTTTCATCTTCAATTTCATCATCGCGTTCAAGTTTTTCTTCGTGGTGTTGATTTTACTCGAATATAAAATCTTAAAGCGTTTGAGTTCGATTCTCGGTAAGATTTTGTTTATGACGATTTCTTCTCGGTCTTTAAACTCTTCGTTTTAAAGTTTTTCTTCGCAGCTTTGATATTTCCTCGAATATAAAACTCTTTGCGTTCTCTTTATATGAATTCGATTCTAAGTAAACTTTCTTGATTTATCAATTTCTTCTTGATGTCCTTATTCTATGAAGGAACATTTGCTGAATGACATTCTCTAATTGCGTTACCTTTATATAAGAATTTTAGGTGAACCTACTTCGGTATTTTCCCACTCGACCAAACTCTCACATAAGATAAATTATGCCGTTGCTAATGGTGATGTCATCGTAATGTCGATATAATTTGCCATTTCTAGTGGAATAAATTATCATATTTAATCGTTTCCGAACAATCTTTCCCTTTCTATTAGAAATAGCTTTCTCTCGGGTCTACCGAGAGATTCCTTAAATGGTTTTTAAGCTCAAAACATATTTAATTTCTATAGGGAACATTATAATTGGCCGATTTCTCGGAAATCTCTTTTTTATGTTTTTTTTTTTTTTTTGCTGCTGGTACTTTTCAACTCTCTATGAGCGCAACTCTCATTTTATTCTGAGTAAAGTGAGTTAGCATAAACTAGCTATTACATCAGGTTTCGTTTGTGTTTCATTCTTTCTCGCTATAGCTTTTATATTTCTCCCTGTGAACGCTGAAAGTACATCTAGGCATTCCCACAGTTTTCAAGGGGATCTACAACGTCCCCGATATCGACTGTATTGTCATGTGAGGATCAAAGTTCATGTCAGGTTTCCTTTGGTTAAGGGGATCGTTATAAGACCACGTTTACCTTCTGTAGCCTTAAACCTAACGTCGTTTTTTTCAATTTTTGTCGTTTTTCCCCTCGATGCAAGATAACGACCAGCACCAAAAACAACCGAACAAGGACCAGTTTGATATTTGATATCATTTGATATTTACTGTACGTATTTTCTTTAATGAGAAAGTATGCGAACATTTTTGAAAGATGACAGTAGCGAAAATCTAATGCCTTTTCCCTGTTCGGTTCGGAGATGGTGTGCAAAATCTATTGGGTATCGAACATCAGAGTGCAATTTTTAATTTTCCCCTTTCAGAATTACTCATCGCTTCTTTTGAGGATACCTACAAGACAAGGTAGTCTTTTGCATGTTTTCCAATGCAAAGTGCCTGTTGGCTCAAAAAATTACTATCAGCCCACGTAGTATATTAAAATGGACAGGGATATGAATTTTTTTAGCTCAAGTTTCAATGGTCTGATCTTACTGATGAGTAATGTAAACAAGCATTTAAGGAGATTAGCAAGTGCAATGCAAGTCTTGTTGACCTCCTTTTCTTTTTTATAAAGCCTAAAGCGACCAAAATGATTGCAAAAGAATTATCTATCCATAGATTATATCATTTGCAAATTCTTTGTCACTTTAGGCTACTCCAACTCACGCTCAAGGCTGATATCTTCTAGGAAGATCTTTTGTTTGCATCTGGTTCTCGATTATATTTAGTATAATTTTGGAAAGGATTAGTGACATTTAGTTCAGGAAGTTTTATCATTTTTGCAAATGCTAATTAAAGAAGGATGTATGCATATTTTTGAGGTGACATTCAAGCATAGATGATCGCTGAGTAATTTGATCAACGTATACTTCCACTTTATCGTTTGTTTGTTTCTACAGATTGTTTTGATTGGCATCTTTATTAATATTTATCAATGAGATTAAACAGTTAGAAAATGTCGTTCTGACATGCAATTGCTCGCTTCCTTGAACTGCTATAAACAACACTTCTTACGAGGATGCATTGATGGGATAAATTTTCGCGGGGATTAAATTTTTCGGTTGAGCTTATCCCGCAAAATTTTTAGATCTCGCAGGGGCTAAATTCGCGGATCACATTATCGGGAGAAATTTTTATGGTTTTGTG
Source organism: Clytia hemisphaerica (assembly GCF_902728285.1). Lineage (NCBI taxonomy): Eukaryota > Metazoa > Cnidaria > Hydrozoa > Leptothecata > Clytiidae > Clytia > Clytia hemisphaerica. Next base: position 433,765 of record NW_027104175.1, read on the forward strand.
TCTTTTTACTGCCAAATTATGCATACTGGTTATTATTAAAATACGCGTTATGAGCAAAGACTTATAACCAAAACAAGACGTCTAACCATTGTTTCACCTTAGTTAGATCTCATCAGATAGCGTGTTATTGTTCTTCTAATACAATAAACTATATCTACAGGGTTTCCGCATAATTAGTGAACGAAAACAATCAATTTTGCCGCGTCAGCAATAAAAACAATTGTTTTGCCGAGTCAGCAAAAATAATCAATATTACTAATTTCTCAGAATTTTCGTCAAAATTTTCAAAATGGCTGAAGCAGAAAAACTTTGATTAGAAAATTAGAAACTCTGACTTCGTTCTAATCTAAATGAATGTGAAAATGTTTTACTGGCAATCAAATCATCTTCGTAACAGAAAGATACAAATTGAACTTTTATGATATGGGCTCCTCTCCTCAAGTGCTAAAGGAAACCCGACAGCCTGATATATCAACATCAAAACTGCCTTCTATATTCATATCTAACAGTTGATCGTCAACAACTATTGGAAACCAGAAAGATGTACCCAAAGATGATCAAATGATGAGCTTCAAAGACTTTAGGACACTTTTAAACTTTTGAGGACGACCTGGCCTACAGTACCAAAAGACAGATGAGTTAATGTGAATGTAAATGTTTATCATTTATTATGGCTGATCACTTTTCTACTTAACTTTGGTGTTTGCAAAACTTGCATAAAAAGGCTGATTTCATAAATGGTGGAATGATTAACCCAATCTTATTGAATTCATACTCTTGACATTCAATTAAATTGATTGGAAACTTGAGAATATATTTGGTATTTTGAATGACATAGTACATATATACAAGATGTTGATTGACTATTTTAATATACCTATATGTGTTAATATCGATATTGGAATGAAGAAACGAAGAAATAATAATCATGGTACTAGACACTCAACTAGAGGGAATCGTGATATTTTACGATGGACTTGAATGACATACAAACATTTTTTAAACTCTATTTTACTAAAACTATATCTACGATATAAAACTGTACTTTTGGGTACCTAATAAGCTTCCCCTCCCCCGCTAATAAAAAAATTCTTCTATCTGGCTTATTCCAAACCCCCATTTATTAAGGTACCCAAGAGTAGTTAGAGCCTTTTATGAACCTTGTTTTATTAAAAGTTTTAAATTTTTCTTTTAAACAAAGATACTGCCCAGTGTATATGTTTTTTTTATTCTAAAATGTTTTGTTAATCATATTGTTTTGAAAAGATAGAATCAATGTTTGGGTCAAAGACTGATAATTGAATTGAAAAATTAAAGAATTTTTTTTCACTCAATTTTCAATATTTTGATCCAAACTTTTGAGGAGATTCTGACATAAAATTTTAACAAGTCTCCTGTTATTTTTAATGCCTGTTTGATCATTTCACTTTTTTATGACACCTTTTGATAAAAATTACAGTACCATAAAAATGTGAAAAATTTAATGAAAAATGATGGGATTGTTTTGACTCATCACTTCCTATTTAGAAAATAAGTACCTTTAAGGGAACTAATTTTGGGAATTTAGGCGAAATTCGCCAAAGTTTGTTCCTGCCAAAATTAAATATTTTGCTCACTCGCCAAAATAAGTTCCCGCCAAAATCAATTTTTTTGTTTCCTTGCCTAAATAACCCTGAAATTCATCAAAATTGCTCAAAATAAGGCAAAATAGAAGAGATTTACGCTGTCATTCGCCAAAATTAAAAAAATTCACTATTCGCCAAAATAAGTTCCGACCAAAATTAAAAAAAATTAGGATATTTGCTGCCTGCCAAAATTAGTTCCCACCAGAAAAGGTTCCCTCAAGGTATTTGAAAATTTTCAGAATTTGTCAACCATTTCCAATCAAGACCAAAATCACAAAAATACTTGTAATTTTTGTTAACAACTATCAGTCTCGAGATTTGTAAAAAAAATGTCTGGACACAAATGAACAAAGTAACTCATGCATGTAACATATCTTTAACCAGGACCCTAGTTAACTGGCATAACACAATCTAATCAAAAAATACAAAATCATTAATTTATTGTTTGGTAATACTGAGAAACAAACAAAAAACAATTTTCAAATACACAATACAATAATAGACAAAAATAGGCAATTCTTTTGAAAATAGATGACCTGATTTAATTTTTTCTGAGGATTAATTGACGATTGAAAATGATACTTAGATGACAAAGTATAGACAATAAGTCCCTTACGCTACATTAAAATAGTTACACAAACAAATAATTTTGGTATTAACAGTCAGAGCATTTCACAATATTAAGAACTACCTCCAAAATTACCTCTCAAAATTAATTTCATTATGATGACTGACTGATTAATTTATATAGTTTGCTTCTGTTTGCTTTCTATAATTTGTTAAAATTACCTAGCCAAAGAATTCATCTATATAAATTTGTTCAAGATTATCTACTGTACAAGCAATACTTTTTTCATTTGCCAGAAACCAGTCTTGCCAAATTAAAAATCTGGCACACTGTTTTAAAAGTAATATCCAAGCTTTCAATACTCTTTCCATTTTTAGCCAATTGAATGTACGTTATTTTTGTAAATCTCAGATTCTGTCCATGAGATGGCAGATGGCGCTTATTTAGTCAATGACCCAGGCATAATCAATTGTATATTTTAGTCCACTTTCTACAAATGACATACATCACAATTTCACGGTTGGGGTACCAAATATTTTCATATATATACTGATGCAATAACCCTCACAATTTCAGTTTGTAGCCTGCTGTGAGCTAGTCTCTAGTGACAGTGTGAACAATACATTATCCAAAATTTAAGATATTCCAAATATTGTTAGTGTTAGTAGCAATCTTTTCATCATCGCTGTTGATAATTCTAATCTACCAAGTCTACCAGCCAAGCCACATATATCAAGATATCCAAAGAATCCATCCAGTGACAAATTGATTCGGTGTTATAATAAAATAGCCAGAAAATTAAAGTTATGATTCAAAAAACCATCATTGCGACAAAATATTTTTCAGCATTGGGTGTTAGATGTATATATTTCAATTCTAATCACAATACATCTTGTTTGTTGAAGATATCCTTGATTTGAAGTCGCCCATCTGTTTTTGAAATGCCTTTTCAAGGAGCAGGATATATACAGAATTTATGGTTGATTATTTTGATGTTTTTTTATATTATATATATTTTACACCTAAATAAATTGAAAAAAGTTATATCGAAATCAAATGAGCGATATTAAACCGAATACTTTTCATCTGAACAAACATAAAGCCAGGTAAACTAACTGAAAACCTTAATTTCCAACAAAACACAGTCTGACAGTTCACAAAAAATAGCACAAAAACATTGAGCCAGGCCAGTCTGAAAAGAGCCAGGCCACAAAAAAGAATGGTATGGACTTAAAGTTTGGTCATATTACAATGCTAGAAAATTATTTTTAATCATCAAAAAATTCTCTAACATAGTATTTCAAAGCCATTCTTTGGGTCATTATAGCAAATACACAGAAACCAGTCAGCCATTTTGTTTTTGCGAAATTCCTTCCTTCTGGCCAAAGTTCAAGGTTCAAAGAGCAGAAATGCAAAGAATAATTATTCTAAAATCAAACCAATCCAATTTGTTGACATATTTCATGATAATTAGACCATAATTAGCAAAATTACATGGACAAGTAGTTCCAAATTTGGTGGCCTTCGAGTTTTGGCGGCCATTTTTTTAAATCTTGTCGGCAACTAACGTGCGGATCAAAGGAAATTTATTTTTATTGTTCGAACAATGAGATAATTTTGCATAATTATGCGCTTAGACGTCTTGTTTTGGTTATAAGTCTTTGTTATGAGGGAGTGTACTCTCGGGTACCTAATAGCCGTCCCCCTCGCTAATTAATTTTTCGAAAATTTTCCACCCAGGACATTCTTATTCGAACCCCCCGCTTATTAATTTTTGGGAAAATGTTTTTGAAAGTTCCCTCTTTTGTCCTAATTCTGCTGTATTAGCCTCCTTTTCAAAAGTTTTCCACCCAGGACATTTCTATTCCAACCCCCCCCGCTTATTAACTTTTGAGATTTTTTCCAACCCCCCTGCTTATTCCAAACCCCCCGGCTATCAGGTACCTGAGAGTAAGTGCCAAAAGAAAACCACCATAAAGACACTATGAAAGAACGAAGAAAAAACGAGAAACGAATAAAAACGACAAAAAACGACAAGTTACGACAAAAAACAAAAAAACGAAAATAAAGAACGACATATTTGCGATTCATCCCTCTTAGTTCTATACGCTATTTAACCACTTACGGTTTAAAAGAACGCATGCGCAGTTTGTGGGCTCCAATAGGATCATCCACTGTATGTTATTAGCGCTTCTTTGATACCAGTTAACATTTTTAGTACATGTTTTTTTTATATAAGCATTGCACTTATAAGCATATCTAGGTTCAGATATGGGGAAAAATTAAGCATATATGGCAAGCATTATTTGAGCCTACGAAAAATGTTTTTTTCCTGATTTTTGCTTTTTTTATCTGGAATTTTACGAATTTTCAGTATTTCCCTAAATTTATGCTTTAGATTTAAGCATCCCCGCAAGCATTTTTCAGCCTTATTAAGCTTTCGACCTAAGCATCTCTGAGCCTGTTTTCCGACTTTTGTATGCTTATATAAAAAAAAACATGTAGTCATTTGACATTCTTTCAGCTTTGTTTAAAACAATTGCGCCGATAAAACCTTTCCGAATTTCTATTGAGACTTAATTTCGCGGATGACACCCCAATCCACGAAATCTGCGAAATTTAATCCCCGCGAAAATTTATCTCACTAAAGTGGGACTTTAGTTAAGCACGTTGACGATCACCCCGTGCGATGACATCACGGTTGCTATCTAAGAGGATATCCAAAACTAAGAGAGTTTATTTGAAAGGGTGTTTATAGCAAAAAAATTTGTCCGCTAAATGGAGGTGTCCGCTAATTGGGTGTCCGCCATTTGGAGACTTTTTTATAAGGATTTGACTAGGAAACGGCCGGAGAAAAATGTTCTGCCCGCTAATCAGAGGTGTCTGCCTTTTAGAGTGTCCGCTAATTGGAGGTTCTACTGTACTTAAACACATAATAAACGAAAACTGATGCATTTTAATGATAAAGCAAATGAATAATTCTTGACCTTTGATCCCTTTTCATAAAGGTTATTTCCCTTAGTTGGTTGTCTTTCTTTGTTTGTTTTGCCGCGTCCAATCAGTCATCCGTGGAAATGTTGACAAATCTTCAATGACATAGCCCTATGGACTTTCCTAAAACTTGCAAATCATGAAATGAGTTAATTGTGACTTTTATAACATGCCTGATTGGCAAAATACTGAAAAATGATATTCTTTGCAAAATATCGCGTAATTTTACTCTATGAACAAACATCCAACGATTATCTCGAAAATGTCATCATATCATAATGTTTCGAATATGTAATTGTCTATTTCAGTTCGCAATTAAGCAATACGGAATTTCAGCGGATTTCAAAAAAATGATTCAAATCATGCACAAATTTTGGTGAGTGGAATTGTCCCTGTCCATATTGTACCTAGTCATAAACGATCCTATCGTCTATACAAAGTCACTAAAAAGAGATGTAGAGTTTAGGAGGCGGGCTCTAGTGGTGAATGTTTGTCCTAAATTTGCTGCAATTTCTTTCCATGAGCCTCCCTGAAAGCTTCAAACTCCGCGCATACTTTAGACGTGCAAACTTCTACGAGCAGCGAAAGTAAATGTCTTTCAAAACTCTTGAAGAGTCATTCGCGAAAGTTTATGCTTACGAAAAATTCTCCACAAAATAGCAAATCTGAAAAACTTTGAATAAAATGTAAGATTTATGGCACTTTTTAGCCTGTTAAAGCCTAATAAGTCAAAAGACAAAAGTTTCAAGCCAAGCGAAGAAATATTTTTCCCCCTAAAGCCTTTTTTTCATGTGAAAATTTTCATTTCTACATCTTGATTTGCAAAAGTTTATGCTCGCAAAAAAGATTTTTCAGTCAAATTCGCGAAAGTAATGTCTTGCATCATATCTCTGTGGTTTTGAAATTTCGTGATTTGTCGACCTCGCAAAAGTTTCTGCTCGCGAAAGTTTGCACGCCTAAAGTACATATTTTCTTGCATTTACTATCCCTCCAACGTCTATCCCTTAAATACATTTCAGTGAGTAGATAATTTCATTTCTCAATTTTTTACCCCGAGATCGAGCTTCCTTGATATAAAAGGATTTTTTATCCCTTGGGCAACTGAAAGTGTAAGCGATTATGAGGCGTGACAGGAGAATAATATATGAGACGCATATCGCTGGTCGGTCGAGATTCCCAGCAAATAGCAATTTATCCGCTGGAAACGGTCACGTATGATTAGTTTCGTGGTTTACCTTGGAGACTCAGACAATGAAGTGCAAAATAACAGCTGTAAGCTAAAATGTCGTACGAACTTTCTAGAATTTCCTATTGTGTGGTTGATTTTTCTCAAAGGTTTTTACCCGACTACTTCTAACTAAGAAATTAGGGTGGAGGGGTTTCAAGAATATTTCACATTTTTGGTTGATTCAAAAGTCTTCCAGTTATAGTGATATAAATCAGAGATTTGTGGTCGTTAAATGATTATCGACATACATTCCACTGATTTCTTAATGCAAAAGTTTTGATGCATTTGTTGTTATGTGTTTCATAGTTGTCATGGCTACGAAAAACGAAACAGGTGAAAATTGAAGCCTGTGTAGATTTGACCACAAAAAGTCTCATCCACCACGCAAAAACTTATAAAATGCCTAGAAGAGTTTTCGACAAGCAGAAATATGCAGACTATTCTTGAAATGACCCTACCTTCACGATATCTCGACAAATTATTGATAAATTAGGGGTGGAGGTAATTCTTTATTCAGTATATTTTGTTGTTCCATAAATCAGAATCTCATTTTCCAGCACTATTTCGGAAGTATGAATTTCGCTTCTGGGTTTTCTTCAGCGCTGGCTCCAAACAGACCCTGCTCTGAATCAGCAATTTCACTGGTTTTGTAAATACGGCATGGGTATTTTTTACCACCTTGACGGCCGACGGGAACGTGCCGCTAAAGTTTGAAAAGTGGACCCTGTCAGGTAAAATTGGAACCCTAGATAGATTATATAGATAGATATTTTCCACCTCTGTTTCTGAAGTTGGACTTTCCATGGTTGTAATTTTAAATCATTGAATTTCATTTGTGAATACTTCCATCACTTCTTCCAAAACTTCCAAAGTTGACATTTTACATCTGGCGCTGATTTTTTAATCGGTAGATGTTCGTAATATTTAACATGGATAGCCCAGTGATATAGGACTTTTGATTGTTTTCACTGGGTCCACGGCCAGCAGTTTTGGCAAGGATTGAGCCGGGATTCGAGCCCGGTATGTTATTTTTCCAACTGATTTGATGTGGAAATTTCGCTTGTAGGTACTTTCCACCTCGCTTTTGTAGTGGGAATTTCTTAGGCACTTCGTTCTCTGAAGGGTGAATTTACGACTTATGGGTGTTTTACACCACTACTGTTTCTGGAGTGGGTGTTTCACTAACAGTTGGATTTTCTTTCCGTGTATTTTTTTCAGTTCTGTATATTTATCTAAACTTGTTTTGCTGGATTGGGAAAACTTTTGACCAGTAGACTAATAGTAGTTCACACTAGAAACTGACGAGATATGATGCAAGATTTGAAGGTGCCTTTTGCAAGCCTTGTTAATAGCCTATTTCTCTACATACAAAAAGAAATTACTCAGTTTTTAGGAAGTAGGAAGCGTAAAAGGAAATGGTCTGATTTCACTCAAAGCTAAATGACTAAACTGATTTATTACTGAGCTGTTTGAAAAGAAGTGTAATTTACAGAACGACGCATAGCTTTCCTAAAAAAAAAACAGGGTGGAAAAGCTAATCTGCTTCTGCATATCTAAACGAAAGAAGATCATTCATTAATTACTAATTACTAGTACAAAGACAAGCAAATAGTTTTACAAATTGGGGATGAGCTGTAGCCTGGATATCCAGACCGTAAACTATTTCACCGTCTAGTTTTTTAATATTTTGTCTCAGGTTTACGGTCTGGTTGAAGTAACTCGTCTGCAGGGATATCTGTCCCTACATATGCGAGTGTCTCTAATTGGTCAGTACGCGCCCAGTCACTGAGCAGAATTTTCGCGGGGTTTTTGATATTTTTCGATGCGCGCGCATAATTTATGGAAAAAGCTGACCTTGCAAAAAAAGATAAACAAATGAAAAAGAAAACACAAGTTCATTTCTAAACAAAATGGCCGCTGGAAAGGAGCCTTTATAAATGTGGCTGATGCTTTGATGTAGTTTAAAGTAGTTTTGAAAGTTTATTGAGTTTGTAAAAGAGGTTTTATGGTAAGTTAATTATGTGTGTCTGCCTGGGTTTCCAAAGTTTTGAGATTCTGTCAACAAGGGTTTACTCACAGACTGTGTCATTCAAAACTGTATCAGACTTTTTTAGTTGCACCAGACTCTAAAATTTTAGAAACTTTGTATGTTGAGGTAAGAGTGTTTTTTTCTGAAATTTTGAGTCTGGATACCCAGGCTAGATGAGCTGGAGTTTTTATAAGATACTTCACTAATTGGTCATTTGAAGTAATAGAGATGACGCGTTCTTTAGAAAAAGTAATAAAATTGTATTCATTACATCTTAACGACCAACCAAATCACATAAGAGCTTGTAAAAACTCCAGCTTGTCCCACAAATTGAAAATACAAATTTATGTATCAAAGGAAACGTTACTTGTGCTTTCAAATGCCTAAACTTAAAAAGTAACAAGAGCGAAAATTCGGGCAGAAACAATTCAATATAAGAATTCCCCCGTGTAAAATACCTCAGCAATTCTACCGATTTTACAAAGTTTCCCGAGACAAAAATGACTCGAACGTTTCAGATAGTGTACGAAACACGTGAGAAACGAGAGGATTTCGCAAATTTCCATAGGGTAAAACCAACAGTATGTTTAAAAAAAATCTGCTTCATTTAATAAATATTAACAAACAACGGGTGACTACATGAATAAGCTTCGAGTCATTTTTGGCCCATGCCTTGCTCTTTTGTTTCGATTTATTATGACGTCAATGTAACAAGACTCTCAAAAGATTAGTGGTTTAAATTACATCTCAAAACATAACGGTATTATCAGGCATACTTATAACAAGACATTTTATTTATAAGCACATCCATCAGCGATAGTTATTACCTTTAGAAAGGTAAGGGCGTTGTTTAATTAATTCTATCAAATGTTTCGGCAATCAACATTTGATTCTTAGTTTCCCTGTGAAGCCTTGGCTTCAAGATATTCTAGAGAATATGTTCTTGTCTAATTGTCTAATTAGTGTGCGCCTATTTATTGTATAAGAGCAAAGATATTAATATCCCGGTATAGATTTGTCAATTAAAGCGTTTTTTATGAGAAACTGATCATAGATTATCATCTATCTTGTCGCATAAATTATACGATCACTTTGACACATAATTTATTTAATATTACGAGCTTTCAAATTAAGGGGAAATTGAAATAGTCAATTGTTTGTCATTTTTATACATTGCAGTTTTAAGTAAATCCAAGTTGAACTATAATTAACCGATACATTCGAATGGGGCAGTGTAATAATGACATCACGTAAGCGAAAGCTGTAAACTATACACTGCTTAAATCAATTTGAATGTCAATCCTCGTAAAATGTATCTTTCATCAGTTTAAAAATATTTCAAAATATGTACAATTTTTCACGCATATTTACAATTCGATAAAATATTAAAACTTCTTGTAGCAAACCTTATTACCAAAATATATCAACAATCTTACGTATTTAACATATAAACCATAAAAATAATTTTTGTCAAAAACTCATTGAGTTAAGATTTTATTTTATTTAGAAGCAGTAACTGTTCCAGTTTCTTAAATCTTGACCACTCTCTCTCCCAGTATGATTTCTTCGGGAGGGGGGGGGGTGAATACTGGGTTAAAACTCGATTGGGTTTCATATTCCCAATATTTCATATTCAAGTCAAAACATTCGGTAGGAGTGGACAAACTGCACAATATTTTGAAGCGAGGAATTCTTTATTTGATTATTTTTAGCGCGGACAAAATAGGAGTATAATTTTCCACTGGGAACGATATTTTGGCCAATTTTACCGGTGAAAGGGTATGTTAGAAGGAGTGCATTTAAAATTTTTACTTCTTTTATTTCAACGCGAAGTGTTGCAGGAGGAGAATATTACTGATAATGTAATCATCCAGTTTTTCATTTTTTGCTATTGCAGAATTACTTTGTCAGTAACAAAAAAAACACATTAGCTTCGATACTTGTGTACGGAAATCAAAATTAATTAACTAAAAAGTGTTTATTGATGTAATTAAGTAATATGAAGGTGTTTTTACTCATCAATCTGACACAGTGCTGCAACGCCGTTCAAAATCAATGCATCAGGATGGTGATCAGGATCGCTCGGTAAGACCAACGAGGTTACAAAATTTGTGAAATTACAAACCAATGAATCGTAACGTTTAGATGTTTGATACAAAGGGCACAGATACTGATTGGTTGGTTCATCTTCTTCAGCATTGTATGGAGTCGACGCATTTTCGCCCTGTCATAAGCGAGACAAATAATATACCATAACAAATTGTAATGAGAAGTCATTAAGGAGCGTGCAAGTAAGAAACAGTAAGCAAAACATTAAGCATTGGGAAAATAAAACTTGTAAACAAAATACAATCGAAACCGCATGATTCCTTGTTATGGTACAAGTTTTTTTTATAAGAACATCCAAAATTTTTGAAGCTTTGGAATGTTCTTAACTTTTTGAGTTTCATCGCCATTTTTGCCCATTTTCCTAAGAAATTTGGTATTTTAGAGTCCGCAAAGCCTTAAAATGTTCTTATATAGTTTGTTCTTATAGAAAAAAAGTGTATTCATTATGAAATCAACCAGCATTGAAAAAACACGCCCTACTTTAATGTAGAATACAGGTCAAATGACTTCATAACAAATGATTGATTGACACTAGAAAAGTGAAAATCAGTGTTCGTCCTATTTGGAAAAAACCGCAATATAATAGTTTCACTTACCGCGCATGGTATGAAATGAATTTCTGGTAGACTTTGAGGTTTCGTGCCTGCGGTACATTTTGTTATAAAACGGTTCTTGTTATCCCATTTTGCACCGTCCAGGAAAAGTCCGAAAACAGAAATTCCCGATTCCAAATGATTGCTCGCCTGTGTATTAAAAAGAAAGGAAATGTGAATAAAATGACATAAACATATTAATCAACTTCATCAATTGAGCAAAATACCCCAATTGGGAGATAATCCTTCTTCAAACTACGGAAATACAAAAGAGAATCTTTCCTAAGGTCTCTTAGATCTTTTCAGTCAAGACTTGCTAAGTAATTTATAATACCACAGGGTCTTAGTTTTGAGCTCCCCATTATTCGCTATTTTCATATTTCTATGACTGTTGGAACGTCTCCCAATGCCTTTGCTTCGTCTCCTATCAGCACGTGTTCTGATAAAGGTATATTATCCAACTGTATACCTATATTTACTTGATATGTTTCATTATAAATCACCAGCGTAGACACCGTAGCGTAGTCCCTTGTCTAGTAGTAGGGGGAAATTTGTTCGTTTTTTTGCGGTCGCTCGATTTTTTTAGTCAAAGCACTTGTTATACATTTTTGGAAAGCTAAGGGGTAGGGGAATCAAAATAACTTGGGTGCCAATTTTTTTTCGGACACTTTGGTGTGATTTTCGGACAAATACGACGGTCTCAGGCAAAAATCATAGGGTGAAAAATTAATGAAAATTTTAGCTTGAGAAAACGTAGACCTGTTGTATATTTTTGGAAAGCTCTCAAATAATTAAGATTAGAGATATATTGCGAGTATAGGTGATTTCTGTACCTAACTCGAGATATTAACCCTTAAAAACAGTGTTTTTCAGCCAGAACAGGCCAGAAACAGCTGTTTTGTCCAGTTTTTGCGCTTTCGGAAGCTCAATATCTCGAGTTAGGTTTTCCTAGAAATCAAAACACATCATTTGTATGAAAAAATTGAAAGTCGCAGCATGTGGTCTCCTAGCAAATAAGAACACATATTTGTTAAAAACCCCTTCGGCTGCTTCTGACATTAGGCCAATTAAATTTCTTCGAATTTGTTCAGTATAGCAGATGAAGAAGAATTTTTGACAGCAGTAAAAAAGCTAACCGTTTGATAGGGTCACGACAGAACTCTCATCCATTATTCCATCAGGATTATGGGCAAGCTCACTCAATCACTCTCTCACCACATCCTTGGTAAACCACAACTATTTGCATAAAAGAAGCTTCCCTTCAACGACAAGCTCAGGCACAACATGGTAGTGATCCATGTGCAAAATATTTTAATTCATATATTTCGAAAATGGTCATTTTTGACTTCATCCAATGATTGGAGAGCAAGAATACACCTTATTACACCTTGGGCAGAGAACTCTCATTTCCTATTTAAGAAATAATCATGGGCTCGTTCCCTTACGTTTTGACACGACAAAATATAACTTGGATAGAAAATATCATCATGCATTTTTCGGGACAAAATCATCTTGTCCCTTATAGCTGTTGCGAACTCTTGGAATCCATGACACCTTTAGCAGCTCGTTTAGCAGGATGCAGCAAAAGCTATAAAAAGGCTTTAAATCAGAATTTTTCGCGAAACAACATCTTCGACAGCGCTTTAACATCCTTCTATCGAATTCCCAAGTTAACAGATCTGAGATTTGGTATTAAACTTTAATAACGAGGGAATTTTTTTAAGTAGAATACATAAACATTGCTGTTTTAGTTTCCGAACGCTCAAATACAACGAACGAAACATTTGATTTCAAAATATCCTGTCAAAACCGGTTGACACATTTTCTAACTATCAAGTAAATGCTTCCTTGAAGGAAAACATTGGTTTGGCTGAGATTCGACTATCATCAATATAATGTCTTCCCTCCGGGTGTACCTGACGTACATACGAAACCCGACTCTAGTTATCTTAAACGGAAAGTAGGATCGGTAAAGACAAAAGGATTTTTATTATAAACTGTTGGACATTGGCCAATTTACATTTTATTGGTAATTAGCATCAAACACCTGTTTTTACTACCGGGGTCAAATTTTTCCTGATCGCAGTTCCTGTCCGTTCAAATTTTCCCTCGAAGTATTGAAAATGCACCTCCGAACAATAATTCACACTTAGTGATGTATTGACCTCGCAAACATGGGGGTGGAAAGGCAGCTAAATCAGGCGTGGGTATCCTTTTGATATCAAACTTTATTATTTAGCTTCAACTTTAGCTTCGTCTTTTTTCAGTATGACCTACTTTTACTTTTCAAAAGAAAACTGTTATTTTACTTTATAGAGAGTGTCTGTGCCCACAACTTCGAGGAAACATGCAGTGTTATACTGTTATAGAGCCCCACTCCTTTTAATTTCAAACATCTATGAACTTGCTGAAAGGCTTTAAGCATTTAGATGCGTGGTGATTATTAATGTCTTCATTGGTCAATTAACGAGCACTCTCGTTACAGTAAATGTAATTGAGGTTTCCATAGTAGGTTCACTCGAGTAAAAAATTGATAATGAATAATTCAACTAATTCGGCACAGCGCATTTGCGTCACCCCTTTACCAAATAAAAATCAGCCGCAAACCCACCCGATCATCAAATGATTCATTTCCGCAAAAAAGAATCCCATGCCAAAAAATACCACGCTTAAAATGACAAAATAGAATCACAGATACCAACTCGTCAAAAAGTCAAGTACAGTCGAATACACGTAGGCACACCTCTATCAACTCAGACATGCGTAGAAATTTCCCACTCTGATAAAGACTAAGATACAGAAAGATACTTGAACGGTATGTTGGTGTATTAAATTGAAAGCCAATGCAAACCCAATCTTAATCGCTAAAAGTATCACTGTAATCTTATCATTATTGTAATGTTATCCTTTATCAAAACTACACATACAATCTGTTTAATCTTGTCCTCTCCTAGACAAAGCTTAAAAGTTTTCCGAGCAGTTTTTTACGAGTTGTTGATAATGATAAAGTGGCACTTACTGGATGTTTACTCTCGGGTACCTAATAGCCGGGGGGGGGGGGTGGAATAAGCAGGGGGGTTGGAAAAAATCTCAAAATTTAATAAGCGGGGGGGTTGGAATAAAAATGTCCTGGGTGGAAAATGTTTGAAAAGGAGGCTAATACAGCAGAATTAAGACAAAAAAGGGAACTTTCAAAAACATTTTCCCAAAAAATTAATAAGCGGGGGGGGGGGGGTTGGAATAAGAATGTCCTGGGTGGAAAATTTTCGAAAAATTAATTAGCGGGGGGGGGGCGGCTATTAGGTACCCGAGAGTATTAGAAGACTCGGTAAAAGAAAAAACAGAGACCTTAAACCACATCCCTACATCTCTAAAAGAGACAAACCTTGTCGTTTAAAAAGACCCTCTAGATCAAATTATAGACTGAAGATAAAAAAAAGTTTTAACCTCAGCCTCAAGTAAAGCACATGTTGGAGAGGAGGTTTGAAATAGTCCATTTCCGGAAGTATGTCTTTAGTGTACCTTATGGAGATAATGATAGGGTAGTTAAGGTCTTATTGATTTGTGAGAAAGATAATTGGGTATCAACCACAGTTTCAGGAATTCAGATAAAAATAACATAAACAGAGATTAAAAAGAGAAACGGTCAAAAATGATGTTCACATTTCTGTTTGTTTGATTTCGTCAGAGAAATACTAAATGAATGACAGGCTATGACGTTTGCCAGTGCAATCCCCTCTCTCCAGCTCAAAAGATTCGTGGAAAAAGGAATCAGAGACAATCAAAAAAAGAAAAATTACATTTATTAACATAACCTTAATTTAGAAAACATTATGTAAAGGGAGCTGTAAGCGAAAAAAAAACTTGATGAGACCAGCATGACACCTCAGTGAATGACACGGACAGAGATAGGTCAACTAAATGTTAAATCAAATGCCTCACTCCCGAATTACTCAACCCCTTTCTTTCATGATGAGAGATGTCTCTTTCTAATCGCTTCGTAATATAACGGGATTTCACAATCGTGAAACGTTATGTATTTTTCCCCGTGAAATCACCAATAACCTTGGGTCTTCATGGCCCCCGGCGTGTGCATCGAATTGAGGGGGCCAAAAAATATGTCGCCCACCATGGTTGGGCGACGAAGAAAATTTTCGACTTTTTGCCCTTATTTCACCCCTCTAAACGGTATATATAAGATTTTTCAAAGTAAAAAAAAAATACTTTGCAAAATATTGGGGGGGCCATGCCCCCCCCGGTGACGGGGGCAATGGTCTTTGTCTTATCACGATCACAGGCCTGGTATATTTCAGAAGGACAGTCATCAGGGAGTGATTACCAGTTTTTGAGGTTTGACTTACCATTGTTAAGTAACGAGAGCATCAAAGCGTTCTTAGGGACTTTAAAACGCACAATGTTGGATTTGTGGCGATGTCATACCTAAAACTATCGAACGAAAGGAACAATTCACAAAAACATGTTATTTTACCTGGAAAATATTCAATATTGATGACTCGGTTGCTTGTATGACGTTAGCAGTGACGTAATGTTTGAATGTTAATGCATCAGTTGCTATCCCGTGATCCCTTGCGTGCGATTGCAAAACTGCCGTTAAGATACCTAAGAAAAAAAGATTGGCATTTTTCAGATAGGTTTCAATATCAATTTAACATTTATTACTAAGGTTTTTGACTAGCACAAAAAGGGTGTACAGGCATGTTAGTGAGTTTCGGGGGTGTTCTCTTGCTTTCGTGATGTCATGATTAATTTTGCTGGAGAAGCCTTAAAATTGTTATAAGCACATGCTATCTTCCGACCGAAAAGCCTACTAGGAAATCTCGCAAACATTATTCCACTAAATTTGCCTCCGCCATATTATTATTTTAGAGTGTTTTACAAAACGAGTATGTAGTGGGAGATCAGCAAATCCCTTTCGCCAACCAAATAATTTTCAGGTATCTATTTCGAGTTCCACGCGATTATGACACGCTTATCGACAAGAGGAGATTAACAGCCACGTTCTAAGAGGAGGTAGTTAAATATATATGTACTTTTCTATAACGTGGGTTTGCAAGGGGAAATTGGCTGATTATTACGTATGTCAATAATGTGGTAATTTGAAGGCAGGCTTTTTGTATGTGACATGTCCAGAAATGAAATACTGTTTGGTCTTAAGTTAAGCTTGTTCCATCACACGAATAACAATTACAGCCACACTGCCATAGCTACCAATCCATATTCAAGGTGGCGAAGGCTAATTTTAATCGCCAAGAAAGCAAGGAAGGAAGCTGTTTGAAACGTCAAATGTTATTTTGTCATTTGAGAAGCATGCTATGAGTCAATATTCCAATAAGGGTACAATGCAATCACAGTCACACTCTTAATGCTTTTTTTGTCTGTCCTTGTAATCGAAAGTTTCCTTTCGTAATACTATAATTCGATGTCAGAAAGTGACGTCGCAATAAAGCTTCGTGACGTTGGAAACGGAAAAGTTTCAACTACGACAAGTCGGAACTAGTCATTTTCCATTACAGTTTATCATTAGTTTAATGGGCTTTAATTATATCCTGACGTATAGGCTGACCAAAATTCTTGTAATTTTGATCAAGAGACTGGGTAAGCGTGCAATAGATCAAGGAAAAGTTAAGCTTGTATACACACATCATCACGATGAAGTTTTAAGGGGCTAACTAGACTCTGTCCATTGATTTTAAAGCCCCGAAGGGGCTAGATCCGAAGCTCCTGTATGGAAAATGAAGGCACTTATTTCTCATCGAGAACACGTGTTTTTCAAACAAAATTTGTAAACGCAGGGCAAACTTAAGGCTTCCCTACAAAGATTCTTCTCTAGCTCCTTCGGGGGTTCAAAAACAATGACTCTGTCCCATTAAATTTTGATCTTGATGCGAAGCTTTATATTGATACGTTTTATACGTTCACTGCCAAGTCTTTTCCAGAAATCGAAAATTCAAGACCTCTTAGAATTTTATCGAAAATTTGACTTTCCAAGGCTCCTGTGGCCTGGGTTCTGCTTCGAATACCTTCAAATTGTATACCCAATCGACACAGAATTTCAAGAATGCGACAATAAAAACCAAGCAAAATCTCTGTATCAAAGGTTATGGCCCTTTGAAGAACTTTGATTCCTCAGTTGGCAGCGAACAAGTTAAAGATTTGCGCCGCTATCAAGACGACTGATGCATCTAGTACTAGTAGTGAAGCGGGGGAAAAGGGCAATCTAATAGTCGGTAAATTATAAATCAAAATGGGATTCGGCATTGATCAAAGGACTTTAATAAAGGATTTATGCAATTTCGAAAACCTACGCAAAAGAACAATTTTTTTAGGTAATCTACCCGTTAATTACATAATACACAGCTCCGGGCTTTTAGTAGGAGTTTTGCAACGCACAAAACAAAGGAAAATATGACGTAGACTGGTCTCTGTTAAAATGAGATGGAAATAATACATCGACAAAAATGGGAAATTTTGAGATGACATCTGAGATATTCTGTTTACAATTACTCCTGATGTGTTTCCCTAATGTCTTCTTAGTCACAAGTTTGGTCAAATTCCAACCAGATCCGTCAAATTTCAATTACCTTATCGGGGAAAACTTCGTCGGGGAAAAGTGACGAAATTTTGGCCAAGTGACGAATATTTTTCCCCGACGAATAATTTTCCCTGACGAAAATTTTCCCCGACGAAAAACCCTATTTTGAAATTAAACTTTTTGACTAGACCGAAGAAAAAATAGAGAAAATTCTTGTTTGAAAAATACCCCAGGGAAAATTTTCGTCGGGGAAAAGTGACGAAAATTTTAGCAAGTGACGAATATTTTTCCCCGACGAAGTTTTCCCCGATAAGGTATATATTAATGACTTAATGTTATGATCCTTTCTATGACGTTTTTTTGAAGATGATGAAAAGTCTAACAATCAACACTCAAAAATGAGGAACATTTTCAAGTCGACAAATACCACCTAAGGATGTGTTTTGGTGTTTTTAGTCAACTATGAAATATTCAACCGTTCATATTAGGGGTCCCCCCAGCGGTTTGCGTGAATGCGTGAATGGGCTTTTTCACTTGCGTGAATTAGTGAAAGAATTCCCCCCGAGTATCACTTCTTCACAAAAATGCCATTTTATGCTTGAGACGTATGTACTAAATGTTAAATCTAGTCTGAATTAGGATCCTAACCTAAGAATGCTGTAAGAATGCTGTAAGAATATTTTAGGATGATTTTCCCAAAAAAGTTAAGAATATCCATGATGAAATGGATTTACACCATTCTTATAAAAAAAAGCGTGTATACCGAATTAAAAGATTCGAATATCATAAGTGGGCTGATTTTAGCGTGTACTTTTTCGTGAATAGAAAAGTCTAAAATTTTTGCATGGATAAAGTTGACGAATCTCTTTTCACCTGATATCTTTAATTTGTATAGTGGTTTTATGTTTTTGGGAAAACGGCCCAGAGAATTAAGCAATGCGAAATTGACTTAAAGTAGCTGAAGAGATCATCATCAATCTACAAAGGCGAACGAACGAACGTACCTTGAGGATAAAAGAGAGCTGGCAACCAAATACTTCGTGGTGGAGTAGAATAAGTGACGTCATTAATGGTGACACATTCCAGCCATCTTGATATGAACTGAACACGAATCCGAAGGTCGGTCACCCATGACGATAGTGATTTATTGGTGCAATAGCAATGTGCCTGAAATTATGACATGGAAGAAAAACGAAGATATGCAAATTACGCAGGATTTTTTATACAGATACTATTGAGTCTGGTAAAAAGATTTCTCGTTTTTTTTCTCGATCCTGGATTGGATCTATTTGGATTCAAATTTCAATTGTCATTTTAAAATCTTATTACCTAAACAGTCATATGTAATCGATATTCGTTAGCGTAAAGTTTGCTTTCCCGTTAGTATTAGACCTTAAAATTTGATTTTTAATCATTACATCTTTAAATTCAGCGTTTCGTTTGATGGTGAAACGAAAAGCGTTTCGGTTTTCTGGTGGGGGTTCTGAGGCTCAAATAATTACTCAAATTCTTGACATTTTCAACAGAGATTAAACAATTAAATATTTGAAAAGATATCTTTCCTTTATCTTCATAAAATACTTTGCAATTTAATTTCCTAGAATCTAGGCGAGATTTAAAATTTACTTTAAGGGCAAGTTAAAAAAAATGCCTAGGTCAACATAAGATTAATGAGTTAATTACTTTCAATTATGACGTCACAGTATCTCAGTTGGCCAACTGGCCAAGGAAGGGTTTTTAATTAGCTGACTCTATTGATCATCCAATCAGTTTCTATCCTTAACTGTAACTTTAATTGGATGACACTAAGCTTAGAAATGCTACACTAAGCTTATTCGCAAAATATCATTCAGTCGTAGTTTCAGTATTTCCCGCTAAAATTGAAAATCCTTAATAGAGAATTCGGAGTTTGGGGCATTTGAAAAGTACGGCCATTTTCACCCATTTTTAGACCCCCTATCTTATCTGTTCGTTGGCGTCTGTTTCAAAGTAACCCCCTCAGTTTTCCCCCTCAGTTTTCAAAATTGAGCTTCAAGGCAAAAATCCGTGAAAAGCAAGAAATTGAATCTCGCGAAAATCCGATTAAAGAAGTTCAAATTTGGAATGAAGAAGTGTTTTGGTATGTTTGAAACAGGCAAATGGGGAAAGCGGGCTAACGAGGGTTTCAATTTCCGAAATACCGAAGAATCTGTCGTGATTTCTGAAACTTGAGGTAAAAATATTTTATTCCATTGTCGTTTTTTCTTTTGTTTTTGAGCTTGCCAAATCTCTGAAATTTAACAATGAAATCTCTTTATCTATCCCCATGTAAATGTTCTTTTAACGATCCAAAAAACAATGAAAAAGTCAATAGCTTCTTTCTTGAAAAAAAAATAGTGTTAAAGTTGAACCTGACTAATATTATTAAAAAAGCATCACGGGAGCCAAATTTTTCGATTTATGAAAAGAGCTTGGCAGTGAACGTATTGAAGTGCCTTTAAACACAACAACGATATTTTCGAGAAGGACAATCGAGGCAAATTAGAAAAAGAATCTGCAAAAGCACAACGTACCAGCCATTGTAACGGGATTTTGTTCTGTAAAATACACTTTGCCATTTCTTCTAGGGTTTCATTGAAGAGTACATTTCCTTTCATGGCATCATGGAGCGAAGTAAGAGAAGTCGAAATAATGGAGAGCAAATTATTGAAGCGTTTTTGTTCTTGTTGTAGAACCACTGAGACGGAGGGTGACATGCTGGTTGGTAACGATGGTGGAGAAGCTGGAAAACGAAGGAAGGAATTCATACTATTTTCGCCTAGAGATTCCGGATGGCTTTTTTGAATTGTGTAACCCTTCAAAACGTTTTTAGCAGGTTTATTTTAAAATAACCCAAATTTAGCTATTAGATTCGCATTAGATTTTTGTTAGAAAATGTAGTAGGAATCAATTGAAGGGCAAACCTAAATCAGGAAGCGATAGAGCAGAAGAATTTTTCTTCAAATCTTGATTAGAATTAGATTTGTTGAATTTGGGCGTCCGATTTTCTTGTCGACTTCTGTGTGGTATGAAAGTAGATATTGGGATGACGTTTGGTAACATGTTGAGAATCTCTTCCACGCGCTTGAGAATCAATTCGTCGTTCGAACCAGAAGATGAACTAAAGAGAAAGAAGAAGAACTTATAGTGATTGGAGGTTTTAGCAAAGATTGGTCCTCTTTCATTAAACATATTCCTGAGAGAGAAAAAGGTCCATTCGATGAAAGTCACGTGAATAATTGTATATTAGCGGATTTCTCCCCGGTTTTGTGCAAGATTTCCCAAATCTCCCGATAAATTGATGTTGATCTGTATACGTCGGGCCTGTCGTTTCGATCTACATTAAGGCTCTATAATGCGACGTTCTACTATAATTTGATACTCTTCAAAAATATCCAAATTCACCGTCAACAAAAAAATGTTATAAATGACTCTCTACTACTCGATGAAAATCCATTTTCCCTTGAAAATCAAATTGGAGAGCGTGAACTGTATTTACCTTGCACGGACGAATTTCTTTTTGCTTTGCATGGCTGATAATTGTTCCAACAGTTCCACGCCCTCACGTTCTTTGAAAGCGAAGACCACATTTTCGTTCATACCAAAAATTTGAGGTTCGTCCACGGCTGGTAACTGATCAATCATGGTCACACAATCCATAAAGTTATCAGCGCTTGAAGGTGGTTTGTAGTTCTACGAAAAGCAAGTTGATTCAAAGTTTATTCATATTATTGAACTGAAGTTACTTTTTAAGATTCTGTCTCTAGAGCTTGAAAAAGATATCTAGTATCTAGAATACTTAAATTCAAGCTTATTTCCTGTAATCAATCTACACGTTGCCTAACCTACTCGGCACAAGGCTTCAACGTGCAGGTTTCTCAAATCAGAACGAAACTATAACTCTGACCTACCTTCGACTGGAGATATGAGAATCCCTCAGTAGACAGTCCTTTGCAGAAGAAAGCTTTGAAGAGAGTGTTCAAACATCGTTTGTCCCACGGATCTAAGACACGACCACCGTAAATTATTTCACCGGCCAACGTTTCCAAGGCTTTGAATTTGACGTCCGGTTGTTGGTAAAGCATCTCTTGGATCGTGCTTACTGCCATCTATGGAACATCAACAATAAAGTCGAATGAAAATACTGTAGACTGTAGAAAATGTAGACCTCTAAGGGAATCTAAATATAAGCAAGAATTTTTCTTTTTTTCTTTATTAATCTTTCTTTCTTCTCAAGTTTTGTAAATTTTGAAGGGTTTTCACTAAAAGGGTTGGTTAACTTTTAGTGAAAACTTTCTAAATTTAATGGTAAAAACCTCTAATCTCCGAGCAGATTCTGATACTTTTCGCATGACACGTATTCACTATAAGACCAGCAACAACTCCGTAAAAGAATCTGCCCTGCTCAGCGCACCGCTTTGATCTTGGTCATCCAAATTTGAGATGAAAAATCTTTACAATTGGATACAATTGCACAACTCATAATATTAAAACCAAGTCGCTTTCGCTTTCGCTTTCGTTTTAAAGCAAAAAGCAACGCAGTTTTGATTTTTTTTTTGGCTGAACAACCAGGTCAGATCGTCACATTCTCTGCATCCCTATAGAGTAGAGCGTGACATGAGCAGGATACCTTATTGGTATATATTTTCGCGTGTTACAAATTTTCGCGAATCGCGAAATAAACTAGATATTTTCAGAAAGTGGGCATATAAAGCAAGAAAAAGACTGATTTTGCTTGAAACACAACGTTTTTGATGTAAAAATACTATTATAACAAAATACTAAGAACATTTTTTTTCGCGTGTATTTAATTTCGCGATTTTGTAATTTTGAAAAATTTAAACAGTATTAAATTTCGCGAAAATTGACCAAAAAACTCGCGAAATTAAGTACCCGCGAAAATTTGTAACACACGAAAATATATACCAATAAGGTAGATGATCTGTGATTAACAAACCTCTAAATCTGGAGTTATGAAATCATAAGCCGTATTCCATCCATAAGCACCGAACTTTCTTCTCCCTTGAACCACTGCATGAAAGAAACATGCGCTGTACACCAACTGTTTCCAATGTGGGTGTATTGTACCGTCATCGAACAAATGTTCGTCTATGACACCACCATTGAGTGCAAAAGATGTTTGTAAATTGTTTTTCACGTCTGGCGGTGTTTCCACTTTAGCCTGTGAGATGAAAGAAAAACGATTTCACTGGAGTGCTATTGCTAACATGGTTTGATAAAAAATACTTCAGAAATAAGCCAGAGTGGACAGTGCTCTTCTTAAAAGGGAGTCTGAGTGTTAATGCCAGTGCTCTAAATTTGAGCCCTTAAACTATCAGCACTTTAATTACCGTACTGTACGCAACTCTTAGTAAAGAAAAATCGGTGAAATCTTTTTGAAAATTGTTGAGGAAAATTTATGATTTATCACGGGGACAAGGTTTTACCATGAACGAGGAGAGCAATATATGTGTAGGTAGCAAGGGATCTGGTTTCGAACTCAACCATAACCGAAAATGTGAATTCACAGCTATCTCTGGATCAGCAAGTCTATAAAAAGAGGGAAAAGACCTGGTTAACGAAGTCAATAACAAGAAGTAAAAATCTACAGATTCGGCAAGCAAAGCAAATTTGCGATACCAAGCCTTGAAAAATAATAAGGCAGGCTTCCAGTTCTCTCAAGTCTCGAATAATTTCGATGCACTAGTAGAACAAATTACAGCGTGCGTTACTAGGGAAACCATGTTTCCTATAAGATCAAAATTTATAATTCGAGGTTCTTTTTTGTTGGGACCCTTGGCTAAAAGTTTTCTGAGTTTATCATTCTTGACAACACGTTAATCACCAATGATAACATGTTTCGTGTGAAACTTATCAGAAAATGGAGAGTTAATCACAGAGGTCTGTGGAGTCAACAGTCGCTTTAAATATCATGGTCAGATTTCAGGCTACCAACAAAAGATTGAGATACAAATTAGTCATAGGTAACGAGTCATAATAACATAGCAACTTACTCTCTGACAATTTGCTCAAGTTGCGGCATAAACGATAAAGCTAGATGACAATTCTGCAAGAAGACCCAACTTCCTTTGTGTTTATACGCCTTTCGAATGGCGTTTGCTGCTTTTCCGCCTTGGGAACGCCCTAATGAGATCATATCGAGATGAAGGGCGCTCCCTCGGACTTCTTTGACGAAACGAAGTAGATGAGATGAAGGGTCGGCGCCTGGAGAGGTCAGAAGTATTGTGGGTAATAAATTCGAGACCGAAAGTGAGTCAAAGCAACTAAGAAGGACATTATCATTAAATTGAATTGTGTGTGTTCCTTTAGTTTAACACTTTTATCCCTTTTTCAATAACTTTTTACAAAAAAAGTCTGTCGTTGAAATCATTAAAAATGTATATGGAAAAACTTTAGCATGTCAGCAATATATTGCTTTTAGGTAATTTGTATACTTCATACCTGGTGCAAGAATAAACATGACAGGTGTTCTACAATCTGACTCGGCGTACAAATCCTTCAAATCGAACACCGAGGGTGTTACGAATTCCCGCCCAATCGTTGACGCCACGTAATTAGAAACCGCCTCGGTGAAATAATCAGGCTTCAACTTTTTGATGAGAAAGAGGTAATGGAAATTGGTGAGATTGGAAACTTTGAAATAAGTGTTCTCTGCATCAATCAAGCCTGAAAATAAAATGAATGACTTTGGCTTTATATCTCTACCATCACCAAATGATCAACAAAAACAAATCTAAGATTTTTGTTGTGTTCCGGGGGTTTTCTTGCACAAATCCAGCCAGCTTCCACTCAAACCCGACCTGATGATTATCTTAAGTGGATAACTTTTGGCGTGGATTTAATTTGGCGATTGGACAAAATGCAATTTTTGGCGGGGATTTAATTTGGCAATAGATCAAATTTGGCGAGGATTTAATTTGGCGAATTGGAAATTATGTCACACTGAAATGGGTGAAAATTACTCAAAAATATATTAAAAAGTTGTGATTTTTCACATAATTCTCTTTTTGTTAAATTTGGCGGGGATCTAATTTGGCGAATTGCCGAATTTGGAAATTTTAGTGAGGATTTAATTAAATTCGCCAAAGTTAATCCCCGCCAAAATCTATCCACTTAAGGTATTTTGTCTTTCATTAAAGTAGAAACACCAAAAGTCTTAGTTTTCTTGACCAGAAAAAATTCAGGTACATGATGGCCCCTTTTTTACAACCTCGAAAGTCTCTCAAAGCTGTACGAAAAACTACAAATCAGCGATTGAGTTTCTTAAAGGGTCTAAAAAATACGAACCAAAGTTTTAACATTTGGGCTCACAGGTTGAGAAATTGAAATATTATATAGTTGGCCTACCTTTGTGTTCTTTATTGTTGTCCAAATAATGATACGGTGCCTCACTCACCATGAAATCTCTCCAAAAGTTCCCATTCACTTTCACGTGGTTCATAAGGCCAGTGAAAATGGTGAACGAATCTGATAATTGTTCAATTCTCTCCCATTGGGATGAAGTGAGAAAATCATCAAACGGGGAAGAACTTTCTTCACTTTCTCCCTCCTTCGTTGAGCGTTTCAGGGTGGAGGCCAAATTGTTGAGAGAGTATTGTGTCATAACTAAAAGAAATTGAAGAAAACAGAAAATTTTAACAAACAAATATAGAGAATATAAAGTGGTATGCAACCGGACCACGCATTGGTCTCAAATGGATGAGAGGGTGTTTTGTATAATTTTACCCGGACCCTGAAAATCCTGCAAAGGTAAAAGTGAACAATTTGTCTTTGCAAAAAGGTACAACAGGGCTATTGCCCTTCTCCCGGCTTCTACAATGGATTTGTGTTATTTAATAATACTGCGAATCGGACCTTAATTCAAATATCGTCAATTTGGCTTTAAATGAAAGAAGCAGCAGAAGGTCTCTGTAGGTTATTAAATCACTTCAATTATTTTTCAGTTTCTCCACCCTTTCATCAAAACAATCAATAACAAAAACCGCGCAAATGAGAATTCAGTATTAAATCGCTTTTTTTATAAGCATACGGGAAAATCGGGTCGAGGCTCAGTATGCTTAGCAGAATCTCATTCTCAGCCTTAGTTTATATGCTTGGACTTCATTTTGTTGATGTTCTTTGGGTTCATGGAAATTTCGATTTTTTAAGTGGGAACATTGATTCGGCTCAAAAAATTACAGTGTTTTTGTAATTTTGCGCTACAGGCGAAAATCTTTGGTCTAAGAAAGCTAATAAAACAGCTTTAAAAGTAACCCTAAAAAGGTCAGCGTTTTAGAAAAGCTGCACAATTTTTTTTTGCATTTCAGATGGAGGTATGCTTAGCATTGTGCTTACTTTTTACCGAGTTTGAGCCTAAGTATACTTATAAACGTTGTGCTTACAAAAAATAGCGTATGTCGTTATACACAGACATACGGCGATAGATTGTTAAAAGCACTTATTGCAGTTCTCAAGTTTTTTTCACGAGCTTTTAGTGAACGGTGTCTAATGAGGTTATACTGTGCATTGTGTAAAGGGAGCTTTAAAAGATGTAAATCGAAAAATAACAACGGTTACTTTAGCAAAAGTAAAGGGGAGCTAAAATAGGCGCTTATACAATAACAGAACAAAAAGCAAGAGAGATATTTAATGTGAGGCTTTTAACATTTTATCAGTCAAAGTACAGAAGAAATATCCAAAATTAAATATTCTTTGTGTAAAAAATTGAGTGAAGATATTCAGTGGTGGTTATTCGACGCGAGAAAACAATATAATGTAGAGAGAAATGAAATCTTGATGATATAAGGAAAGATATAGTGACCTGAGAGCAAAGTAATTTGAAGCTCGACGACACAAGTCGATGAAGTTTGAGACCTTGTAATCTATTGAGTAATCTATGTAACCATTTTGTTTACTTAAGTGAAGTGGAAATAAGTATTGAAAGATGTGTTACAATTTTTCATGAAATTGGAGTTGAGTGAATTTAGTATAGAGAGGGGCGATACATATGTATTGAGGTTTGTTACACGCTGTTTTGAACTGTGAGAATCGAGATTTTTTTTTGGGCACAAAAGGCGGAGATGAGGGGTGAAGAGCCTTCCTTGTTAAAGAAAAGGCGGAGATTGATACATGACGCTGTGAGAGATGGGAACGTGTGCCAGTTACGTTATCTTCTCAAAAGACGTGGCGAAAACGTCAATACGCAGGATGACCAACGAAAGACGGCGTTGATCATTGCCACCGAAACGAAATATACGTCGTTGAAAATACAACGGATTATTTTGCAGTTGATACTTGACGCGCAACCAGATGTTAATTTGAAGGATCGCGAGAAACGGAGCGCACTTACGCATGCGTGTAAAACGAATAACGTGATGGCCGTTCATTTAATATTGCGTGAACGTGTCCACGATTTATGTTTCGATTCGCGGGATTCAGACGGCATGACGTCCCTTATGCACGCCGTTCGAAACGGGAATTATAAAATTGTCAAAATTTTATTATCGCCATGGAAACGGTTTAGTCTCAGCCTCGTTTTGGAGAATAAATATGGCGAAAATGTGATGGATATTGCATTGTTGGAGAATAATAGACAAATAATCGACCTTTTGAAGGAAAATGGCTTCAGTGCACAAATTCCATACTTGACAACACCGACCAATCAGAGAGCGAGTACAGCATCACGTGGTACAAGAGAAAACAAAAACATTACATGTACACTTCGACGCGTCAAATCAAGTATTCCCGCCTTCAACCGAAAACAAAACAAGATTTCAGACAGTGGCCTGTCAACCATTTCCACCACTTCAACTTATGATCAAACAAAACAAAACTTGCATCATCTATTCGACCTATATTCCGAACAATTGAGTCCATCATACAAAGCAAGTGCTAAGCCATTGCCTCTTAATGATCGAGACGATTTAGAATCTTTAGACTCGCTTGCCTCAATCCAAAGTTTTCGAAGTGTGCGGTGTCGAGATAAAGATGAGAACGACACGATGGAACAGTTTTTACAAAATCTCCGACTGTCTGACCAATCGAGGCAGGGAAGGGCTAGGAGGACTGGTGCTAGTCTCGTTGTTCCAAACAGCGGTCGATCGAGAAAGATTTCAGCACCTTGTTTCCCCAGTAATCCGATGTATAAACCGGTTCTATCGAGACGAGAAATCAAGTCGGATTTGATAACTCATAAAGAATTTTAAATTAATATTATTATGAAAAAATAATAACTGTTAACTTATTGGAGTTGACAGAGTATTATAAAAAGTTTTGTAAATCTTACAGTGCATTTTATAAAAAGAATTTTTGATTATCTTAAAAATGGTAGCTTTAGAATTCATTAACTTTTTTGAGATATTTTTAACAGGTCAATTAATAAAGGGCCCAAGTACACTTCAAGTTCGAAGATCAATCTCCGTGTCAACTAAGGCGGGATATGGTGGAAAGATTAGTGACAGGACGAAATTCATACCTTTAATTTGTTTGTCGAAAATGTCTTCGTTCTTTGTTTGATTTTGTTGTTTTAAAAGGGCGTTATAATCTTCCATTGTCAACACGCCCTCACGCCCTCCATTCGTCGACATCGAGATTTTGCACGCCAAGTAAAAGGAAAATAACAATTGATGGCCGGCGCTAAGGGCGAAAGTAACGAGGCGGTAGAATGTTTCAGTAATGACTTGAGTCATGGTCTTTATAAATTGTTTGTTGTCATTCATACCCACGGCGTATAGTAAAGTGCGCCTTCGACGTTCGATTGAACTCAGCAACGCAAACTCTTTTGCTTCGTGTAAACGTTTCTAAACAATGAAAATTTTTACTTTGACAATCGTAAGAAGTAGATTATGATTTTTTGGAAGAGTGGTTGAAAACTAAGGATGCGTCGCGAGTTGATAGGTAAATTAATTCAAGAAGAAGCTTGACCACTTTTATTTAGCAAAATAGAAGAGAATCTTACTCTCGCACTAGAAGGTCGCCTTCCTTCTTCCACCGCAGCAGCAGCAGGTGTAGCGAGACATTTACGAAACATTTCCATGAACCATGCCAACGAGAACTGGTACATCGAGTCGATGGAGGCCAGATCTGCTGCAATGAAATATAACAAAGAACCTCGCACAGCGAGCGGTAAATACACTTTCCGCTTTTGACCAAGTTCTGACTCAGTCTTTTCTGCAATAGCGACACGTTTTTTAATCTCAGATGCTTTTGTCTTACTATTGTCCAGTGTTTGAATCAACTCTTCATTATCAAGTAAGTTTCCTTCAGACTTGTGGAGGAGGTTTAGAGCTATATCTTCTAGTTGTCGCAAATAAAGTTTCTCTTGAACTAAATTGCGTAGTAGTTCGTTGCGTTTATTTTCCAGTTCAGGATTTTCTTGTTGTACAATCTTGGAGAGGATTTGATCTGTGATCCCGTTTGGAGTGACTATGAAATTGACCACCATCACCTTGATGCAAAGCTCTGGTAAAGCTTTCGGATTGTTTTCATTTGTGAGAATGTACAAGCGGAATTGCGGATTGTATTCAATTTCTGAGTCACCGAGAGTTAAAATGGATTGATTGCCACGTTTGACGATACTTTTCTTTAGGATTGGGTCGAGCGAAGGGTCCAATGAAGCACTTGCATTCTGCAAAAAAATGGTGAAGAATTTTAGAGGAATTTTGTTAAATTTGTCCTGTGTTTTTACCCCCACCTTGAGAGAGAATTTTGGAAACGAAAATTCAGAAGGAAATTTTGTAATAAAGTTTCGACATAATTCTTTTCAGTGTGCGATAAAAAACGGTTATGTGATGAATAACAGTGACAAAATTTACCCACAAAAAATCTTCAACAAGGAAAGCTTCCACACTAAGGTGAATAAATCGAAAACTTATTAAGCTCCACAGCTTACCTGCATAATTACAGAAGCACCAAGTCTTATGGAGCTTTCCATGACTTGCATGAGGTTCTTCGCAGAAGCGTCAACAATCTTCAGCACATTTTCTCGCTCCATGGATTTGATCCAATAAAGAGCTTGCCGTTGAGGGTCGATAATGAAAGGCCAGTGTTGTGTGGTTTGTATGAACAATGCGTTCTCGATAGAATGTGTGTCGTGAGGCAGACCAAAGTTCAACCAGTCTTGAATTTGGATTTGACTTGTCACTGATGTTGAGAGTTGGAATCCATCGCGAATCTGAAGAAAATGTTTCAGGCGTTTAGTGAAAATTCACGCAGACAAAACTTTAGAAGTATAACATATATTGACCAATGAGGATTGGGATTGTCAGAGCCTGTACTGTGTAGATAATATTTTGTATACAAATGTCGAAAAGTTAGAACAAAAAGTTATTGCTTGAAAAATCTGTTGTCTTTTCATAGAAATGAAAGAATTAAACATTCAAGAATAGAGTAACCAATAGAATAGCTTCATTTCATTCGGAGCGAAACCGAACCGTCACGTGCAAACATGGTCTAAGAGAAGGGTTACTTTGATATTTTCGCTGTCCTTGATCTTCGCTTCAATTATTTTAAAGAAGTTGGCGCGGTAATCTGGAGGGAAAGCACCGATATAAGCTGTTCCTGCTGCCGTAAGGAAAGCATCTGTTATCAGGTAACTGGTGTCATCGTCTAATGTACCGATTGATTCCGCCCAACGATCCTATGATGGAAAAGTAAATAAATGAATAAGATATAAATTAATCCAAGGTCACGAATGTTATCTGAAGAAAGATCCCAAAGGAACGTCAATAAAAAACTAAACATTTAACAGGTCTTCAAAAAGAGCTCTTGTGTTAAAGATAGATGTTTAGTATGGGTTGTATAGGTTAGAGAGGGATCAAAGGAAACGAAAACAAAATTTACCTTTTCGCTAGTGAGTGCGTTGATAAGCAAATCAGCAGTTTGTAAGCGTTTGATGGTGAGTGCTTTACTGTTTTTAACATCTTCTAACTGTTGAACGCTCTCTCGATACCGCCTCTCAAGCCCTTGTAATTGCTCTTCAACTTTTTGCAAAGAAGCCTCTTTACTGGCTAGATTCTTCAAAGCTCTTTGCAGTGCTTGTTGAGCTTCGCGGCATTTCTCTTGTTTGGGACGCACCATTCGGCTGACTGCTGTGTAATGCTCAAGGGCCAGGACCCAAGTACACAAACTTTTACACGCGACCGAGATTTTCCCAACTGCGATCGGGTTAAAATCGGATTTCTTAGTATATCTTTTGATGCGGGTGTAGATTTTATCGTCTACGTTGTTGTAGTCAAAGTTGATTAATTTCTTCAAGAAACCGGGATCAGCAAGCAATAATTTTGCTGTTGGCCAGTCCGGTTTTTCACTCAGGATTATACAAACTGCGGAAAGGACCGTCATCACCATGACCGGAGGCTTGGCGTAAGACCGGATCTCTCCAATGTCATATTTATCTGAAAAGTAAGCGACATCGATATCAAGGCTTGGTCCGAGATTGTTTATTATTTTAGGCATCACTGAGCCATGACATGTTGTCTTAATTTCATTTGACTCACAATCTTCAAACTAAAGAAGGAAGTCAATTTGTAATTGATGAAAGACTTTTTCAAGACTTTACAAGCTACTTAAGGAGGGCATGATTTCAGTTTTTCAGTTTAGTTTTAATTCGAATTAATGAGAGTTATTTGACTGTGATTATGAGCGAAATATCGTAATAGATAATAGAGTTGCATCTACTAATGGATACGTTCGCCTTATATTCTACCCGTGGCTTTGTAGTGTTCTGCGATTCAGACTACAAAAACCTGAGCACTGAAAAGAAATCGTACTTAAGGTATCTAGCGCGGCGGTGGCAGCTTCAAGTTGAGGTAGTGCAGCGTCTAAATCTTTCTGTGCTTCGTAAGCAACAGATTCCACTTTGCGTGTTTCGAAATCGGTGACTTCTTGCTCTTTCTTAACCACAGCTCGTACTCTGTCCACTTTTGTACGATCTTCTTCAATTTCCACCATCAAGTCTTCCGTTGCCTGGAAAGTATCATATTAAAGATGGCAGTCTATGAGTATGGTTGCTTTTGCGCGGACAAAACAGGCCAAAAAGGTAAAAAAGGTAAAAAAATCTCAAATTTATCACTCAACAAAGTTTTATTTTTAATTACATACTGGTCTAAGCACCAAGTGACCAGTGAAGGTGACCGGGATTATATTTGTTCTTCTAAAGGCCAAGGTAAGGGTCAATAAACTAAATTTGTAAACAGGAAGTACTATCCACTAAAAAATAGACTTCAATCTTTAAATGCACCATAGGCTTGGATAAACGGTTAAATGGATTACCTTGGTTTTCTGTTCGAGAATGGGACCCAGTGAAATAAGTTCATCTTGCATTTTCAGCACGTTCTCATTGGTGTATTCCAACTTCAGCAAACCACTCCTTAATCTTTCTAACTTGAATTCTTTCTTTGCTTTCCGTTGAAGAAAAATCTTCTTGAAAAGTAAAATGAAATCCAAAAATGATTTGGGCGTGACATGGAAATGACGCCCTAGCTCATTCAGAAAGCGTTTACACATATCATTGGCGGTGGAATGTGTGAATACCAGGATATCTAAGAATGCACGAGGAATATTGATCGCTTCTTGCAGACTTTTATCCAGGATGAATTTCTCCGCGACAATACTCAAAGCTTCAGCAGGCCACTTGTTATACCAGTCGACAGTCGAATAATTGATTATAGCTGGATATACACGACAACGTTCTTGAAAGTGCTCTGTGAAGGGGCTCGTAGAGAAGACGACGTGTAAATTCTGCTTAACGCGTTGCTTGAACAACTCGAACAGGCTCTCCATGGAATCATCAGATGATTGGCGAATGTTTTGATCACTTCTGAGTTTGACGGAAATGTTTTCTTTACCTTCGCTGTCGAAGAAGTTTGAGAATCCGGAACCACTCATCAAACTGCACACATACTCCATGAATGATTCCTATGGGAGAAAGTTAAATTGAGCACATTGAGTAATTAGGTATTCAACAAAGACATGTCTCAATAATTTAAACCTCTTTAACTCCAATGTCTCCTTAACTGAAATAAATTTTCTGGTCCCTTCAGTTAACAAACCCTCATAAACCAATCTTAATAACTCGAAATTTAGAACAAGCTTGTGTTCCCGTGCATGTTTGAGTTATGGGTACTCAACTGTATATAGGTAAGATGTGATGTTATGCGATGTGAAATCGACTCGTCTGCCCATCCTAGCATGACAAAAGCACAATCGATAGGAAAATTTGGAAGGGGCCAGCCAGGCAAACTACGGGTATGTCGGTGATAAGAGTATGTTTTTCAAGATAGCAGAAATGCACTTTAAGGGTTAACTTTTTGATAAATACACTCTTAGGGTGGAAATTTCAGCAAATCCAGGGAAAATTGCCCGAAAATCCTGATTTTTTGCTCTAAAATAGTTAAAAATTTGAGAAAAATGCAATGTAAGGGTATCAAACTCACCTGTACAATGTTTCGATCGTTCAAGAAGAAAGTTATTTTGATCCCTTCGACACCCGCTTTCAGAAGCACTTTCTTTATGTCTTCCTTGAAATCATTGATACAATAATTCTTCGAGACAGTTGGTTGATAAAACTCACAGAACTGCATGTAACTTGCTAGCTGGATAACCGATTTTTTGCCCGTTCCTCCAATACCAATCATTAAAAGATGCCCACCAGTCTGTCGGAGAACGCGGGCGGCCGCCACAATATGTTGACAGTATTGAGGAAAGAGAACAAGATTCATGGGTATGTCACGACCCGCAACGCGTGCTCGGTCGTAATAATCCTGAAAAATGAAAATTAAGGCTTGGAAGAATTTAAATCTAAAAGATTTTAAGTTTGGTAATTCCATTTAGTTTCCGATGGAATTCTTTGTTCTTAACAGTAAATTATAGCTAAATATAGCTATGATAAGGTACACTTAGCAGAAACCGTTGATAACTGACCTCAATAATGGAGACAAGTTTTCTTTGGTCACGGATGCATTGATAAACTCTTTTCTCTTGAATCACGTTGATCTCCACAAAGTCACCGAAGGTGCCTGAACGATCGAAACAAAAGAATGGATCACAAAACAGTGGCTTGCTTAAACGGCTCATTTTGAGATTAGCTTCGTATTGTTTTCCAAAACAGAGAGGGGGAATAGTAGACAGGAAAGAACTTTGACAAAGGCAAATTCAGTTTATTCTAAAAAGGTTTGAGATTATGATCAACCTCGTAACATTGAAATTTGTGGTTTACATTATAACTTTACCTGAAAGAGACCTCCAATAGTAGATTATCTAACTTACCTGTCGATTGGAAGTAAACGCAGAGGAAAACTATCAAGATTTTAATTAGAATAGAGGAATGAGCAGGAATACCTTTGTTTGTCAATAGCCGGTCTTTGTTCCATTTGGTTTTCAAGAAATCATGAATTTGATCTAACAACACTAAATTGAAGATGTTCTCGTCTTCTTCATTGATCAATCGATCAAGAAAGATTCGAGACGTTTCGTGAATAAGAAGCTCGATGAACTGATCCTTGGTGCGAATGACAGTCGAACTTGCATGCAATACTCCTGTCACAACCTGTGGACATACAAACTTAACGTGAGTCGGTACCAAACCTCACTTATAAATGACAACTAAAAAGATTTTTAAGAAATTATGTATATCACCAAACCTATTTTAGGAAGTAATATTTTAGCACCAGTGTGGAGAGAGATATTTGATTTAGAGACCACCCAATTTTAGCCTTTCAGGAATTTACTTTTCTGTATAGAGTTTAAGAAATTTATTCTGTAAACCAGTCAAAGATAGAGTCTTATGGAGTCATAAAACACTAAATGGAAAAGGATCTTGATTGATACCTTTGTTATATCTCGGATGTTGAACATGTAATGACTCTTAGCCGGAATCGTCCGCAATTTTAACGTAAGTTGATTGAAAATTCCCAGCAGCGTAGAAATGATACCCGATCGAAGTGTGATGACTTCGGGTGTAAAATCGATTGGATCGATAACACGTGTCATTCGAGTATAATAAACGTGGTGCAAAGCCTGAGCTGAGGGATGTGGGAGACACAAAGTGCTAAGATTAAATATATAGACAAAATGTTGTTACATTGAAATCTTTCGTGCTCAATGCCGTGCGGCATTTTTTATGACTTCGAAATGCTAACGAACTTTTTTATTATTGAAAATCTACCAAGGCATTTTGTGAAAGTTTAAAGTTAATTAAGGTGTAAAGGGACACATTCGTTTGATACGTAACAAAAAAACAACTTCTCAGACTAGTTTGTTTCAATGAAAAAGATTCACCTGAATTTTTGAAGAAGTCTTTTATTTTTGACCAAAACATCCTTCTGTCCACCTCCACAGGCAGCCACAAGAGTGGTATTAAAAATGTTTTTCCAGTGCAATTCCTTTGTGTGAAAGAAGCCGCTATACACAAGTTGATCACGGAGGATTTCTAGCGGTGGCTGTGCGCCAAACTCGTCCGCTTTTGGCATCGTCATGTCATCAATGAATAAAATCACCTGCAAATTAAAAAACAATTATTATAATGTCAAGTTGGATTCCCTCATTCTGAGAGTGTTCAGACCGCAAAAAACATAATATTCCTGAGAAACGATGTTCTGAAGAAAAGCAATCTCAGTGAAAGCAAGCATCATAAAGACTAGAGACAAACATATAACAAGATGTATTAAACTACTGGAGAGAAGTCTATCAATCTGTTGATGAGAGAGCTGTTACCTTTTCGCCATGTCTTGTACCATACGCATCTCGGCCTCGCTTACTCAATTTTGACAACAACGCATTCTTTGGTCGATCAGGTGAGGTCAACGCAGAAAAAGTCAGCGTAGAAGTCAACACTCTTTCATCCGGCTCTTTGTTTTTGAGAGACATTTCTTGAAATAGAAAGTTGGCATCGTTGGCCTTTCTAATGCTTCGTTGATGCAGAACGGCCCCTAAGATACTGTTCCTGGCTGGATCGCTACCTCCTGGTTGATTGAGCTTCGAAAGAGTTTCTTTGATAATTGTTGTCTTTCCATACCCAGCATGACCAGCCAAAAGCAATGGAACACCATGTAGCGAGAGTAGAGAAATGAGAAAAGTATAACAAAGTGTACTGGGTGTAGGAATGAGGCTAGTGGTTTTAGTCTGTGCATCAGCCTCGCTCGTGAGTGTTGCATTAAGGACAAGATGATCCCATAACATGAAAGAACCCTTCTCAAAATCCACATAATAGGAATACAAAAGATTTGCACCAGCTGGCATCACGACGTCAGTGTTCTTGTCAAATATATCGCGAGCAAACTGATCAAAGTCTTGCCGTATGGTGTTGTTCTCTAGGCCTTCGAATGACGGGATATGACAATATTTATCGATTTCTTCTGCTTCCTCGTCAAGGCAATTAAAATGACCACCGAAAGACCACGTGTACGAGAAAATGAACAATTTACAAAGAAAAGGTTCGATGTTCGCTGGATCCTGTTGGATGTAAAGACGTTTTTTAGTTTTTTTGTTTTTGCTGGATGATCCACCCATGCCACCGTAATTGAACATTAGAGTTGAGAAATCGATCAACATATTATCTCCTGTTTCCTCGTGCGAGTCTTCCCCTTCTTCGCTTTCCTCACTTTCCACCAACCCACCTTCTTTGTAAATGTAATGAAGAAATGCATCTAAAAGGTTACATAACATTTGAACGACACTCAAATCAGGCACATCTGTGAACCGGTGTTGTGCGTTATCGCGTAAAAACTGCAGACCAGGTTCGATACTTATTTCAAACAAACTCCATAAATAATCACGTTGCTCTTCAGGGATTTTAATGACCCGTAGTTTGTTTAGCCATGATTTGACGGAAGGCTGCCATCCCAAATCTTGTGGATCCTAAAAGGTGGAAATTTACTCTTCTTTTCCGTTATCCGGGACAAAATCATTCGAAAACTGACTTGATTTTATAAACAACAAGCAACATGCTGAATGGACCTACCTGATGATGAAAGCTAGATAGCAATGCGAAAAGAAAAATGAAAAAAATCATTCAGAAAGTATAGCGTTTAGCGAAAATACACAACACAATAAATTCATCATTGATTGTTGATGGAAGGAGAGGGAAGGGTTGTAGGGAAAAAATAAATAGGAATTTCTGGTCGCAAAAATCAGTTTTATTGACAATTGAATCATACTTGATGGTGAGCATTGTTATCAATAATGTTTTTGTTTGAAAAACATAGAAATATAAGGAAAAAATCCAATGAAAATCTGCAAAAACGGCGATTTCCGGCATTTTCAACCGGAAAATCGAACTCGGCCATTTTTTGAGCATTGCGAATACGCATCTTTCTGCAAAAAATCAGAAAAAACTAAAAATCAAAATTCGAGAAAAAGCATATTTCAGGCACTTTCCGCCGGAAAAAATTTTTTCTCAAAAATCGGACTCAGCCATGTTTTGGGCATTGTTAATACGCATCTTTGAGCAAAAAATCAGAAAAAACTAATGATAAAATCTCGAGAAAATGCCAAAAAAACAGTTTCCCGGCATATTTCCGGCATTTTCGGCCGGAAATAAATTCTTTTCGAAAATCGGGCTCCGTCACAATTTAGGTATTGACATTTTGCATTAGTGTGCAAAATTTCATGAAAAAATATAAAGTACAGCTCAAGAAATTCAAGAAATACCGCTTTTCCGGCGAAAATCGGCTGTTCCGGCGATTTTTAGAAAGTTCCGGCTTCAAAAATCACTGAAATGAAATGAAAAAACAACCAATTATGTGGAAAAAGTCCAATGAAAATCCAGAAAAACGGCGATTTCCGGCATATTTCCGGCAGGAAATTTTTTTTTTTAAAAATTGGACTCGGCCATGTTTTGGGCATTGTTAATACGCATCTTTGAGCAAAAAATCAGAAAAAACTAATGATAAAATCTCGAGAAAATGTCAAAAAACCAGTTTTTCCGGCATATTTCCGGCATTTTCGGCCGGAAAAATTTTTTTTTCCAAAATCGGGCTCCGTCACATTTTGGGCATTGCCATTTTGCATCATTGTGCCAAAAATCAGAAAAAACTAAATAGCCGATCCTGAAAAAAGCTGGTAACGAACGGACGAACGAACGGACATCGGTTAATTTATAGGACCTCTACCCCCACCGGGGTAGGTCCAAAAAACGTTCAGCTAACAGAATATGGACAACACGCATGTGTACCAATATTCAAGTAGAAGACTTAACATTTGGGACAATGGAAAGGTTAAAAAGGCGATTCATCAGAGAATTTGAAAAATTAGTGAACAAAGTGTCTCCACCAATTCATAATATTCATGACATGTTACCTACACGCCTCCCGGTCACCTCCCGGTTTTAGCCAGTAGTGGCAAATTTAAACAAGACAAAAGTTGTATAAAATTTGCCACTACTGGCAAAAATCGGGGTCTTTCCGTAGAAAACATTACGTCATGAATATCATGAATAGGCAACTCACCATGAAGACCATACCACAACGACTGATGGTAGCCGGAGATGCGTGCACCAGTGAATCAACTTCAAAGATCACTTTCATACTCGGTAACATCGATATACGTTCACCATTTGATAGACAAAGTAACTGAAAGAAAATTTCGGAGATTTAGACAGAGGTTCTTATAAGAGAGCGATATCAATTCGTACAAATATCGAAAGGAATTTTTATATCGCATTCTTTTTGTTGAGCCGTTTGTTACTATTTTTACTATGTTTTTTTATTAACGGAAACTCTTGGATTTTAAACCAGTGACCTTTGTCAGGATACACAACGCTGACTATGGCAAATTTAAGAAGCTATTTTGTTCTCTTGATGTGAAGCTTACCTTAGTATCATCGAGTACGGTATTGAGATTTTCCACCCACAGAGTATCAACTGGTCCATCAAAAACAATCCATTGGTGAAGACTTTTACCAAACTGTTTATCGCCTTGCATTGCCTTTAACTCATCTAGAAAAATAAAAGAATGAGTGAACGATTAACAAAATTGTAGCAGAAGATTTAAACATCAAATTTTTCAAGATTCATAGGTAAAACGATGTTAAAAATTGTGACATCTTCACATAATAAGATACTTTCTCCCAATTTTAGTATTTGGAGAAGCAAGCAAGCGAACGATTGAAGAAGTGAACGAGCAAAAAACAAACGCACGAGTAAACGAGAAAAACTGAAAGAATCAAACTCAAACCTTCAGTGGGAAGTAAATCTTCTTTACTTTTCTCTTTCCCATGATGCTCTTCTTTGTCTGAGGGTTTTTCAGTGTTTTGGAGCGCGTAATTTCTGATGGCATAAGAGAGGATACCGTCTGTCCATTCAGCAGTATTGGCATCAAACTGTCCGTACAATTCACCAAGAGTCAATGCTTTAGGATTGATTGTTACCATAGACACCACATCAGATTTTGATTTTTCCTAAATTAAAAAAAATAATTGAAAACGCTTAAGTTAAACATTCTGTGAAATGAGTGAGTGTATTTCAAAAAGGTTGCATCGCTTACTCTGGCGCTGTGACATGATGGGTTGAAAGATGTAATCAATTTTTCTTTTACAGCAAAACCTCCAATTAACGGACACTCTAAAAGGCAGACACCTCTGATTAGCGGACAATTCTATTTTTCCCGGCCATTTTCTAGTGAAATCCTCATAAAAAAGTTTAAAAAACGTGGACATTCAATTAGCGGACTCTCCAATTAGCGGACAAAGTTTTTTGGACGAAATGACCAAAACCCTACTTTTTCCTCTCTAGTTAGCGGACATCGACGGTTAAACTGGTCACAGACAAATTAGACAGGATTGATTTATCCAAACTATTATCTCTTAAACATTTCAAAGTTTCACTGAACAAATTGCTTAGACGTTTGGAGCGTTCGTTTTATCCAGTCGATGAACTTGCTTACGTCATAAAAATGATAAATTACAGGGACCTCAAGAGTACTATGATTCATAAAAACTAAGTTGTTGCATTTGAATAATCATTTTTTGTTCTTCCATGACCTAGTGTCTCTAGAAAAGCACATCGGACCAAAATTTTACATACTTATCCCCTTAATAGCACCTTATACCAAAATTAGGGCACATAATTGAAAAGTTTCTAAAAGGCGAACACCTCCAATTAGCGGATAATAGCCCTATTTCTTCGATGTTGTCCGCTAATAGGTTCCACTGGAGACTTTAGTCTTAGGGAAGGAGAGATATCAGTTAAAAGACTAAAAGAGCGAAATCTTCTACGCTACATACTCTTAGTCAGATTATGAACTCGGTAACGATCCATGATCCACGATCTAATTTTTTATTGGAAGTTTATTGTTGAACTTTTTAACTAACATTTTCCGACTATACCCAACCCATCTGACACACCCAGCCATCTGCAAGGTTCCCCGCCATACTAACGCGCCATATATGCTATGTGTTTCTGCCGAAAGCGCATCTGGTAGGCGTCCACTGGTTTAATTTTATATAACACCAGCTCCCCTCTCTCGCACAGTAGCTTGACAGACACAAAATATGAAATTGTTTTAGTATATAGAGATGAAAATGAATATGGATTTGGTACGCATGCGCACATAGAGTTCTTAATTCTTTCCGTGCCCATGTCAAGTGAGTCTTTCCAGCGAGATTTTAAGCCAAAAAGTCAAAAAAATGCGAAAATTCAAAAATCAACTTTTTTGAGATTTTAACCGTTGGTGAACGAGTGATCAAAGAACCTCCAACCTCCAACTTTGGCCATTCTGTCATTTAGCGAATTGATTTGAAGTTTTACCACTGAGCACCTTTCTATCATTCAGTCACGTCCACGCAGGTCCTGCTTTAATTCCCCTAACCTACCCCCCCCCCCCCCCCCCCCTTAGCTGCCCAGCCCGCCCTTCCTAAATCGGGCGGCTCTAAAAAGAGGAGACTCTAAGCTATCCAACGAGCTATGAACGAGTTTCTAACTCCTTCTAGATCCAGATATAAAAGCCTTTAATGTTTGAACTAGCAATTTTCTTAAAAAAAAGACCGTGACACTTAAAGGGTTAAGCGGTTCAAACATTTTTTATCTATTATAAAATCTTTTCCTAGTTTTGCTGCATTTCAATTTCGTTAGCTGGTATTAGTAATTGGTATTAGTAATTGGCATGCGATTGTCTCTGGTAGGCTGAAATGGTGGAAGAAATAATATTTCCTACATTTACATTTTTCTTTGTGAGTAGCTTATCATTTTATTCTTTAAAGTGATCTCTAATTTATGTTCAGACTTAATCCGACTTTGTAGGAAGGTGTATTTATATCAAATTAATTAGGGCAACCAATTGACTTCCATAATAATTGGAAGATTCGCATCGTTGTATATTTCCGGAATGTTTTTATTGAAACGCCTATGGCTTCCTTGCATGCACAAGAGTATTTTCAAATTAAATTTCAT
Source organism: Clytia hemisphaerica (assembly GCF_902728285.1). Taxonomy (NCBI): domain Eukaryota; kingdom Metazoa; phylum Cnidaria; class Hydrozoa; order Leptothecata; family Clytiidae; genus Clytia; species Clytia hemisphaerica. The sequence goes on from NW_027104175.1 coordinate 474,863, forward strand.
TGCTCTTCCATTTGCATCTCACCAATCCTTTGCATTTACAGTGACACCTCTGATTAGCGGACACCATCGAGGAAAGGGGTCAGTGTCCGCTAAGCCGGGGAAAATGAAATTGTCCGCTAATCAGAGATGTCCGCCTTTTAGAGTGACCGTTAATTAGAGGTTTTACTGTATCTATTTCTTGGAGCCGTTTTTCATCATATTTGGCCCTTTCCTTTGCCTCCCTTACCCGATACTTAATAATCTGAAACCCGTGAACAATCATTTCTGCATTATGTTTCTCTCTTTTTACCATGTTTCTCGTCTTTTCTTCTCTATTTTGAAAGTGTTCCTGCCAAAAACTCTGTAACTGGCAATACGAAAATGTTGTAATTTCCACTCAACAGGACGGAATTCTATTTACAGGTAAAGTAATGGCATCACTACACTTTTTTTTAGATTCTCCGTTATTTGTACGGAATGCAAAAATAGGATTTTATCGTTACGGATCTGACGATTATTTTTCATTTCTTGCATTTTAAGCGATCCAGGTCTTCATCATCTGTACATCCTAACGTTGTGCTAGTTTGAGATGGCGAAACTGCTTCGAAAAGACGGACGTTTATGTTAATTAACGGATATACATTGAAGAAAGGAAAAATTTTCAAACCTTGAAAGTTATGATAAAGACTTGACACAATATCTATTAGTAGGGGGAATTTTGTTCGATTTTCTAGAATCGCTTGACTGTTTTGTTAGAAGCACTTGTTATACATTTTTGGAAAGCTAAGGGGTAGGGGAATCAAATTTACTATGTTTCCAATTTTTTTTCGGACACTTTGGTGTGATTTTCGGACAAATATGACGGTCTCAGGCAAAAATCATAGGGTTAAAAATTAACGAAAATTTTAGCTCGAGAAAACGGAGACCTGTTGTATATTTTTTTGGAAAGCTCTCAAAAAATTAAGATTAGAGATACATTGCAAGTATAGGTGATTTCTGTACCTAACTCGAGATATTAACCCTTGAAAACCGTGTTTTTCAGCCAGAAACAGCTGTTTTGTCCAGTTTTTGCGCTTTTAGAAGCTCAATATCTCGAGTTAGGTACTGAAATCACCTATACTTGCAATATATCTCTAATCCTAATTTTTTTAGAGCTTTCCAAAAATATACAACAGGTCTCCGTTTTCTCGAGCTAAAATTTTCATTAATTTTTAACCCTATGATTTTTGCCTGAGACCGTCATATTTGTCCGAAAATCACACCAAAGTGTCCGAAAAAAAAATTGGAAACATAGTAATTTCGATTCCCCTACCCCTTAGCTTTCCAAAAATGTATAACAAGTGCTTCTAACAAAACAGTCGAGCGATTTTACAAAATGCCCTCTACTATATGTTTCAAACTCAGAGTTTATTATAAACTTTTTATTATTATCAAACTCACTCTTTATTATAGGTAGGAATGCTCTATTAACTTATCGAGCACTCTATGAGGAGAAGATTGAAAAAATCTTTCTGGTTATCAACTTATGGAGAAAAAGTACCAGTAGACGATGCTTCGTCATCTGAGCTCTTTAGAATACCGATTCTTACCAAACGCCTAGATAGATTCTTCTCGGGAGACCCCCTGAAAAGCCACGAATAGATATCAAATAGAATTATAGGTATGCTTTATCAAAAGAATCCTGATTAATTTTTCACAATTGTACTTTTAATTGAGCGTGATTGAACTGAGATAAAGCCCGGGGGGGGGCAGCTGGGCAAAAGGACCGACGGGTATGTGCGGGCACTAAGGGTGTCTTTTTCAAGGCACCTCAAATGCACTGTAAGGGTCGGAAAAACTAGAGATGCACTGTAAGGGTAGAAATTTCAGAAAATTCTTGAAAAATCTAGATATTTTGACCAAAATTGCTAGAATTTTGACCATTTTTTGCACGAAAGGGATCGAAAATAAGGGGGAAAATGCACTCTAAGGGTATGATTTTCACTGATTTTTGCTGCACTGTAAGGGTGCAATTTTAAAAGCCAATTTTTGGCCCGCACATACCGTCAGTCCACAAACCCAGTGCCCCCCCCCCCCCGGGAGATAAAGCCTTCACAAAGTTCTAAGAGAGAATCGTGTTGCATTGAACTTTGTTTGAAATTTATTTCAACTGACAGCTCAGAATAACAAAAATCAATCTTTTGTCCCAAATTTCCAGGAAAAAAAGTATGAGTAGAAGGTCAGGAGTGTAAAATCAACTGCGCTGATCTGACTGAATTGACGGATTAAAGGGTAAAACTTCTATTGGATTCGGTAGATGAAGTAAGGTCAAATCCTAGACAAATTTTTCTTTAAAGAAAACAAGGTCATTTTTAAGTTCTTGGTACGAGTTTAAATACGATTTGAAATGATTACAAAATGAAAACGTTGGCTACAGGAGAGCTTCCCCTCCTTTAAATCCATTGACGAATATATACGAGTTTAGCATGGAAGGGGTTAAAAGGTACTTAAAAATAACCCATTAATTAGAATAAAAATGAATTAAATGCAGTTAAGCACATTCTAAAAACATTAATCAAAAGTTTCCTCTCTGGTAACCCAACAAGTTTGTGAGTTTTTGATTTGTTTGTGAGAACAAGATAATTTGTTAAAGTCATATGCTGATATTATGCTTGTCTTCTGACATCTGCTGGCGAAAGTGTAATTGAATTTTAAAATATTGTCACAGTATGCCTTGTAAAAAACTACGGTTTAGTCTTTTTTTGTATTATCAAAATTTATGTAACCTTGATGTAACCTAAGATTGGATTGAAAACACCTCAACGTTTTTCGACACTAAACCAAACATCGCCTTTGGGAAATTGGGAGCGCGATTTGGGGTCTGGAATCAATTCATCCACAGTTTTCGAACACGGGATGACTTTATATTTACTCAACATGCGGGCCACCACAATTTTCACTTCCATGGTGGCAAAACGTTGCGCAATACAATTTCTCGGACCGTGTCCGAATCCACCGGACGCGAACGGGTGTCTGTCAGCTTTCTTTTCGGCACTGAAATTCTCAGGGTCAAAAACATTCGGGTTGGAGAAATATTTCTCATCTTTTACAATACCAGTGACGGGAAAACGGACAACGATATCTTTCGGGATGACCATTTCAGTGCCTGGAATTTTGTAATCGTTAACTGAACCACGTTCCAAGTGGGTCACAGGATACATTCTAAGACTCTCTTGGAAGAATTTCTCCATATACGGCATATTCATGATAGCAGCGTAATCGAATTGATCAGAGCATGTTGACTCGATACTTTCTTTGATCTCTTGGTAAAGTTTCTCTTGGCAATCCTGGTTTTTAGCCAAGAAATACATCATCATGGAGGAAGTACTTGAAACAGTATCAACACCAGCGATTAACATGATCAGGGAGTTCGCGATGACAATTCTCTCGATTTCGTCTTTTTGTCGTTTCGTTTCTTCTGACTTTTCATTTGTCTTGATTTCTTCATTTTCCTTCTGAAGGATATCGAGACAAGTATCAATAAAGTCATTGCGTCTCTCCCCACTCTCCTGGCGTTCTTTGATCGCCTTCCTAACAGCTGCAACAAAAAAACCCTCTCCTTTCTTGTCAAGAAGCGGCCAATCCAGTTTCCTCAATAAACTTGGGAAAAACAAAAACATTAGGAAAGTCAAAAATATCTTGATACTCATTGTTTTGCCAACCATCAAGTCTGCGTTCGTCTTGAAGATGCTGTTAGTCTCATTGACGCTATCGCTCTCATAACCAAAACCTGTGCTTACAATCACATCTAATGCATAGTTTCGCAATAATTCTTTGGCTTCGATTTCTTTACCAACATTTTTCTCTAGAAAGATATCGCAGTGATCGGCAATTTTGTGTATGAGCGGAACCATGGCTTTTAGTTTCCCACTGGTAAAAACAGGTGTCAGTGAAGCTCGAACACTCTTCCATTGCTGGCCACGCAGTTCAGTTAGCATTACTGGTAGATATCGGTTGTTCTTTGTGTGAGGATTATAAGCGTTAGAAGATGCCGGCTTTCTTTCCATAAATTGGTCAAAATCTTTCACCAAAACTTTCTTAGCAATATCCAAGTCTCGAATCACGATGCTTGGGCGACCAAATAATTCATACGTCCCAACAACAGGGGCATCTGGGTAATTCTTGTAAGCATGGTCCGTCATTTGGATGAAAGCGATTTTCTGCTTGAAGAAATCCCACACATGTTGACTTCCAAATGGAAAGGTTCCAGGATCAACAGGAATACCTCGACGCTGCCAAAATGTCATTCTATGTCTGACAAAGAAATAAAAGGCTGTAAAAGCCACGATAAACGCAGCTAACAATATCTGCCACCACATTACGCTAAATCTTCTTGCTTGTTCTGTAGCTCTTTTTACTGTTGGCGAAAGCTCTGTAAACTTAAAATTTAGATTGTAAAAACTGTTATTGAAATGCAAGTTTTCTCGTGCATCCTGTTTATATAAAAGTTTCAAGGTTTGATGAAATCATCAAATTTCAAAACATGAAACACTCTCCTTTTTTAGAAGAAGGTTTTTGTTGACTGTTCCATAAAATTGATGATTTCCTTCAGAGAGCTTGTTAGCAAAAACCGCAGAAAATCGTTAATGATAAAAATATCAAGATGAGTGACATAATACATGCTTTACTGTTGATGAAGGAAGCACTTTTAATGAAACAGAGAGAGAGCTGATAAAAGCTTCCTTGAAAAACTGTCATTAAACAATGATACAATCCAGAGCTTTAATTAACTGTTTTGAAACTCGATATTATCATTTCTTAACATACCTTAACCCATCTCCCTTTTTTTATTAGGGGAAGCATGCTCAACGGCAAAAAGGATGGTCTGTTAAGTTGCGTTGCGTTTTCACGGAAAATCAGTATCTGTCCTTGTTCGTCGTTAATGGAGTATTACATACCTTCTAGCAATCTCTGGATCCCTTTTTTGATATGAAATACCGATCATAAACCTTAATTTGAGACAAATAAGTTCTTATTTTGTTCAATTTTTTAAAAAGTAAAATTTTTTGTGCTTTGTGTTTCCTTAAAGCAGTTTTTCTGCTTGCATGCAGAAAACGCAATGAGAATTAATCACTCCGGGTGGAGAGTATTGCCGGATAGTCCCTCTATCGGATTCCCACTCAGCACAAATTCTCAATTTAAGACGGGGGGTTAAAAATCAAAATTTTCTGACAGAATTTTTTATTTATCTGTGTTTTTTTTTAATTTGAATACATAGTTAATAAAGCCAAAGGACAATGAATTTAGTGCAGGGTGACTTTCTTAACCAAAATTTATCCCTCTTTTCAAAAACACAAACCAAAAATTTCTAGGCCTCGTAGTTTTTGTGATTTTTTACAAAGTGTTACCCCCTGTATATTTTAAACAGATTTCCAAAAGGACAAATAGATTTACGCACCCGAAATTCGGTTCGGTAAAATCCCGTGGACCAATCAGATCACGGTATTCGTTTTCCCGCCATTCCAAAAAGTATTTTTTTGAAGCGGCGGTAGTACAGTCAAGATTTTTCAGAGCTGTAGAAAGAGTGTCTCTTTACAGGCTTGCAGATCAACTAACTTCTATAATTTTTTACATTGTTTTTACCTTCTACAAATTGTGTACATGGATACATCAAAATATATTCTATAATCATATTGGGTTTGAAGTCTTCTATTGACGTGGTAAGTAAAAATCGATTTACTTTATATTCTTTTCTGGCTCTGGGGTATCCCTACTCGCTACTGTACTTTTGTTTTGTTTGCCTAAATAAACTCACCTGTTATCTTTTGACTGCAGTTATTTCAGCTGTTTGCCCTTTTTGATGTATAAGAGATTTGATTAACTAGGTAATATGTGCTTAGGATTCTTGCAAATTAAATGAGAAATGATGTTGAACTATAATATAAACACAAAAAAATGCATCCTAATCCCAACCCAAAATGATACTAGACCAGGGTCAACCAAAGCATAACCAAGTAATGGTTTAAGCCTTGGAACTCGACTGACTAGGTTGACCAATAATCATTTTGGGATACCCTTTCTTTTTTCTTAATTTTCAGAGCTTGACTAAAACCGTGAAGTCGGCCTCGCCTCGGGTAACTTGCATTGCATCAGTGGAGGGAAACATGCATAGCCATCAAATGACAGGTCATTCAGATGAGGGCTATGCATGTTAGCCTCCACTGATGCAAGTTAGCCGATCTCACTGTAATCACTAAGGGGATCCATCCAAACTCATATTTTCCACAAACAAAAACGTTGATATTGGGCGCTCAGAGGGGTGGGGGTGATGGCAGTTATGATGGAGGTTTACTCGTTTCCAAGAAATTTTCACTAGAAATAATAATTATAGAGAAGTTCTTTCCGTTCCAAATGTTACTTTGTCATTTCTGCTTTTTGTTCGCTTCAGCTTTTTTGAAAACCAAAACAAACGACCAATGTTTAAGTCTCTGGTTCTCTTATCTTGACGGGCTGCACGACTCTTGAGTTTTTGCAGACGGCCGGTTTGTTTTGCAGTGATATATATTACAGAGAGATTTCTGTGAAAAAGTTCAGAAATAAGCTTCTTTTTTTAAAAATGAACTACGGAAAATAAAGATGGCGGAGAAAACAGTGTTTGAATATTTACAGCAACAAAGCTGACAGAGGGTTGAATAAACGTAATTAAAGTTTTAATGCCACGATAACGTTAATCGAAGGGGGTTAGGGGAAGGTTGAATTTAGAACCACAACGATACACAATATGAGCCATAGGAAAAATTAAGATGACTGATGAAACAATGAAGCGTAGAGTTAATTATCTTGAAATTAAGTTTAATTGCCATGCAACGTTATGGAAGGGATGGAAGGAGCTGTTTGAGTTTGGATGGTGCCCCTAAGTAAACACAATTTTTTCCCAGAAAACTAGTAGAAAGATTCCAGAAAAATAATCAGAATCTCAGTGTGGGAAGTGGCATCTTATTGTTGTATTATGTATTTTTACTTTTATCAGAACGATGGAATCTTCCCTGCTTGATCCTTTGGCATGTGGCTTTGCTAAAGTTGCTGTTTTCAAGATGCTCATCGATGATCCTAAGTCACTAAATTTGGCACACTTGTTCCTTAGGTGAATATCTGGGGTATTTTTTTCATTTTTTGAAAATTTTGATTTTTGGGGCCTGGGGACAAGTTTTTCGCCAAAACGAGGCTAAAACTTTGGGGCAGCCTGTAGACTTCAAAAATTGTTCGATTTGGCTGAAATTTTGCACACTTGTTCCTTGGGTGAATATCTGGGGCTCTACAATTGGGCCTATGAATAGTTTGAAGGCACTGAAGTTGAGCCCAGTGCGTTGCGCACGTTCGACTATGTAAAAAACATAGAAATATAAGGAAAAAATCCAATGAAAATCTGTAAACACGGCGATTTCCGGCATTTTCAACCGGAAAAAAAAATTCTCAAAAATCGAACTGGGCCATGTTTTGAGCGTTGCGAATACGCATCTTTCTGCAAAACGATGCTGTTTTGATCTAAAAATGCACAATGGTAAGCTGATGGTTGCTCTCCAGGTGATCATTACAGCTGCAAGAAAAAACGTAAACAGTATGGGGCCGAGAATATCCCCTTGCTTCACGCCAATGGTACATGACATTATATGCGTGACTTCGTCTACGGTGAATTTAAAGGTGAAGTTTTCATGTAAGGATTTAAGAAGACTGGTTAATTTAGGTGGAACTCCAAATTTCTCTAAGATAAGCCATGGTAACTGCCTGGGTGCGATCGAAAGCCTTGACTAGGTCAAGAAAAAATACCCAGGATTCTTTTCCGTGTTCTCGTCGTTTGTGAAGGGCTGTTTTAACTGTAAAAATGGCATCAATGCAGCCTCGATCAGGTCTAAACCCACATTGCGGTTCGTGGTCAAGATTTTCTTCGATTGGTAATAGGCGAAAATGTAAAATGATTGCAATTATCTTGTAAGCAGTCTCAAGTAACATGATCCTACGATAATTCTTTGGTAAACCAAGATCGCCTTTCTTTGGTAGAATCGTCAAACGTCCTACATTCCAGTCATTAGGTATATTTTCAGTTTGCCAAATTGAAAGTATGATGTTGGTAAGAGCTTGACTGGTTCCTAGATGATCAATCAAACATTTCCATATTTGTGGTTGTATACCAGAGTCTCGTGGAGAAGTGTTCTTTAATTTTTGTATAGCTTTTCTGATTTCATCCTCAGTTGGATCATGGTCGCATCCTTGAACGATGTCGTGATGAGGGATGGGGTCGAGAACGGATACATTAAAGTTTTCTTCTCTATTGTAGAGATTGTTGAAATGTTCGTAAAAGACAGTTGCATTTTCTTGAGGAGTGGAACATAAGGTACCATTTGGTTTTTTCATTTGTCGAGAAACTGAATGTTTTGGTTTTGAGAGTCCGTGATTAAGAGCTTTGAGGGATTCTCAAGCTGGTTTCGTACCATGATGACGATTGAGTCTTGAACAGTGATTTAAAATCCAATCGTTTTTCGAAAATTATTATTCGTTATTGAAAATTGAATTATGCTTGATGGTGGGCTATTAATAATGTTTTTGAATGAAAAAACAACCAATTATAAGGAAAAAATCCAATGAAAATCCATCAAAAATCGAACTCGGCCATGTTTTGGGCATTGTTAATACGCAGAAAATCAGAAAAAACTAATGATAAAATCTCGAGAAGATGCCAAAAAAACCCGTGAACAATCATTTCTGCATTACGTTTCATTCTTTTTACAATGTTTCTCGTCTTTTCTTCCCATTTTTGAAAAGTTTTTCCTGCCGAAGCCCTGTAACTGGCAATACGAAAATGTTGTAATTTTCTCTCAACTGGACGGATTTGTATTTACAGATAAAAAATGGCAGCGCTTCGCTTTTTTTTTATTATTCTCCGTTATTTGTACGGAATGTAAAAATAGGTATTCATCGTTATAGGATCTGACGATTATATTTCATTTCTTGCATTTTAAGCGACCCACGTCTTCTTTCATCATCTGTACATCCTAACGGTGTGCTAGTTCGAGATGAAGAAACTGCTTCGAAAAGATAGAACTTTATGTCCGGATATACATTGAAAGAAAGGAAAAATTTTCAAAGTACGTATAACCTTGAAAGATTGAAAGGGGAGGGGAATTAAAAAAATAGATTAGATAGCCTAGATAGATTCTTCTCGGTATACCCCTCCACCTGGAAAGCCACGAATAGATATCAAACAGAGTTACGAATATCAGAATAACGAAAATCAATCTTTTGGCCCAAGTTCCCAGAAAAAAATATATATGAGCAAAAGGTCAGGGGTATTAAAGCGACTGCGCTGATCTGACTGAATTGACGGAATAAAGAAAGGGTGCAGACGACAAAACTTCAATCTGATTCGGTAGAGGGCTAAAGTCTTAGAAAAGCTTTTCTTTAAAGAAAACAAGGCCATTTTTATATTCTTTGTACGAGTTTAAATACGAGTTCAAATGATTTCAAAATGAAAACGTTGGCTACGGGAGAGCTTCCCCTCCTTTAAATCCATTGACGAATATATACGAGTTTAGCATGGAAGGGGTTAAAAGGTACTTAAAAATAACCCATTGATTAGAATAAAAATGAATTAAATGCACTTAAGCACATTCTAAAAACATTATTCCAAAGTTCCCTCTCTGGTAACCCAACAAGTTCGTGATTTTAAATTCAAGGTCTATTTGAATGGATTCGATTAATAGAATTAATTAAAGGTAAAAAAAATTAAAGTAAATTTATGAATTTAGATTTAATATACAAGCCTTTAAAAATGCTATAAAACTAATTTGCAAAATTCAAACAAGATATTCGAGCTTATATAATATAAATGAAACCTAGCGTTAATAACAAAACAAGAAGAAACCCTGAGAAGAAGATAATAATTTGTTTAAGTCATATGCTGATATTATGTTCTTCTGACATCTGCTAGCGAAAGTGTAATTGATTTTTAAAATATTGTCATACTGTGCCTTGTAAAAGCTACGGTTTAGTCTTTTTTTTGTATTATCAAAATTTATGTAAACTTGATGTAACTTAAGATTGGATTGAAAACACCTCAACGTTTTTCGACACTAAACCAAACATCGCCTTTGGGCAGTTGGGAGCGCGATTTGGGGTCTGGAATCAATTCATCCACAGTTTTCGAACACGGGATGATTTTATATTTACTCAACATGCGGGCCACCACAATTTTCACTTCCATGGTGGCAAAGCGTTGCGCAATACAATTTCTCGGACCGTGTCCGAAACCACCGGACGCGAACGGGTGTCTGCCGGCTTTCTTTTCGGCGCTGAAATTTTCAGGGTCAAAAACCTTCGGGTTGGAGAAATATTTCTCATCTTTTACAATACCAGTGACGGGAAAACGGACAACGATATCTTTCGGGATGACCATTTCAGTTCCTGGAATTTTGTAATCGTTAACCGAAGCACGTTCCAAGTGGGTCAAAGGATACATTCTAAGACTCTCTTGGAAGAATTTCTCCATATACGGCATATTCATGATAGCAGCGTAGTTGAATTGATCAGAGCCTGTCGACTCGATACTTTCTTTGATCTCTTGGTAAAGTTTCTCTTGGCAATCCTGGTTTTTAGCCAAGAAATACATCATCATGGAGGAAGTACTTGAAACAGTATCAAAACCAGCGATTAACATGATCAGGGAATTCGCGATGACGATTCTCTCGATTTCGTCTTTTTGTCGTTTCGTTTCTTCTGACTTTTCATTTGTCTTGATTTCTTCATTTTCTTTCTGAAGGATATCGAGACAAGTATCAATAAAGTCATTGCGTCTCTCCCCACTCTCCTGGCGTTCTTTGATCGCCTTCCTAACAGCTGCAACAAAAAAACCCTCTCCTTTCTTGTCAAGAAGCGGCCAATCCAGTTTCCTCAATAAACTTGGGAAAAACAAAAACATTAGGAAAGTCAAAAATAATTTGATACTCATTGTTTTGCCAACCATCAAGTCTGCGTTCGTCTTGAAGATGCTGTCAGTGTCATTGACGCTATCGCTCTCATAACCAAAACCTGTGCTTACAATCACATCTAATGCATAGTTTCTCAATAATTCTTTGGCTTCAATTTCTTTCCCCACATTTTTCTCCAAAAAGACATCGCAGTGATCGGCAATTTCGTGTATGAGCGGAACCATGGCTTTTAGTTTCCCACTGGTAAAAACAGGTGTCAGTGAAGCTCGAACACTCTTCCATTGCTGGCCACGCAGTTCAGTTAGCATTACTGGTAAATATCGGTTGTTCTTTGTGTGAGGATTGTAAGCGTTAGAAGAGGCCGGCTTTCTTTCCATGAATTGGTCGAAATCTTTCACCAAAACTTTCTTAGCAATATCCAAGTCTCGAATCACGATGCTTGGACGACCAAATAATTCATACGTCCCAACAACAGGGGCATCTGGGTAATTCTTGTAAGCATGGTCCGTCATTTGGATGAAAGCGATTTTCTGCTTGAAGAAATCCCACAAATGTTGACTTCCAAATGGAAAGGTTCCAGGATCGACAGGAACACCTCGACGCTGCCAAAATGTCATCCTATGTCTGACATAGAAATAAAAGGCTGTAAAAGCCACGATAAACGCAGTTAACAATATCTGCCACCACATTACGCTAAATCTTCTTGCTTGTTGTGTAGCTCTTTTTACTGTTGGCAAAAGTTCTGTAAACTTTAAATTGTAAAGACTGTTATTAAAATGCAAGTTTTCTCATGCATCTGTTTATAAAGTTTCAAGATTTGATGAAATCATCAAATTTCAAAACATGAAAGACTCTCCATCGTATTTATTTTAACCTTTTTTAGAAGAAGGTTTTTGTTGACTGTTCCATAAAATTGATTATTTCCTTCATAGAGCTTGTTAGTAAATTTACTTTTCGTAAAATCTACTCTTTTTTGTTTCCATTTTTAGACGTGCTATGGATGAAAGCATCAACTAGCAGAGAGAAGACTTTATTCTTCCGGGTGATTTATTCTCTTTTTTGGAAAACCGCAGAAAATCGTTAGTGATAAAAATATCAAGATGAGTGACACATACATGCTTTACTGTTGATGAAGGAAGCACTTTTAATGAAACAGAGAGAGCTGATAAAAGCTTCCTTGAAAAACTGTCATTAGACAATGATACAATCCAGAGCTTTAATTAATTGTTTTGAAATTCAATATTTTCATTTCTTAACATACCTTAACCCATCTTCTTTTTTTTTATTAGGGGAAGCATCTTGGCAGGCTTCGAGTCCCCCCCCTAAAATCTCAAGATTGACAAGTGCCATGACCTTGAAATTTATGGATAGTTGAAGATGATTTGCAAAATGATCAGAGTTCATAGAACACTTGGTACACACTTTGGGAGCTATAGACTTCCTTTCCGTTAAAGATTGGTGGTGTAGCGCCGCTGACGTCAGCCAAATTCTTAAGCACTCTAACTGCTCTTTTGGAGAAGACGATTTCGTCACCCCCTAAACTTAAGATTTTTTAGTCAAAAGGTCTACTGTGCTACTCAAAACAGCATTCTTGTCCTGAAGGATAAGTAAATTTTGTTCAAGAAATGAAATTCTCTGCTCGTGATTCGCAGACTCTTTTTCAAATGAGGCAATCGTCTTAGCTTGATAAAGAATGTTTTCATTAATCTTATTAAAATGCCTTTGATCTCACCAACATCAAGGCCAAGTTTTCAAGTCTGTTGTCCAGTATTTCCTCTATCCTCTTTTCTATCATGTCTTTTGACTCATAATTTAACAATTAAACCAGAAGAAGAAATGAATAAACCAAGCCAAAAAGCAACAAAAATATCAAAAAACCAATAGCCAAGCAAAAAGATTGAGTAAAAAATTTCAAACACCCTTTTTTATTAGACACGTCAGTGCATCAAGAGCATGACTGTACACTACCGAGTAAGAGAAGAAATCTGAAGATTTAGGTTTAGGTAGACTATGCCAGGGCCCGCGCCCCCCCCCCACTTTTTTGCAAAGGAAAATAAAAAATTTCTCCTCACCTAATTATTTTTTTCTTTTCTGTGCGCGTGCCAATAAAAACGTTAAAACCTTTCTAAAAGGGGACAGATGGACACTTAAATAAGTCTAATTATACTATTTTGTTTTAAAACAAACAAACTTAACAGTTTTCTTTCAGAAAATCAGAACAAAAAGGAAGCTGTTTTAGCCAAATAAGACAGGTCAAAATCGAAAAAATTTCCGGCCCCTCAGCGCAAACCATGGTTGCGCCTCCTTAGTCACTATATATTTGTTGGCCCCCTCACTTTCAAAATCGTGGCGCGGGCCCTGTATGCTATAGTCTAAGACAAACCACTATCTAAGTAATAAGCCCAAAGCCGAAGAAAATTCGCAAATGGGCTTTTTGCCAAAAAGAGTTTACAGCCGGTAGAGTTTCCAATCTTCGAAACTCTCTCGCCGATTTTTTTTCATATATCATCGTAACGCCATACCACCATATTTTCCACTTTTACTATCACACTGTAACGGACGATAACATTGTCTAAGACTTAGGCTGACCACGATCGAAATTGAAAAAATGCTCCCGGGGTTTATAAGTTTAGTGGGCAGAATCTTTAAATGAAAAATGTCACTAAATAAATCGGGGAAATTTGGCAACCTTCACTGATGAATAATTAACTGGTAAACCAGTAGACCGGAGTCGTTTGTAATCTATGTAATACAATAACATTGGTGTTATATGATAATATGATTATTGTTACGGGGTAATATCAGTTTGTGTATATTACAATTTGTCCTTTTTTTGCTTATTTCCTTTTATGTCTAAATTAGTCATTTGGCATGCTAGACTAGTAAACCGGAAGAAAATACAAAGTTCTCAAGAAAAGAGAATATTTCAAACTTTCCTCTCTTATTACTTATTTCATATTTTTGAAAAAATAGTTAATAAACTGTTAAAACTATTTCGAGAAAAGGAAATACAAATTTTGTAACTTGAAGCTTCCCCGCCGAGGTTGAACAAAAATAAAAGAACTGGTTTTACTCTAAATTGAGCTTGATTAACTATGAAACTCTGTCTTTCTGAACTGCTAATAACACTTCAAAAAGATCACATTGAATATAGTAGGAAATTTCCAACTTTACGTAATTTTTTGGATTTCTTTACAAAAGGAAAAAGGGGGAAGTTTTACACTGGGAATCACGTATTGTCTAATGACTTATAGAGAAAAGAAGCACGGGTCTACGAATCTAGAAACTCGATATAATGTCGCATCCTTTCCCGATTGACAGGAAATGTATTACAGTGAACTGAAAGTAGACCGAAGGACAAGATGAGAGTTTCAATTCTATGGCTGCATAGTATTTACTTACTATCGACGGCAGATTGTCTCCATAGTAACAGTAGATATAGCACAATCCTTGGGTTAGTGACTTTGACTAATTGTCCACCGGACGAGCAATTTCGTTGTGTGGATGCATGGAAGAATGCAAATAATCTCTCGCAAGATGTCAAACTGCACAACAGAACTTGTTTCATTGACGTGCAAAACTCACCCGAATATCTACATGAGATTGTATTATCTTATTCTGAAGACACAGAATCAAACTTTACAGAACAATGCCTGAACAAGAAAGCAAAGATGATATTTCGTAAAGACGAGATGAGTATACTGTTCACGTATATGTCATATGAATTGACCAGGCTAGCTAGTTATCTTTTGGTGAACGAAAAGGTTATTCTGCTGGCAGTAACTTTTCAACCAATGTTGCCTTCCCAACTCCGCGAAAGGTCTTACAACCTTTTTAGCCATGAATCAAGTTTTGTTTCAGAGAATCAAAAAGATTCTGTCTTCCGGGTAGCAATGGATATGGGTGTGACTTATTTCGGAATAGTGTATGCGAAAGAATATCAAGAGGATGAAAACCTCATTACGAAGGCTTGTAAAGAGCGTCCTACAGATTCAGCATTTTGTGTGGCAATGCGGTTAGACCAAGAGGAAAAGAGTAACAAATGTTTCAAAGAAATCCTCATGGATTACCAAAATCTAACTAGTGTTAACAACGTTTTACAGATTCTAGAAGAAGATCCACATATGAGAATCTTGGTTGCTTACGGCTACGGAAGTTCCCATCAAAGACTGTTCAAAATTGATCTGTTTAACGATTTCATGTTCCCAGATAATATAGATCGTAAAAAGTACTACTTTCTTGTTCCATTCACTAGGAACTTTACAAATTCAAGCAGCCATTACAAAAATGTTCACAATTTCGAGCGATTTCAAAACGTCCCTGGTGGTCTGGTGATGGATAAGTTTGTCACAAACACTCTACAATTCAAAGAAAATTTTGTGGATTCCAATTCTGCTTTTATCTATCTGGTGCGGTATATGCCAAAAGAATATCTATTCCTTATCAAAATGGTCATCCCCAATTACGATTCAAGCGTCGGAATCACGTGGGAAGTTTGGAATGACGTGCCGATGGTTAAACGTGAAAAACTGGCAAACATCTTCTTGAGTAGCGATAAAATTATGAATGACCTATTAGCAACATGGAAAAGATTACATAATTTTAAAGAAAATACAGCAGATGATTATATGACTAGAAATGAATTCAATCCTTCAGTTGCTATACAGAGGTCAAACCCTTATTGCAATTTGACACGACCAAAGACATGCCAGAAAGGCTACGAATTGAGACACGGGTTATACCACGAGGCAAAATGGCAGAACAGCTACGGTTGGCATTGTGGGGCGTGCGCAGAAAAACAGTACAAAGAAGACGAGGGCATGTCCAAATGTAAAACATGTAATTATCCTTTTACGACAAATGAAGCCAAAACTAAATGTTTTGATCCGTATAATCGAGACTATATGAAACTCCATGACCCAGTCATGATAGTGATAACGATATTGTCGGCAATGACTGGTCTTCTTATTATGTTCACTAGTATCGTATTCATCAAACTACGAGATACGCCTATCGTTAAAGCCGCTAATCGTTCCATGACCGTGGTCCAACTTTTCGGTCATCTTTTGTTAGCAACTGTAACTCCAATCTTATTTCTTGAGGAGCCTACACCTTGGAAATGCTTCTTAAAACCAATAGTGACGGGTCTATGTTTTACTTCCACAGTTTCAGTCAACTTAGCAAAGACACAGAAATTACACGTCATATTTAATTCGAAGATGGTTCATTCAAAAAAGAAACAAAAAGCCATTGCAATCTTAGAATGGTTAATCGTAGGAATGACTATATTAATCGATTTAGCTATTCTGGCCTCAACTTTTCAGAATGGAAGGCCGGTACCAGAAACTCATCGAAATTTCGCAACTCAAACGAGGGAGATATCGTGTACAAACAATAATCATATCATTATACAAATAGTGTACATCTTAGTGCTGGTTTTAGCCAATGGTATTCAAGCAGTGCGAGCGCGTAATCTACCATCACATTTCAAGGAGACAACGCATGTTATTTATTCATCTTTCACATCAGTACTACTACTGGGAGCGTTATCCGCCATTTACTTCACACAAAAAAGCGCGAAAACACGAGATGTTATCATGTGGGCTTCGATACTCACTATGAATTTTCTTCATTTTTCTTTGATTTATGCGTACAAATTGTACGTGGTGCTGTTGAAGCCGAACAAAAATACGAAGAAAGCCTTTCAAGAGAAACGGAAGAAGAACTTTGATGAGAAAATGCATAGAGTGAAAGATATACCGGCTCTCACTCGAATAAAGATACCTACTCGAAAGTGAATCCGGAGAAGGATTTTCTAAGATACAGAATAAACTTGTTAGAACACAACGGAGGAGTGCTTGGATGAAATATGCCAGTGTCAGCATCTTGACAAATGTAAACAAATAAATCAGACACATTACGTAATGTTTGCATATGTACGAATTTCATTATTTTTACCTGATGCATGCAAAAACCAGAAAGAAAGAGGTTCAAATTACTTTCCTTGTTTGAACGAACAATTTTGCTTGAAGCCATCTTAATGGATTTCCGTATCAGTTTTCTATTTGCATGCAGACTTTTTTAATTGGTTATCCTTAATCAAGAAAATGTTGACCGAATTATTATGATGCAAAAACTTAAACCAAACTTTTAACTCTTGTAACCAATCTTAAAAATGTAGGTAGAAACAGATTCTTTTTCAAGAAGTGATACCGAAATAAATTCTCTAGATCTACTGTAATTCTCGATTACAGTAGATCTGAATTAGTCAGACGTCAGACACGCAGTGCAGTGCATGTTCCCTACATCATCACCCGGGGGGGGGGGGCACTCCAGGTAAGTGACCTACCAGCGGCCCTTAAGGCTAGGTTTTTTGGACTTTTGAAAGTACACTGTAAAAGTCGATTTGTGAGCAAGTGGGAAAAAGTGCACTGTAAGGGTGTAAAATTTGAGAAAATACCAAATTTTGAGGTAAAATTTGAGAAATTTCAAAACAATTGAGAAATTTCAAAAAATTTTGCCCTGAAAAGGGCAAAAAATTTCGCAAAATTGCACTAAAAGGGTCGATTTCAGCCAAATTTTTCCTGCACTATAAGGGTCCGATTTTAGAGACCTGATTTTTGGCCGAACGTACAGTTGTTTTCAAAATCGAGTGCCCCCCCCCTTGGCATCATCGTCATCAGCAGGGGGGGGGTGAAGCAGTTACTACAAGACATCATGCCGGTTAGTACCGTGGTGGTGTGCCATATGAATTGGATAAAGTCACTTAGTACTCAGATGTACTAACTGCAAAAAAGGGTGGTCCCCTGCTAAAAATTTGCCAAATTTTGGTACTAACTGTGTAAAAAATAGGATTTTGTGAGAAAATTAAAAAAAAAGACAATATTTTACCAAAAAAGATTTTGGGGAAGTAGATTTTTTTTTCAAATTTTCGAAATTTTTTTTTCAAATCTTAAAAACAATTTGCTGGTTGCAATAGAAATTTGATTTTCTAAAATGTTGTTTTTCCCTATTGAAAGCTATGGAAAATTGAATCATTTTTAAGATATTAAATTTTATTTGATTTGATTTTATTGAATTTATGAAGGTCAAAAGCCTTTTTCAAGGCTAATTTCAGTTAGTACTAACTGTACTAAGTGTACCAAGGTGGTGGTGTTACTAACTTCTTCCGAGAAAGCAGTTAGTAGGCATGATGTCTTGTACTAACTGCTTCACCCCCCCTGTCATCAGCACAAATTGATGCCAATAGAAAAAAGATCATATATAGAGAGAAAAAATAAACTACCTTTTTGTCATCCTTGTTAACGAGGCCGTCCGAAATAAACAAAGCATGTCTCAATAGCTTTCGGACAGTGGTCTTTCCACCAGCAGTAGGGCCGACTAACATTACACCATGTCTCACATTGAGGATGGAGTGGAATTGTAAAGCTTTTTGGATTTGTGACGGCCAGCGTTGTAGTTGAAGCTCACGTAATGCGATACCAATGGCTTTCTATGGTATAAAGAAAATGACGGGAATTTGAAAAAGGAATCGTTTTGAGATCTTACACGTCAAAAGTCGGATGTTCTTAAATTTCCTAAAGATTACATGTTTTAGAGTCTGCTACAATGGGTGCCATAACATATTGGCAATTTTGGCTACTTTACCATTTTTCGAAAATTGAAGTTCGAGCGAGGATGTCAATTTCGGATCGAATAAGTCTAGCGTTAAAACTCAGAGTTAAAACTCTACATTTGCAAACTAATTTGGAGCTTTTACAAATCTCTTGTGGTTATAAAATTTCATGGGGAATTTCCCTTTTGTGCCAAGTATTTTGGAACTGATTGTAGAGTCTCTAGGACGTAGGAGGAATAAAAGGCCTTGAATTAGTCTTAGAATCCTCTTATAGAATACACTTTGTTCTTATATACCTCGATGAGACATGGTTCTTGCTCATTGACATCGTTGGTAGGGAAGGCGTCATGAAATAATTGTTGAAAAATCTTCAGATCATCCGTGATCAGTTTCGGTTGAATGGAATCTTGGATAGCTTGCTTCAAAATACGCTCTTCAATTGATGAAAGACTGCCACTAGAAATCAACAAAGATTAGAGTTACATAATGGTAGCTACTAGATTACTTCTGGAAAATAATATATTGCTTAGGTGTTGGAAGGGGAGGCGTTACATCTGTTGAATCCGTGCATCCGGGAATAATTTTTAACGGCCCAAAATCTAAATATCAAATTTCAAATACAAAATTTCGGAACCATTAAAAGTTATGGATACATACGTCTTACGACTTCGATTCTTTTCACCGGCCATTATGAGAACAGCTTTGATGGCTCGTAAACCAAAGTCATAATGATCCTGAAAAAATATAAGTTCACAATTCACTGTTTATCACACTGCAGTATTTATTGTTTTGTTGGGAGCGGGCACAGAAAGGAATTTTGTTTAAAAAGCATTATTTTCAAGAAAGAGGATTAAAAACTATCGGTTTGAAATGGTTGGGAGAGATATTTCGGATTGTATCAAAGGTGTTGCCTTTTAGCCGGTTTGGACCGCTTAGATTCAAATATACCGTATTACTTCGAATAAACGCCCCCTTCTTTTAAAAGCCCCCTCGAATAAACGCCCCTCCTGAAAGGAAAATTATTTAACAAACGCCCCCCTCAAATAAACACCCCTTTCTTATTAGAAACTTGTGACTTAGATACTTTGATACAAGTTTTGATTATGATTGAAAAGGAAGATTTTAGTCTTTTTTGCAACCAGATCAGTTTTAATGCAATTTTAGTCGCTGACCCAAAGAAATTTGCACTGAAATCCTGGTATAGAACTAAAACAAAGAGTAGATTTGCACTAAATACTCGACATTAGACTCAAATAATTTAATAAACGCCCCCTTCTTTTAAACGCCCCCTCGAATAGACGCCCCTCCTGAAATCGAAGAAATTAAATAAACGCCCCGGGCGTTCATTCGAAGTAATACGGTACTTGCCATTGAACTAAGTTTAACGTGACCTTCTTTTCATAACAATCTGAAAACTTAAAAATCGAAAGTGGAATTTGACCAAGAAGTTCATTGATTACCTGCTTAGAGAGTTGTCTCTTGCATAATTCGTAGATATTGACCAATTTATTGGACAACTTCATGGCTGCAGTGAAGCCATTAGACAACAGACAAATCTCCGCAATTAAAGTATTATCCGGTATCACCATGGAAACAGGCCGGAACAGTGATTTCAAATTATCTGGTAACTCTTGACGACCGGCGTAGCCTGGATTCATCGTAATAAAAACTCCACACGTGGGGTTCAGTCTAATATCTCGTCCTTCGAACATGAATCGAACTGACTTGTTCAATTTGGCGGTCCGTAAAATATGCATTTGTTGTGCAACCACGGATAACACCTCACGATCGATACGATTGAACTCATCGAGACAACACCATGAACCTGACTGAGCGAGGCCCGATAACAAACGGCCCATAACTTTGAAGCCCATATCTTCGGAGCAGTTGAAAACTATACATTGTTTTCCCAACGCCTTAGCTAGATCTTTGACGCTTTCAGATTTTCCAGTACCCGCAGGACCTGTGGGCGCACCGCCCAAATGAAAATGCATGGCGCCTGTTAAGGTGAGGAAACATCGATCGGTTAAAGGCGTGATAACAAGTCTTGAAGTACAGCCAAGGTATTCGTAACCGTAAGTAAAAGAAGCGATTGATTGGTTGATAAAACAATTGTTTTGTTTGTCGTCCCAATAATAACGTAGTTGCCTGAAGAATTAAGATTAAAAAAGACCTTCATTTGAAATTTAGACTTGATGCTACTTTCTTTTGAATGTGAGTATTGGCAGATGGCACTAGGAAAATTAAAAGTCTTTTCACTGTGTAAAAAAAACTATAATCAAGAGAATCAGATCATATTTTCTGGTCCTCGAGCAAATGATGCGTGAAAAGTTCTTTCTGTAATTTAGGATTTGATGGAAATTTAATAACAACTGCGTACCTATTCCATTGGAAATCATTGTGTTCATTGACGTTTTGTGCGATCAAGTTCTTGACAGTGTCTCTTTCGTGAACCAACAAAATCATCAGAGATATGATGACGTTGCGTTTATTCAGTGAAGACTCTGTTAACACGACCGTAGCAAGGCGGTCCAACTTCCTCTTTAAACCATGCCCAATATCTGAGAGCGATTGATTGTCATTGCTATTGGTTTGAGGAGAATGACGTAGAATGGTTTCGACTTCACTCGTAAATGTGATTTGTGCTGATGTCAGCACAATCTGGCCGTGTTGCTGATAGATCCATTTCATGAAGTCTGTTCGGTGCAGCTCAGGAAGACTTTTCTTGAGATGGTTTCGAACAGAATCGAACATGGCGGATTCAACGTTGGTCAACCATTGTTCGACTTGCCCACGTGCTTTCAATGACCTGTAAATGCATAAAATGGATACAAAATCTTTACTATTTGACTAAAAATCTTCTAACTTTAAACAGATGAAAAAAGAAAGGTGTGTGTAGTTTTCCCCCAAGAGAAAATCAGATCTTTCAATGTAAGACTTTTTAATTGGATCTTTCCATGGCGCCTGTGTCCCGCTTTTGACAACTAAAAGCCTCTATGCATTTTTTCTGTTTGATAGATTCTACAAAAAAGATCCAAAAGTCGAGAAAAT
The DNA here is from genome assembly GCF_902728285.1 of Clytia hemisphaerica. Taxonomy (NCBI): domain Eukaryota; kingdom Metazoa; phylum Cnidaria; class Hydrozoa; order Leptothecata; family Clytiidae; genus Clytia; species Clytia hemisphaerica. Next base: position 496,469 of record NW_027104175.1, read on the forward strand.
GAGCAAGAATAGTAAGCAACCCCAGACATGACCTGAAAATTGAAGTTGCTTATAAAAAAGAAAATATGTAGTTGTGTTTAAAGGTTTTGTTTTTAAATAAGTGTGATATCGTTTGCTTACTCATCACTTTTAATTCACAAGCTTTTTCACATTGGATTGATACGGATGTGGAGCAAGATTGGTCAGAAAGAGGAAAAGAAAAACATTTTCCTGCTTATATCGGCATAGTATAACAATAGACAGACACTGCCCCGATATGAAATATGTGCCTGATATGAAACGGGAACACTTATGTAAAAACAAAACTTTTAAAGTGTTCAAGATACATACTTGGTCAGTTCCATGTATTCGCCTTCTTCTGATATCATACCACAGATGGGAACAGGTGCTCTTTGCGTCATACCAAACTTCAACCGATTTACATTGAAGAAACATTTGGGAAGGTAGACTTGCACTTGTTTAACGTTCTTACTGTTGGCAAGAATGTCCAAAAGTTCGTCATTACTCAAAAAATAGAAGCGCGAAAACACCAAGCGTTTCGTTTCCAGATAATCCTGCGTTGGAAAGATATTTGAAAGTTTTAAGAGAGGTTTTGGTTTAGAAATCGATATACTCCATTGTTCGAGGATATTGAAAGTCGACGTCAACAAGAAACTCTCGTGAACGACGCTCTACTATTTGATAAGCTCTCTTATTCGATGAGAATCTAAATCTCCTTGAAAATTGACTTAAAGAGTTAAATATTGTTAAGTGTTAAATACTTTTTGATGACGCAGATGTTGACTCCTATATGTTATTTTCATCGACAAGATTTTTTTCTTTTGGTTCACAATTTACTTCGAGTAAGCGAACCGTGGTGTAGTGGTAGAGCATCCGTCTACCGTTCACAAAGTTGTGGGTTCAATCCCCAGCCGGATCATACCAAAGATTCTCAAAATGGTACCTGATGCCTCTCTGCTTAATGCTCAGAGATAAAGAGAAGGATCAAGGGTAAGTGGAACAACCCAGGGAGAAAGAGTGGCACCCTCCTTTGCCTTCGGGTAGATAGCTATCGAAAAAGGAGCGTTCGGGTCGCCTCCGACTGCGGTCGCAGACTTACTTACTTACCTCGAGTGAATGGTGAATTTTCTCCAGCGTTGAGCTGCATCCTTGAAGAACCTCCAATAAACCTGACGAAGTTGCAGCTTGTAGAGCGTTTGGTTTATCGATGGTTCGCCGCATAATGTCACGCCAGTTCTTATCAACTTGTGCGAACAGTTTGGCTTCTTGTGGTAATTGTCTAATTGAAAATTATGTTTAAATTTTTATGTGAATAGAGATGAAACCGTTTTTTAACATCGTATAAAGCTTTTACACATTTCAACAGTATGCATAAAATAAAAGCCGTTGTGGATATTCTGCTAGGCTAATAACGCAAAAGAGGTAGCGTACCGTAGAGGTACCTCACTAAGCTCTAGTTTAGACGGCCGACTTTCTGCCCTGCCTATTCTAATTGTTAGAGTAGGCACAAAGTCGGCACAAAGTCGGCAGTTAAAACATTTGCTTGGAAAAGATTGCAAGAAGCCAAGAAGTCATTGCATTGCCAACTTTAATTCACAATTAGAATAGGCAGGGCGAAAAATGGGCCGTCTAAACTAGAGCTAAAACCCGGGATTTCTCATTCCGTTTCTTAGTGAGTTTCACTTTGATGATTTTCGAAAAATAGAAGCCTTTCAAGTTCTTTTTGCTACTGTAGGAGCTTCAAAAGTTTAAAGTGATATAAAAAAATCGAATGTTAAGCGCCCGAAAACCAGGGCTCAAAACATTTGGAAAAGTCGCATAGAGAAAACGCGGCTGATGTCTAGTATAGGGTACAAGAGAGGTAACAAACGTTCGAATCCATAGAGGCGACCCCTTACGCAAACCGAACGTCTGCTACCTTAATGACGGAAAATACGTAATGGAAATGCAAAAGTTACCTTTGAATGTCCTGTGCTGAGAAAACAGTTTCTAGATACAACCAATTCCTTTGCACAGACACCCATTCTTCAAAAGTACGCGAAAATAAATTCAGTTTGCGTTCCCATTCGTTCACTTGTGCCTAAGACAAAAAAATGAAAAGATATTTCTTTCCTAATGGTTAAAATATTGTTAACTAGAGTCATTCTTTGACATAAGAAATATTCCTGTTCTTTACTCAATGGATATTAGTCCCCTTAGGTCTTTTTCCGTTTGAATTCCGCATTTCTGAGTTTTACCAAAAGAAATCCGTTATTGGGTGTGAGAAGACTCATCCATCACTACCCATGATTCATTGCAACCGCCATTCATCGTGACCTCAAAATGACCTAGATCAAGGATGAATTTGAAAACGTTTTTGAATCATCGCACGTACCTGTAGAAAAAGATGGAATCTTGAACCTCTGATGTTCGAAATAGTCACCATACTATCATCCAACATTGATATGATCTCATCAATACCAGATATTATGGCCACATCACGACTCGAATGAGCCAACAACTCTAAATCAGTTTTTTTCCAAAAATCGATCACTTTTTGTAGCATTTGTTCAAGCGTTTGTTCGTTGCTTGCTTGTGAAGAGATTTCAGAAATGCGATCTTTGTATGCGAACATTTGGAGATCCAACAAGCGACCGAGCGTCAAATATTTGTCACCTTTGATGACGACACCGATCAGGCACGTGATCTCATCCCAATGACGACTTTTCAAAGCAGGATTTCTCAAACTGATTACAACCGGCATTGCATACTTGAACAAGTGAACTTTCGTTTTCAGGCTCGGCACAAGTTGGTTCGGTGGCAGTCCTAAAAAACAGGGAAGAAGAAGAGCATATTGGAAGTTTATCGTGGCTTGGAGCACGAGATTTACGTGGTATTCTCCTCAAGAAGAGCATATTTCACTTTTTGGGTAAGTAACTATTTATCATATATATATTTAAAAAAAAATGAAAAAGGAACAGAAAAGGAGCAGGTGACTCAGGCTGGACTTAAAAAATTGTTGGTTTGCCGTCACCCGACCCTAGATTTTGGAGGTGGGTCGGTCGGTCGGAAATTCTTTTTATTTTGACGATTTATGAAATTTCCGTCCATGGAAGGATTAACAGTTTGTTTACATTTAGGTAATTTTGAATGGAAAACAGAAGAGCGCTAGCAGGGAATTCACAATTTTTATGCTTGAGACAGACAAGATACGAGTTTTGATTTGATTGTTTGAAATTTTTGAAGAAAAAAATTTCTTCTTTAAAATGGCAATAAATTTTTTTGGGTCGGCAGGTTTCGAGGTAGGGTCGGTCGGGTGACGGCAAATTAACAATTTTTTAAGTCCAGCCTCAGTCCAAGGAAGTCCTATAAAAATGGAAGTCCTATAAAAATATTTTTATAGAACTTCCTTGGTCAGTCAGATACCATTACGTGATAGCTTAATCTGAAATAACATGATTTATACCTCCTTTACAGCTAATCGGTTTCACTTTGAAAAGTCGTTGTTGGTTTTATTATCCAACCGATAGTGAAAAGATTATTCGAAAGCTCAACAATTAATTTTTAAGGGACAGCAAAGAATCTTATTGAGAATATTAGTACCTTTCTCCATGAGGTAGATGGTTTGAACGAACCGAGTGACTTCTTTCTGTAACAAATTAACATCCAGGAAATTGAAAGCTGTTTCGATCCATTTCTGATGTAATTGGTCCCATTCGTTTAAAGATTGCCATAGTAACTGGCGTAACATCAAGTCCTTTTCCACAATACTCAGATCGTTTTGTAGATCGACAACTTTCGAAACTGGTTTAGGGTTGAAGATTGAATGACTGAAAAGATACGGGGAAAGTTTACTACACAAAAACCTGCACTAAGGGTAGAAAGATTCCCATAAAAACAAAGCCTTCTAGACCATTCGAGAAAAGTGTTGACCCCAACGTAGTTGTTATTATACATATGAAAAATCTTGTTCAAATCAAAAATAAGTTAAAAAAAAGCATCCGACATCATTTTTTAAAATCAACTTTGCGGCACTTAGGATCTGAACACGATGAAGTTAGTCTAATAATTTATAAAACTTACATAGGTTCTAATAGTTTGTTCTTGGATGCTGACAACGCAGATGAAAAAGATTCTTCGTAATTAGCAAAACTCTTAGCTTTATCTGACAACTGTTGAAGATCTTCCTTTAAGAAGACAATAGTTTCCATGACGTCATAGGATGGATCATACTCAAGGAGAGAAGGATTACGTATTTGATTGGCCAATTGGTGAAGTTTTCGACTGAAGCCTTCGATTATTGTGTCTAGCTCTTCAGAGAATGATTGGATCTTGGAATCTTTCTTCGCTTCACAATACATCACCAACGACTGTAATGAAAAGAGTTCGTTGAAAGGCCCCTTACAAACACCGAATTTGTAGACCGACACAAAATTTAGAGAAAAAAAATCTAAGCAAACACAAGCAAACATTTGATCGAAATCTGTTACTAGTTCATAGATTTTGAAAGATTGAAATGTCGTTGCATTTTACTGTATATGTACATTGGCACAAGAGTTTGCCTGGTTTTTTTTTTGCAGTTTTACAAAAACCAGTCAAGAAAAAGTGTTAGAGCTATTTGGATGAAAGATGAGGAGTTGATCAAAACTTTAAAATCAAAGCCACATGTTTCAGGTAAAAACTTGTCACAAAAACCACATGAAAACAATAATAATAATGCATTTCTATATAATTCATCTTTTACCTTTAATTGGTGGAAACAAGGGCCCAACGTTTTGTAAAGCGCTTTTTCCTCTTCCGTTAATATAGCTTTATAATGGAAGGCTGCATTGAAAAGTTTGATAATCTCCGTGTATTTAATTTCAAGTTTGGGAATATCATCTGAGAGTCGTGATAAGAAGGTTAAATGATCGACGAATTCTTCCACTGTGTTGATATTAGAGTTGAGATTTCGTTCTCCATTCTGTATAAAGAAAAGAAAAAGGATCGTAGAGAATTTTCAATATATTGTAATGTTTTTCTCTAGAATTCTTGTTCGCAAAATTATATTGAATAATACCATATACAACCACACTTATACTTGGAATTTGTGTCTTTCGAAGAAAATATTTGGACCCTTGAAGATGAAATTATAGACAGTCAAATCAAATAGTTCTAAGCGAAAGTAGAAAAAATACTTTGATACCCTGATAATCTTTAAGAAGGCTTCATTCTTCTCGTTCGCAATAGACGCCAAATGTTTGTTGACCAGCTGCAAAATGCTTTTCGGGTAAGGTAAACAATGTTCTTTGTATTGAAAACTTTCAACTGTGAATAAACCACGTCTATTGGACAACGGCATACTCTCCATTGCATTGACCTATAAAGATGGACAGTCAAAGATTTTGCTCATCTAACCATTACATGAAGATAAGAAGCGTAACGTTAGGGGCCTTATTATTCCACTCAAATCCCTTCACAGTGTATGTTTTAATAAGCTTGGATTCCCCAAGTAGTGTCAACATTTTATAAAACCCCTAGTGGTGATGGCTTGCGTAAATGCGTGAATGGGCTTTTTTCGTTGCATACGTGAAAAAGTACCCTTCTTGATTGCGTGAATCTTGTTCCCCCGATTAACCAACAATTTCCCTACTAACTAGGGTGTGGCAAACTTACCTGTATAGTGAATTGTTGAAGAACGGCATCAAATTGATCGACAGACCACTCTTTTTGCAAAGACCTTTCCAATTCTTCGAAATTGGCCGTTGAAATCATCATATGAAATATCTCAAATTGCTGAAAAAGAAAATTAAAATTATTCAACTTGAACAACGTTATACGTTCTTAAATTTTAAATCTATGTCTTTATACCACAGATTAAACTGAAGTGAGCTTGGTCAAGCTTTTACATACATTTTCAGTGGGTTATAAGAGCTAACAAAAATTATAAAAATTTCAAATAGATTGAAAAATAGTGTTTTCATTATACTATACACTAAGTTCTGATGTTATAAATTAAGATATAGACTCACTTTGATATAATTGTTCACCATGTTGGAGCTTTGGTCAATTTTTTCATTGATGTCCACCAAACAACCCTGGTACATTTCATCATTGCCAAAAAGAATCTGCTTCCTCGGCCAATCAGTGACGTCACCAAACTCATCACGAATAATATTTGAATTCAAATCCATTTCAATATCATTCAGGAAATTCTTAATGAGTGGTTCCTGGTGCAAACTCGGAAAGATATTGATGGTAGATTCACACATTTCAAAGAGATTTTCCATCTTTACTTGAATGTCCTGTAGGAAAAGAGCTAAACACGTGAGACTCCCACAATGCTGGACAAAAGGTTTGTAGACTTCTGCAATATTTGCAAAATACTTCAATATCGATCAAAAACAAGTTCCCAAGAGGCTCTGGGTGCTTTCCAAACCTATCCAAACCTATCCAAAGCTGTTCAAAGTCTTTGAAAGTCACCCACTGCAGTCTAACCGCAAGGGCAAGCCACAAGGGCTTGATTAACTGGCTTACACCAGTATCAAAACGCTGGTTTTTTGCTTGTGGTTTCCTCAAAAGCAATTCAAAAGCAATGCAATGACTTCAAAAGTGTTTTTCTTAACTTCCATCCCCTTTCAGACACATTGAAGGGTCATTTTGCTCTATTTCTCATCATTTTTCACTGAAATTTCATTTGTCTACAACCTTTTGTCCGGCATTGTCTGAATTTTTAAGAAAAAATTGAACAGGGGTCTTCTCTGAAGTGGCAATTTTCCATCAAAGTATCTCAAATCGAACAACCAGAAGAAATTTCTAATTATTTCGACCATCACAGCAGGAATTATACCAAAAAAATCAAAAAATCAGCCATTTTAATAAGTATTGACACCCCCCCCTCAAATAGACTCAAATGTGGAGCAATAGAAAATGCTGAATCAGCAAAAATAAATTTTGAGACTCAGGAATGATCCTCAACTACAATAGAGACAATTTCAATCTGAAACTACCATTGATATTCCCAAAAATTTGAGCTGGAAAATAGACTAAGTCTCAGAATTCTCAGACAATGCTGGACAAAAGGTTTGTAGACTTCTGCAATATTTGCAAAATACTTCAATATCGATCAAAAACAAGTTCCCAAGAGGCTCTGGGTGCTTTCCAAACCTATCCAAACCTATTCAAAGCCTTTGAAAGTCACCCACTGCAGTCTAACCGCAAGGGCAAGCCACAAGGGCTTGATTAACTGGCTTACACCAGTATCAAAACGCTGGTTTTTTGCTTGTGGTTTCCTCAAAAGCAATTCAAAAGCAATGCAATGACTTCAAAAGTGTTTTTCTTAACTTCCATCCCCTTTCAGACACATTGAAGGGTCATTTTGCTCTATTTCTCATCATTTTTCACTGAAATTTCATTTGTCTACAACCTTTTGTCCGGCATTGCACGTAGTAAATTCCCACGACTTTCTTGTATAATTTCTACTGTTTCGGTCCGCAGTCTTTCTTTTGATTTTAATTTCATAAGAGAAACAAGGCTCAAAAACAGTAAAAATTGAAGCAAAGAAGCAATTTCTAGCCTAAAGCCAGTGAATCTAAAGCAATTGAGGTTTAATGTTTAAAAAGAAAAAGGTACAAAGATTAAAATACCTGAACTTTGCTCTTAAAAAAGAATAATAGCAGCAATATTCTAAAAAATGGTTCTAGATCAAATGAAACACTCACCTCAAAAGGAGGGCTCAATTTGTTTGAGGTCTTTGCAGAATCGGTTCCATTACCTGAAAGGTTTAAAAAATTTTCGGGAATAAAGAAGGAGGCATTATTAATGCTAGGATTGACACAATGGAAATAAAGAAATCCATCGACTTAATTATAGCAGAGAATTGCAATACTCATCATTGAGCATGATTTATTACCTTTACATAATGTTAGGACAATCCTAAACAAAGGATGACAGATATTTCCAGTATTCCCGTTAATGTCAAAAACTTCTTTTTGAAAAGGATGACGATCCTTGTTGAAAGAGGCTAAAACATATTGCTGCAAATGTTGCATGGTTCGCAAAGTCATCCTTCTGATGTGATCCATTACTATAAAATCTACTAGACGTATGAAACGGTATAATTTCTTGAAAATGATTTTGAGGAGTGTCCTTCTGGTGAATTTGAATGAGTTTGCTTCTTTACGTTCATCTTCTTCTTCCTCTTTTGGTTGAGGTTTTCTCAGATTGGATTTCTCATTGGTTCTGTTAAGTTTGTATTTCTCTGAAAAAAGAAAAAATTTACGTGCCTCGTAACATTTTAACGAACATTATAAGAACACTAGCATTGGAAACTTCTTAGTTTCTTGTAATTTACATTTGGTATCAAGAATCTTCTAAGAAAGACAAACCTACCCTGAATGTATTTGAAACTATTTTTTCGATTTTCAATTTTTGGTTTTTTCTTGACTTTTTGTTGATTTTTCAAATCTATGATATGCTGTTCGACTTTCTTCAACTCTTCATCGTAACATGACTAAAAAGAATGCACGAAATACAAACAAGCGAAAAAAACTTTTACAGGAACTTCAAAGATGAAGTTGGAATAAGAGGAAAAACTACCAAAATTGTAGGATTTCTTTACCCGTAAATCTTAGCTGCACTTACATTGCTGAGTGCTAAAGCTTTAACACAGAAAATTTATAAGCAATTTCTTTCTCAATTTCGACTGTCCTTGATTTTGTTTTAACTTGGCCCTATAGCCAGGCACACAGGAAAATAGTCATAATAAAAGGTGCGTAGTTTAAAGTCTGTATTACCTTTAAAATATCTAGCAACATGACAGATATTGAAGATCTAAAGCTTGTAAGCTTTTGATGACACTTCAAACACTGTTGCTGTTGGAGTTCACAGAACTCATCTAGGTTATAAACACGTGACAAATTGATATCCAGTATCCCATTGTCTTTGTCTTGACATAAAAATTGACATTGCGTCTGGATGTCCACTAGTGCACCAATGAACGGTTGCTGTGATATTATCAACTGGTCTTTAACCTGTCCACTAAAAAAATGAAAAACAACAAATTAAAAATTAAAAACAAACAATTTTTATATATTTCAACACAACAGTGTTACAGTTTGCTTCTATTCAATATTTTTTTACTTTTAGCAAAATTATTATCATCAAATTGTTTTTGAATCTAACGGGGTAGCCTAGTTGGTAGAGCAGTCACTGCTAAAACAGCAAACGAGTTGGCTCAGATTGGGTAATCTGATCTATACGAGGTAAGAACGAGTTGGTTCAGATTGGGTAATCTGATATATATGAGGTAAGTAACTAGAATTTGGAAGAAGCAACCTTCCAGGTCTTCCGCAAATAAAAAAGGGATACTACTTGCTACACTGACAATTGGAGCAAACAAAAATTTTACCCATTATTTAAGTTTTTATCAATTTTCAATATCATCCTCCACAGTCTGAAAGCTTTCCACAATCTATAGATAAGAAATGAGTTTTTAAGTCAAAACAAATTATCATAGCAGCGTAAAGTAAACTTTTATAGTAACTACTAACAACACAAACGTGTGCAAATTTTGAATCCCAATCCCAAACATAACTGTTATAAAAATTAAAAAAATTATTTGATGAACCTGAATTGTTTGAAAACAGGGATTCTGTTGATTTTGTAATAAAGTGTCCGTGTGGCCATCCACTCCAAGATAGGTGTCACTCTTGTTCCTTCTTTGCTGGATACCTGAATAAGTTCAAATATACTTATAAACATTTCAATGAAGTATTGAAGCACTGGAAGGTCTTCTTTTCAACAACAAAAAACTAAAAAAAAGATTGCTTTCAAACCACCAAGATGTCCATTTGTCTCTGGACAGATTTTTGAGGTGAGGAATAGTAACTATGTAGGTCTTTCTCAAAATATTCAAAACGAGATTGTAGCAAATAGCTTCTTCCATTGGCACTTACCTTACATCATCAAATCAAACTAGCATTTGATTTATATATAAAAACCATAATTACCTTACTAAAGTGCGATGCAGAGATAGTAAAGTAGCAATCACTGCCAATAATATCCTTAGCAGTTGCCGGTATGATATCATAGGGGTCATGTAAAGGATTCAGTAGGTCAGGATGTCTCATTACACAATACACAAACTTCCCATCATCTTCAAGATGCCTGATTTGTGTATCTATCGATTTATCGTTTGGTTTTGGAACCTTCCCTTCCAGGATGCCATCACAAGGCCAACCAAGCCTTTTGAATAGTTTATAAATGATAGGAAACATTGGTGAATCATATTCATAATCTTCATCAGTCATAACAGCTAAGTGATTGTGGCTTTCATCTTGCTTAACATTTTTTGACGGTTTCTTGTAATTTTCTACATTCTCTACAGAAACTTCTTTCTTGACAGTCCGATTAGAGGGATTCTAAAAATTATTAAAATATATCAAGATCAAAATTCAATTTTTAAATGCCAGTTCAATGACAACCTGGTCAAACTTTTGTGAGCATTATTATATAGTGGTATCATCTTCATCATCATCATCTTCCACTTAACCAAAATTTTATTTAAAAAAGTGAAACGATTGGGTTGTTTTGTTGCTTTTTCTTTATCCTCCCAGCCTAAACTTAAAATACATTGATTTAATGCAATCGATTAAGTTAGATCACTATAGTAAGTAGACTATAAATACAAAAAAGTATAACAATACATTGAACTGGTACTTACAGGTACTAACTGGTTTTGAGCTGGTGTGTTAATATTTCTCTTAGAAATAAATGTATTGATTTTCTTGAAGCCAATTGGAGTAGCCTGAAAAATGAACAAATTTAAACGTTGTCTTAAAATTGAGCCTGTGTTATCATACTAGCACTGACCCAATTTTAGTATTGATCTATTTGTTTGAAGACCCAACTGTAACAAAAGTGAAAATTTTCAGTTTTAGAATATGGAAGTATATAAGGAGTTTTAAAAGTCTACATAGGCTGTTTCAAACTTTTTAATGACAAACACAGATTCTTGCTTAAAAGGAAATTGAGAATGAGTGAAAAAGTAGCAAAAAAACAATCTTGAGCATCAAGAATCACCTTTCGGCTTGGATATTGGTATAACCGATCTTGAAGACTGTTATGGAAACTAATTCCATCTTTAACCTCTCGAGGCGATATAAATGGACTATCTGGTGTCTTTTCTTCCTCATCTTTCTTCTTCTCCAAATGTAAAAAAGAGTTATGAGGTGTTGTGGTAACAGTTGGTGGTGCACTATTGCGTATCCGTAGTGGATCTATTGATTGGCGTGGAATCCTAAAACCTTCAACTGTTGAATTTTGTGGAGCAATAAAGTCTTCATCATCCTCCATCTTTATTTTTTCATTTCTCTGTACATAATTTCCTAAGTTTCTGAAATTCATAATAAGAAAGAGAAATTAAAACATGAAATGCTAGACAAACCAAATTTCAGAGTTTGAGGCAAACTTATTCCCTCTTAATAGGAAGGGTTTAAAATAACGCTTATAGTAATAATAAACTTCAAACTGAATAGTCATACTCAACCAGAGACAAATAACCTCCCTAAAATTTGATTTTCCTGATATAACAGATGGTCATAATTTTCTTACGTGCACACAGTAAACCTCTGAAGGTGCTTAGAAATTTAGTAACCATCTGAGGAAAATAGGAAATAAATATTCAAACCATTTTTTATAAGGAACCTTAACATCCCTCCAAACCTGGAGTCCCTTATTTTTCCAGAGAGTTTCAGCCACAAAGTTCCTTATCCAGTACCTTTTACTCAGCTACTAAGTTAGGATTTGTTAAGTATGTATTATAACTTCTGTATAAGTTATACCGGGTGTCCCAGAAAAAAGTTCCGCTCTTTGAATTGAATTTTCTCGAGTTCTATGAACTTTTAGATAATGAATCTTTTTGCATTGGAAAGAGGAAGGATAAACTTAAGTTAAGACTTAAATTAAGTCAATTTGATCAAAAGTTATGGCCTAAATGCTAAAATATCACTTTTCAAAAAAGTCGAAAAAAGACGAAAAAAGAGGGGATTAAATTCATTGTAAGACAAAGACACAAAAAGCTTTGGAAACTCTTGGTAAGATTTTAATGAACGTTTGGAGCTCAAAAAAGCATCGTGCCCCTTGATTATGCCCATGGGAGGTCATTAAATTAGACAAAGAAAAGAAAAGGAATTAACAATAAAATAAAGACACCTTAAAGAACTGCATGCAAAAAACTTTGAGCGTAAATAAATTGGCAAAAGAAGTGCTTTCTTTATGATGATTTGATCTCCTCTTTTTTCGTCTTTTTTTGACTTTTTTGAAAAGTGATGTTTTAGCATTTAGGCCATAACTTTTGATCAAGTTGACTTAATTTAATAAATGACCCCTCAAAATTTAAGTTTATCCTTCCTCTTTCCGATGCGAAAAGATTCATTATCTAAAAGTTCATAGCACTCGAGAAAATTGACTTCAAAGAGCGGAACTTCTTTCTGGGACACCCGGTAGCTTCTGTATATTTTCTCTTTTGACACATTGAAAGTCGTTTCAGCAATATATCATGCTTTTGTTTAGGTCATTGTAAATGTGTGCAAGTTCAAGTTTAACTCTTACTGTTCCTTAACTTGATTTCTTTTCTGAGCCTGAATAGTTCCTTATCAATTCCTTACTTTTTGGACCATTTTCAGTCTCAAGTTCCTTGTAAACGTGTTTCCTTAAAAAAAACATGTAACAAGAATCTTGTCTTGATGCCGCTTTAGAGCTCTATAAAGAAAGGGTGTTGAAATTAGAAAAGGGATGTCAACATTAGACCAACCTATAGTAATTATCGATATAACGTCTGGATCTAAGTTAATAATTACCAGAGGTATTCCGACTAGTCTACGAAAAGCCTGCTCGTGCGACCATTACAATATCTTGCAAATCAATATGTAGTAATTCGGGGTAATTACGGGACAATTTTGATTTATTTGGGCATTACTCTGGAAGTATTAATCCTAGAGATTCGATCTTTTGATATTTTATTTTATGACCTTTACACAAGACTTATTACTTTTCTTTGAAATTTAGTAGATGTTCCTAAAATTTATTTTAAAGGTGTCCTGTAAATACCCCGCATTTTGGGGTAATTACGGGACACCCTTGGGGTAAATATGGGACAGGTATAAAATGTTATTGAAAAATCCAGATATCTTTCCAAAAGGTCATGATATATATTTGAGGTTTTGCATCCACTTGATGACTTCAAATCCAAGTGCTATCATTTAAAGGACTTTCAACAAAATTAGTGACAGTGTCCTATTTTTACCCCAGCTTTTTTCCCATTTGGGGGTAATAATGGGACACTTAAATCAGTAATATTTGTATAGAGCAATCTAGACCAACTGAAGAATATTTAGATGCAAACCTTTGCAGGTTTTGAAAGACTTAGAGTGTAGTTATGATTCCACTAAACTAGAAAATCAAGTTTGTAGTTTTCTTATAAAAAATAAACACTTCAAACTCAAACTTTAGTGTCCCATAATCACCCCAAGATTAAGATTAAACTACGAGGTACACTGAAAGTTTTAGCGGTTCATTTTAGTACCTTTAGAGGTTCTAATAATCACGTTTACCTTTAGATAACAAATTTGTCCCTTTTCGGGAATAGATATATTCCTTTAAGGATTAAAATGATACCTTCTGTGGTACGATTTTAAAAAACACCGTTAAGGTAATTTTAAAACACCCCGTAGGAATTATTTTGTACCTTTTGAGTGATTTTCGGGATTTCCAAAAATTCGAAAGTTAACAAGGTATAATATAGTAACCGTAGGGGCAGGAAAAAAAGAATTCTTCGAAAGAATTCTGAAGATCCCCTCAACGCTAAAGGGATCATTATGTACCTCTTAGGTATCTCATAAACAATAAAGTATGATAAAATTTATTCATTTGAAGGTATAAAGTGTGTCAAGTGTCAAGATTCTCATTCACTCAGTAGAAAGACCTTGGGATGTCGTTTGAAAAAACTTAAGATTGAAAGGCAAGACCTTGAGGAGTCTAGCTTGGCATGAACGAGCACGCAAGACAGGTCATGATGAAAGGTCTTTAATTGAACATTTTATGCTCTGTGTTAGGGAACTGTTATAATCCAAGACTCTGAAAGTTATTATTCTAACCGTATTTCCGCTTGAAACCCTTTAAAGCTCAATTAATTTCACTTTTAATAAAAGCTATCCTTTAGCCTAAGGTTGTTCCATAGATGTTATCATGGGTTGGAGTTATGCTACCTTTGAAGCCTCGGGGAAAAGGCGACAAAAAATACCTTTAGAGGTATTTTTAATCGCGTCTATGATTCTTGCCTAATCGTGTCTATGGAGTTTCGCTACTTTTGATAACCTAGAGATACAAATTCGTACCCTTTGAGGTATTTTTGAATGTTTTCTTGCGGGAAAACAGGCGGCAAAAAAATACCTTTAGAGGCATTTTTAATCGCGTCTATGATTCTTGCCTAATCGTGTCTATGCAGCTTCGCTACCTTTGAATCCTTAGAGATACAAATTCGTACCCTTCGAGGTATTTTTGAATATTTTCTTGTGGGAAAACAGGCGGCAAAAAATTACCTTTAGAGGCATTTTTAATCGCGTCTATGATTCTTGCCTAATCGTGTCTATGGAGCTTCGCTACCTTTGATACCTTAGAGATACAAATTCGTACCCTTTCTGATAAAATCGATGCTCTTTGAGGTATCATCCCAAAGAGTCCTGGGATGGAGAGAACGACGGGACGTTGTGAGAAAATGACAACAATCATATTTCGCGGTATAGTTCCAGCACTACAAAGAGTAAATTCTCCTTAAAGTCTGAGAGAAACCCAAACTCCTGCCTCTTTCAAAAATAAACTTTTTGATTGTGCCGCTCATTTGCGCTTTGTCTGTCAATCTGACAGGTCGAAGCTCTCAGTCGCAAATTAGTTAAAGTCTGAATTTTAGTCGCTCGCTAGATTCTTTATTAACTATTATTTTGCGATGTTGAAGAAATCCAAAAAACTTTTGGGATTGGTCAACTTTCTCCCAAATATTCCTGGAGAAGATCAACATTCGGTTCAAAAGCATATTGCAACTCTCAAATCACAAACCTATTACTCTAAGCAAAAAGAACGACTCGTTTGGGGCTTATCCTGCACGATCGACGAGCAAAACTGATCAAGGATCACATATCCGTCAAAATTCTGATTGAAATATACCCAAACCTTGCAAATGGTGAACAGGTAAGCATAATTCGGCTAATTGAATCAGGGGAGTGGGTCAATTAGGCAAAATTGGGGACGTGTCATTGGTCAGAGTCCCTTTTTAAGACTCTTAAGATATCTTACAGGGTCCCAAATTAACTGGAAATAAGAAAAATTTCAATTTTTCATTCTGATAGGGTCCCAATTTTATCAAAAATTCATATCTGACAGGGTCAACTTCTCAAACTACAGCGGCACGTCCCCGTCGACCGTCGAGGTCAGTGCCCCGGGCATCTAATATGTTACTTTGCAACATGCGTATAGAATCATTGAAATATCATTGAAAGTAAGAATAGTCGAACGTGCGCAACGCACTGGGCTCAACTTCAGTGCCTTCAAACTATTCATAGGCCCAATTGTAGAACCCCAGATATTCACCCAAGGAACAAGTGTGCAATATTTCAGCCAAATCGAACAATTTTTGAAGTCTCCAGGCTGCCCTAAAGTTTTAGCCTCGTTTTGGCGAAATCTCGTCCCCGGGCCCCAAAAATCAAAATTTTTGAAAAATAAAAGAAACACGTCCTCAGATAATCACCCAAGGAACAAGTGTGCAAAATTTCAGCCAAATCGAACAATTTTTGAAGTCTCCAGGCTGCCCCAAAGTTTTGGCCCCGTTTTGGCGAAAAACTCGTCCCCAGGCCCCAAAAATCAAAATTTTCAAAAAATGAAAAAATGTTTCCAGATATTCACCCAAGGAACAAGTGTGCCAAATTTCAGCCAAATCCGACCATTTTTGAAGTCTCCAGGCTGCCCCAAAGTTTTAGCCTCGTTTTGACGAAAAACTCGCCCCTAGGCCCCAAAAATCAAAATTTTCAAAAAATAAAAAAAACACCCCCAGATATTCATCTACCGGTACTATTTCGAGAAGATACCAAAAATTACTATGGAATCGAGAACGCGCTCACTCCTTGAATCGGCCATGCTAACCCTGACACTTTTGAGGATCAAGATTTCTTCATTCACCTGAATGGCATCACCATTGGAAAGTCAGGAGATCCTCTAACGGCGTTGCCCTATGAAATTGCTGTCTTATACAGAAAAAATGACGGCAGTGAATAAATTAGAAAGATTGAATAATCTTACTGAATAGTAGGAAATAGTGTATGATTATAAGGTGATATAGAATAGGCCTACTAGTTTTTGTCAATTGTAACTTTTATTTAATTTATGATACATCATTCTATTTATTGAATCATTTGGCTTTCTTCTATATTTATCAATATTGTAAATTTCATTTAATTCAATCTACAAAAATAAAGATAGGAGCTTTGATCTCCCGTATTAACTTTATGAGTTATTCGTTCAATTAGTATTCGCCTATTCTAGTGAAGAAATGATAGGAAATTCAAAATACCTAGGAGGTAAAAGAAAAATACCTTCTTCACACCATCAATGTAAGTGATGAAAAACAACCCCGTGGGTAAAAACTAAAACCGCTTTTTCGGCACTTTTGAATCCTTTTGGTGGTGTTTTTAAAGCACATTAATGGTATATCAGACTAATTTTACCCTAAAAGGGTCGTTTTGCGGTATCGTTTGAAAACTACCTTTTTTGTGACTTAAAAATACCTTTTCGGGGACAAAAGAATTATTTTGGATGGAAGTATTTTTTCATACCTCAAAAGGTACCTAAAAGTACCTGTAGGGTATCAATGAAAAAATACCTTGAAGGTTTTTTTTTAATTTGTACCTTTAAAGGGTCGTTTTGCGGTATCGCTAAAATAAACCTTTAAAGGTAATAAAATGAACCGCTAAAACTTTCAGTGTATATAAATATGGGACACACTTTTTAGAGATTAAGGTGCCTTTTTTGATAATGAGAGTATTGTGATTTCAAACCATAGTATCTTGATCTCAGAATTCAGTCAAAATATAATCAAAGTGATTGCAGCTCTTCCTGACACTAAATCAAAACAATCCGGGGATAAGCGGCAAAGCAACATAGCAGATTACTCGTAAAGTAAAGAAATATCTCTTGGCATTGACAATCAAATATAATATATTACATTATATTTCCTTAATTCAAAAATCAAAAATTCATTTTGCAATTCGCGAAAAAGTAAAAAAATTAATTAATATTACATAAAACGTAGTCGTCTAAGAAAACAGCTATTTTTTTTTAGAATCTTCCTTACAATCTAGTTTTTGTATTTATAAAAAGTAGATTGCTGACGTGTGGAAAGGAATTTCGACATGACTGATCCTATTGTTTCGATAATAACATCAAAGCGGGAATTAATTTTCTTCTCGTTTCTTTCTTTCCTTTTTCTTTCTTATCAGTTCACGCTTTCTCTCACTACTTTCAAAGCGTGGTTAGCTCAAGCGGCTAGATCGTCTGTCTCATATGCATGGGGCTCCGAGTTTGATTCCAATGGATGTCCAATTTTTTCAATTCTTGATTTTTTTTTGTGATTCTCTCATCACTTTAATTTTGTATCACATTTTCATTAGAGTGAAGAGATATTGACGCGTTATGTAATGTTAATTGCTATTAGTAATTACGCGTTCAATTCGAATCTATGATCTGTTCCCTCCTAGTGAGGAGTTTAAATACTCTTATAACAACCGTATTTTATAAGCATTGAATACTGAAATTCAAATAACGACCACGCAAGAAAGATAAGCAAACGATTGGATCAAGTGCCAAACATTTTGACCCGGAAATCAATTATTATTCTGCCTTTAAAGTACAAAACGAGAAGTTCAATGATTCTTAAAGAAGTTATTTGACGATTCTCTTACAAAGAATCACTCGCTCACTTGCTGGCTGAAAGTGAAAGTCAAACTGAAAAAGTCAGTCAGCAAATGCAGGCGCAAACGCCTATACCCATTCTTCTATATCTCAGCCTTGAATAATCACTTGTGGCAAAAAAAGAAACAAAAAATTAAAAAATTTCTTATTAAGTGATGCTATCATAGCTTATCTAAACCTTAGACAGAGAGCGGAGGTAATATATGCTAGGGCTGGACTTTTGTTGGTTGGAATTGTTGGTTTGGAAATGTCTCGTATTGGGGGTTCTAGTCTTGACCCCTAAGCCTACGCGAGATTGAAGCGTTTGGGTAAACGAGACAAAACTTGAAAAAAGCTAGTGTTTTGAAGCGCTTCCCTGCGATCGAAATATCGCTCTTTGTGACGGACTGACAAGTGAGAACAAGTCATTAAAACTAAAAGTCAGCACTCCGTGGTTGTGATGTAGGTTTTGTAATCGATTTTCAAAGTTTCTAGTTTCTACATCATTTTTTAAACCTCTTAGTAGGGAGAACGTATCATTCAATAAGGAATTTTATAACACTTTATGGCAGATTAAAAAGACAATTAGAAAACGAAAGTTTCTTCGTTTTTCATTTTTGCATTCATGGGGAAGAATGAAATTTTCAGAAGATGCTTAATTCGATATGAGGATTCCCATATCCGTAAAATCGCGATTCCCCATGGTTGCGAAATGGTAGCTATTGGTATTTCCTTTGTTCTTTTGCTATTTTCTTTTGTTCTGTGTGACATAAAGACGCTTCGAAAATCGAAGTACTTTATTAACTAACTGCCCGTAATTACCCCAGATGACTATTATGCATAAAACTGATGAAATTCTTTCTTTTTTATTCTTAGGTGAAATCACCATCAATCCTGAATTGACAGTAAGAACAATGGAAAACCAAATTTGACAATACAATAATCATTACACCACGAACGACCAAGAAAGTTTGTTATGACACAAAAAACGGAGTGGTTACGGTTCCGGCAGTCAGAACTTATATTCGAAATGATACAGTTCCGGCAGTCAGCATTGCACATGCGCACTTACACTATCGAATCTTTCCCTGATTCAGTTGCTGGAACTTCGACTTGAGATTATTCAGTTCCCTGGCAGTAGTGCATAAGTGAAGTGCCAGAACTTTACCATAGTCAAAGTTCCAACTGCCGGAACTTTAACCTTGAAAGATTTGGTTCCGGCAGTCAGTCAGCCGTGCACGCAAGCTGTTTCATTCATGCGCGGTCCTGGCTGCTGGAACTTTGAAAATTAATGATTTTGGTTCCGGCAGTCAGCCATTCGGCGTGACTTGTCAGTTATTTGTCTGTACACAGACCCGATATCTACAGCTAATTTCAAAATTCATTGACGTAAACTACGAAATGATAAACTTGAGGTACACGCTGGGAACAGAGAGCGCACAGGCTGTTTCATGCGTGGTCACGATGAATCTGACAGAAGTTGTTATTAGTGAGGTTAAGTTAATTGGTATAGTCACAACGACGGACAAAATGTAACAGGCTATAGTGAATCTCAACCAATCAAATTTCTTATTTTCACTAGCTTATTACATTTTTTCGTCCCTCGTCAAGATTATCTAGAGTGCAATTAATCCTGTTCCGACTGGCCGGAACCGTATCATTTTGGATTTGAGTTCCGACTGCTGCCGGAACCATATCATTTCGGATTTGAGTTCCGACTGCCGGAACCGTATCATTTCGGATTTGAGTTCCGACTGCCGTAACCATAACCACTCCGCACAAAAAATTGCGTAAAAAATGAAGCGCACAATTGTTTAACTTTTTTTTTTCAAACACGCGTATATGAAGAACCTGACTGATCAAAAGAAATTATATAAATTATTGTGGAAGAATGCTCAATTGACGAATGTTTGGGAAATCAAAAAGACAACACTTTTGTACAGTTAGTCACACTAGCGTCTCGCCAAAATGCGTATCAAAGATTGATGCTGCGAAAGTGCTATATCGTTTACTTGACTCGCAAGCAAAAAAATGCGTCGCAAAACTTCTAAAGGGATTTATGAAAAAATAACCAGGCGCTTTTTAATGAAATTAACATTCAAAAAACTATGATAAATTGCCTAAAATTTGAGCCATAGATGAAAAAATTTGAGCCAAGCCAACCTTGAGAACTAATTTTAAGATCAACTTCCCAAGAAAAAGATCTACGGGGGAGACGGAACCCACCTAGATCCGCGCACCGCCGGATAGGCTACTTCCCGGAAATTTTGCCGGACCCAGCCGGACCTCAAACACTGACCCATTTACATGTGCGGAATTTTTTTTACTTTAGCGTTTATAAGGCCTTAAAAATCAAAGCGCTGTCTCGGGAATTGAATGACAAAATTTGGTTTGTTGATATTCTGGTTAGAGTACCCTGCCCAGTTGGCGACCAAAATTTTTTGATTCAAATTTTTCACTAACTTTTTACTTTTTTAAAAATCCTTTTCGACCAACGGTTAGACAACTTTTAACATGCTCTTCGTGTTTGTTTTGATTTTTTATTTGAGGCGATCTTCTTAGAATAAAAAACTTTCGAAGCGAGCGGTACTAGTGCCCAGTTCCCGACCGACGTACCAGTCTGCGACCGATCGCTAAAAAGAGAAAATCAGTGCTCTACTTGCAGGTAAGGTCATATTAATTGATCAGGATGATAAAAAAACTCATAAGCTTTCCCGTATTAAATTTATTTGCATTAGTTCTTTTGTTTTAAAATAGCTCACTTACATTTCCCTTCAGCATGTTTTTTTAGAATTTTTCTTCAAGTCGCCATTTTTTTCTAAAGTTTGTTTTTGTTTTGTTTTGAAAGTGGCGGTCTATGGAGAGTCTTCATTTGATAAAAATGCGAGAATTTTTTATGTCTACCCGGAGATTCAGTATACCGGTTTCCTTTGTTATTTCAATCCGGAGCCAGAAACCTCGCATTGGAGCTGTCAAGTTAAAGACCACGGGCATGTCCCTTGAATGTTTTGATTGCAATGTAAAGTCTTCTTTTTCTTCTCTGCGTCTGGAATGTTTTGATCGCAATGTAGAGTCTTCTTTTTCTTACTTTCGATTTTGTCGGTCGCAGACTGGGCGTCTAATTTCGAAACTGATTGCATCAACTTTTTTATCAATATTTCAGACGAAGGAAATTTTTATATGCTTTCTAACATACTCATCGTTTTGGACAAGTATTTTTTGGAGTGGCATAGTTGAAGCGTTTTTTCTTACGAAGCTTTTTTGTCCACAGGTAGCCATTTTTTATTTTCTTCGAAAAATCCGGTTTTTTCGTGTGCTTCCGTGCAAAGTTGGATCTTTCGGAATCTACTCGTTCTTTTCTAGAATTTTTTTTACACAGTACGGGAAATAGGTCAAGGCAGATAACTACCAAAAGAAATTCTCCAGAGGTTTGTTATTGTATGATTTTTCTGGGTTCAAAGACATTCGGTCGCCAACTATACCGGTCGCCAACTGGGCAGGGGACTCTACTGCACGTTTGCAATCGGTCATTTTGTCTCATTTTAAATAAAGTTTATAAGTTTTAATTGTCTTGGGAACTTGAACTTGATTCAGGTAACTCTCATCCTTGTTGTTTCAAATACATCCTGTAGATGACACTGATGTTGTTTTTTCTGAAAGCTTGATTCCTAGTGTGACTAACCCATAGTTTGCACCCCCCCCTTTTTAATAGGGGGGATGCCAACTTTCTGGAGGGCCTTTGTAGGGGGGGTACCGAGATCTGCCGAAAAAACTAGGGGGGATGGGAATGTAGGGGGGGGATCAAATAAAAAAGGGGGGGTTTCAACAGAACACACACATTTTAGATTAGATTTTAAAATGATCAAGATTAATGAAAAACGCTAGTTATATTCTGTCATTGTTGGCTTGTGACTATAATACTTCATACTCTTTCTTGTTGATAATTTTGCTGGTAGGTGGGAAAGCGAGTTTCCTTTGAAACGGATTTTCTGTAAAAAAAAAGGGGGGGATAAGATTTCATTACAAAAGGGGGGATGGGTATATAGGGGGGGATGAAATAAACCTAGGGGGGTTCATACCCCTCTGCAAACTATGTAAACCCAATGAACTGATTACTCCATATCCCTTATATTCAGATATTATGTCAACACATCTTCCACACGTAACAACCATTGTAATCAATGTGGAGCATATGTATGAAAACCTTACCAAGTTTAACAGTTCTTTGCACATGTTACTTTTCTTGCTGCCATGTTCTTCAAGGGAGAGGATAATTACAAGGTCTCAAAAGAAGGTTGTCTATTGCTCATTCCGACATTTTAAATTTTCCAGGGGTTTTGTTGTTTGGAATTGATTAACTAACAGTTAGGTAGGGTCAGGGTTGCTAGTAACGGCTTGTCACTGTGCCGGGTGCATACTCGGCGCCTTGGGCCCCGCAGGGTTGCTAGTAACGGCTCGAATTTCAGTCAGGTTATAAGTCGATGTCGGAATGAGCAATAGACAACCTTCTTTTGAGACCTTGTAATTATCCTTTTCCGTTCTTCAATCGCAGAAATGGTACCATTTTGAGATTTGTTTACATTAGAGAAGGAGAAATCGCAGCACAACACACCGCGCGTTTCTTCATTCAAGGAATCGGAAAAATCAGAAAATCAAATTTCAGTCCCGCACTTAAGGGTCGGAAAAATAGGAAAATTTCAACTTTTTACTCCCTGAAAGATAGAAATTTGGTCAAAATTGGCCAAATTTGTCCCGCTAAGGGTCGTAAAATTCCCAAAATTTTCCTTTGTTTACTGGGCCTGTGTACAGATAAGGACTGCCTCCGTGCGAGTAAAATTAGAATTAGAAATAAGCGGTTTTCGTCTAACACTAAACAGGCTTATTCATTAGGTTCGTTGTGGTAGATGCATCGCAAAAAGTCCAACTGCGACATAACTAAAATTCAGTTTGTGGCCGATGCCGATGCCGATTTCGATATGATCTGTGACTGCACGCGGATTGTGCTTTATTTAAGTTCATCGGGGAAAAAAAAATAATTTATGATAATTTAATAATAACTTAA
Organism: Clytia hemisphaerica; assembly: GCF_902728285.1. Taxonomy (NCBI): domain Eukaryota; kingdom Metazoa; phylum Cnidaria; class Hydrozoa; order Leptothecata; family Clytiidae; genus Clytia; species Clytia hemisphaerica. Next base: position 519,486 of record NW_027104175.1, read on the forward strand.
TTTTAGTATCGGCCTTAATTATTAGTTGGCCCTAATTTTAGTCACTTCGTCAAAATTTAGTCACTAAGGGCCGACTAATAATTAAGACCGACTAAAAATGTGAGCCATTTCTAAATTTGCTCCAAGGTAATACCGATATGAAAAGTGGATTAAGGAAAGCTTAATTATAAAAGTTTTAATTTGGCCCAAATTTTTAGTCGGCCCAAATTTTAGTCGGCCCAAATTTTTAGTCGGCCCTAATTTTAGGAATTTTAGTCACCAAGCCAAAATTTAGTCACTTAGGGCCGACTTAGTTTTGGCCGATAAGGTATCTCTGACTTTGTCTTTTTGCCGAAGCACCGTTATCAGTACGGCATGATACCCTATATTTTAAGGAACATTTTTCCCACTGATCTTCATTTAATCTACTAGATCGAAAAAAAACGATCTAGAGGAGAAATATAAATATCTGGTGTTTTCCGAGGGAAAATATAAGGACGGTCCTAATACTCTAATGTAGGGTATCGTGCCTCATTGGTTATGTCATATCATTTATAACCTGTCGTATTTTATTTTAACGATAAGTCATATTGTAAAACTATGTTTCATTTATCATGTTACGGTTAGCAAGCATTTTCGCGGGTACTAAATTTTAGATGGTACTTGATTTCGGTTGTTTTTAAAATGGTTAAAAATTTTGCAAAATCCAGTACTGCTGGTCCAATTTTTTCACCTTCTTTTTGCAACCCTATTTCTATGTATGTGACATTCTTCATGATTGAAATTTATATAGTATTTACTAGACGGTTCCCGTCGTCGCAAACGCCGGTTAACGGTTTTGCTTGCACACCAAAAGTCTTTAAGATACTATAATGTGGGTATGTGGGTTAATTCCTGACATCGTTTTGGCTTAAAATGCCGAATACAAAATGCCATAGTGACCCTGTCAAGATTATCGAGGGTACCCGTCGTTGCCGACGCCCAAAGGTGTCTGAGGTGGTGAGAGGGTTGCTTCTAGGAAAGAAAAAGCCTTAGTTGTGAAGGAGAGGCTCGCACTTTGCGATTGAGCACTGAAGGTTTTCCCGTTTGTTAGCTTCACATGCGGACAGCTTAAGACCGGCGCATATGCAATGCAACCAACATTGAAACCTTTTTAAATAATGTTAGACGAAGTTTAATCATCAAACAACAATGTTGGATTTTGTTGCGTGTGTTGATATAAAATAATTCGAAATCGTGCAACAAAAATGCCACACCTTTTTATTTGAAACTTTGTGACGTCGCAGTACTTTTTCATGAAATTGACGTCAGAACTTTTTTCGTTTACAAATAGCAGTGTAGAGTCTTCTCTAATCCGAGTTTTCTACGCTTGTCAAACTTAGCGCGAGACTTTTTGTATCGAAGGTGGATAGGTTTTCCAGCCGCGGCGTTCAAATTTTAGAAACCTTAACATATGTTACTGGGCTAGCGTTACAGACATTTTTCATAAACTCATTTAGTATAGTAAGATATAGTGATGGTGTGATCAGGTAGCTTGTGAGCTTGGGAGCAGTACTGCTTGTGAGTCCCCGAGTCCCCAATTATTACATGTAACTTTTTTGTTTATTGCATTAGCCACATTCCACGGACGCGGTCTAATTGGCGTGTAGGGATAAATTTTTCAAAATGGTAGATTTCACTTTCGTTTTCAGTTAGGCGGCTTATGGATCTGAGCAAATCTGAGCACTATAAGAAAAATAAACAGATTTAGCAAAGAAGGAGCTGAGGAATCAGGGGCGGATCTAGGATTTTGAGGGTACCATGCAAAAACTAAACCTTTTTATCAGCTTTACATTAAAATTTTAGTCGGAATTAGTATGAAAAGTGTGTCCTTTGCTTTCTCTCATAAAAACCATTAATTTTCAGTACAGTAATTTAAACAAAATCGTTCTTTTCTCTGTATAATAATAACAAGACCAAATAAAAGAGAAACCATATAAATATTTAATTAAAAGCAAACAGCAAAAGAGCAAAAAAAATTGAGAGTTTTATCTATTACTGTACTTTGTATAACAAGAAAAGTGCGTAAAGAGGGCAGTATAGAGTGAGAAAGATCTTCTTTCTGTCTTTCAAAGTTGTTTTTTTTAATATTTGAAGTCATAAAATATTTTCCATGAATTACATTTTAAAGATATTACATATATACCTACAAATATATTACAAACAATCCCACCAAATAGAAATTCTTGTTGATACAAAAAAATATTTTGTCTGTTTTTAAACGGTTAGTGTAAAACGCAGGTCACAGGTCACAGGTCACGGGTCACAGGTCACAGGTCAGTGTTGACAGGTCAGCTTTGATTACTGTAAAACACAAAGAAAATGTTTGAAAAACAGTTGTTAATGTCAATGATATAATTTCAAAGGTATTTTATTGATCTAGAACTATTTTGAAGCTAAAAATCTACCCACGTGTTTACCACGTGATTTCGCGTTTTATGCCGTGTATAACACGGACCTGTAATACTTGTATTATATATTAATTACATTTATAAGTCAATAGCAAGACATAGTCGAACGAACTTGACAGGAGTAATGTTAATTTTTATTTTTAAACATGTTTCGATATATTAATATCATCATCAGTAATTATTTAGTGTTCTAAAAATAAATAAAAATTAGGTTATTAAAAGTGCAAGTAAAATGATAAAATGAGACGAAGTATAAGGACAAAATCAAAATAATCAAACTATCAAATTAACTTTTCGGCAAGTACAAAACGCCTACTACCTACTACTTAATACTTACTACCTACTACTTACTACCTACTGTAAAATAGCTCAAAACGGCTCGAAATTACCTTTAAAATATTCAGCATGTTAAAATTAGCAAAATCTGAAACTTTGGTGGCAAAAAAGTTAAAACTTCTTCTTTTATCGTACTTTGAAGACTTCAAAAAATTTTCTCTCTTTTATTTTGTTTATGACTTTTTCTCGCGCTTTTTCTATAAAGTTTACAGACGCACTTCTTCGTAGTAGGTCAGTTTTATTTATAAGAATCGATCAATCTAAAAAGTTAAAATACTTTAAGTACATGTTTTTTTTTATAAGCAAGTGTATGCCCCTTGGTCAGGCTCGAGTATGCTTAAGCTTTCAAAGCATCCAGACATAGAATATGCTTTTTATATGCTTAAGAATTATTATGCTTTTGATTCACCCAACCAAATTTTTTAATAAAATCTTTGTTAAAATTTTGTTAATATTCGATTCAAAAAGCATTTAAATTTTTGAGCAGTGGAATGTGGCTAGCCGTGAAATGTCTTTTTTTACTTGACCACTTGCAAACCTTTTTGAATAGAAAGAGATTGACTACTTGAAAAATATAGCGTTATGCTTATAAAAAAAACCATGTAAGTAGAGCCCTATGTTTCACTGGGTACTTGCTGAAAATCCTTTGACATGTCTTTGACATTTATTGACAAAATGACCCTTTTGAACCAAACTATTGACAGGGTCATAAAATATGACCTTTGTAGACTTCATTTTATGTAGCAAAAATTCTTATTGTGCTCAATAACGAGGGGTAAATCACTAAAAATTAGGTGTACGAGATTTTGATTTCTTTTTGATTTTTGATTTCTTTTTGATTTCTTTTTGATTTTTGATTTTTTTTTGATTTCTTTTTGATTTTTGATTTCTTTTTGATTTTTGATTTCTTTGTGATTTCTTTTTGATTTCTGATTTCTTTTTGATTTTTGATTTCTTTTTGATTTCTTTTTGATTTTTGATTTCTTTTTGATTTCTTTTTGATTTTTCAAAAAGGTGTACGTGATTTTTTTCAGTGATTTACCCCTCGCTCAATAAGATGCTTTCAGTATCGCAAGGAGTCTGCTAAATCGCGTGCCACGCGTGCTAGCGTGCTATGCGTGCCAGCGTGCCTACGTGCCATGCGTGCCTGCGTGCCAACGTGCCTTGGCGTGCCAACGTGCCAGCGTGCCAACGTGCCATGGTGTGCCAACGTGCCAGCGTGCCAACGTGTCATTGCGTGCCAACGTGCCAGCGTGCCATCCAAATTTGGCGTGCCATTAAAACTTCGGCGTGCCATCCTAATTTTGGCGTGCCATCCTAATTTCGGCGTGCCATCCGAATTTTGGCGTGCCATCCAAATTTTGGCGTGCCATCCGAATTTTGGCGTGCCATCCGAATTTCGGCGTGCCATCCAAATTTGGCGTGCCATTAAAACTTCGGCGTGCTATCCTAATTTTGGCGTGCCATCCGAATTTTGGCGTGCCATCCGAATTTTGGCGTGCCATCCAAATTTTGGCGTGCCATCCGAATTTCGGCGTGCCATCCGAATTTTGGCGTGCCATCCGAATTTTGGCGTGCCATCCAAATTTTGGCGTGCTCGTCCGAATTTTTACCGAAATTTCGGTAAAGCTTGGGGGAGACGATGACACAACTTGGACCCCCCCCAATATGGACCCCATTGTGGACCCCAATATGGACTCCCTCAAAATTAGTGGGAAAGCATTTTCAAGGTTATTTTATGTAATGACACTTAAATTATGTAAATAATGGCGTTATCACAAAATATGAGGTGTATACACCAATTTACAACAAGATGTTTTCTCATGCTCAATATGATGCTGGCGGTGCAAAGGGATATAGATTGTCATGCAATGAAAACATTAAATGCTCCAAGAGAGCTGTTTTAGAGATATGAAAATAGTAGTACTTTTATTATTATTTTATTATTTTCATTTTTATGTGAACAGCATTACATAACTTTAAAAGTTTTAAAGAAGATACACGTGATTCTTCCACGCAAAAGGCAGTAGTCTACCTGTCATTTTCTTGACAAAGCAAAATCTCATTTTCAGCTTTATATATAATATATGTTTAGATACTTAGCGTTATGCTTTTTTTCTTGAGCATATGGTAATTTAAGCTGAGGCTGGACATATGCTTAATATGCTTAAATTTCTATTGTTCTAAAACAATAAATCCATTGTATTCGAGCCAGAATCCCAGCTTTGTTATGCTTATACGCGTTGTGCTTATAAATAAAACAAGCAACATGCTGAATGGACCTACCTGATGATGAAACTTAGATAGCAATAAGGAGAAAAACAATCATTAAGAAAATATAGCTCTTAGCGAAAATATAGCGCTTAGCGAAAATGCATTAAATGTCATCATTGATTGTTGATGGGGGGGAGGGGTTTAGGGAAAAAAGAAATAGAAAGTTCCGGTTGTAAAATTGTAAAAGTTTTATTGACAATTGAATCATGCTTGATGATGGCATTGAATTATCAATAATTTTTTTAAGTGAAAAAACAAAGAAATGTATGGAAAAAGCCCAATTCAAATCTGCAAAAACGGCGATTTCCGGCATATTTCCGGCATTTTCGGCCGGAAAAATCTTTTTCTCAAAAGTCGGACTCGGCAATGATTTGGGCATTGTTAATACGCATCTTTGAGCAAAAAATCAGCAAAAGCTAATGATAAAATGCCGAAAAAACAGTTTTTCCGGCATATTCGGCCGGAAAAAATTTTTTCTCAAAAATCGGACTCGGCCATATTTTGGGCATTGTTATTAGGCATCTTTAAGCAAAAAATCAGAAAAAACTAATAACAAAATCTCGAGAAAATGTCAAAAAACCGGTTTTTCCGGCATATTTCCGGCATTTTCGGCCGGAAATAATTTTTTTTCGAAAATCAGGCTCCGTCACATTTTGGGCATTACCATTTTGCATCATTGTGCCAAAAATCAAAAAAAACTAATGAGCCAATCCTGAGAAAAGCTGGTAACAGACGGACGAACGAACAGACGAACGAACGAACGGACGGACATCGGTTAATTTAAAGGACCTCTACCCCACCGGGGTAGGTCCAAAAACGTGTACTGTACTTTGGATGACGGTCAAGTATTCTTAAGAAAATTGAGGGTGAATTATTCTTAACATGTTCTTACTTTTTTGGACTTGGCTATTTTACAAACATGAGAAATAATCATATTGAGAGTTTTGGACTTTTGAGTTTCACCCTGATATTCTTATAGAAGATATTCTTATATAAAAAAGCGTTTATCTTAAATGATCCAAACAACGTTAAACTACCTCCAGATGTTATGTCATTTTCAGTCGTTTTGAGCAGTTTGGAGTCTTGTACAGTTAGAGTAAACAAGGATGCATGAAGCAACATTGGCTTACTTTCAGGTACCTACCGGGGGTTGGAAAAGATGTTAAAACTTAATATGCGAGGGGGGGGGGGGTGGAATAAAAATATCCTGGATGTAATAAAATTTTCGAAAAATTAATTATAGCGCCCAGGCTATTAGGTATCTGAAAGTAGATTTAACGACATAGTAATGATGTTTTTATGCCACGAATAGGTAAGTGCTTTGTCGTTAAAATCTACTCTCATACTCTCTCACCCCTGTCTACGCTTTTCTGGAATTTTTTTTTATGAAAACCTAAAACTTCAAAATAGCCAAAAAGCTCATGAGTTTACGGTTACCGTTTTTGCCTTTTTAAATCAAGTGGTCAGGAGCTGCAGCCAAAAATAAGGAGCTTAGTTAAATGGTTGTCCAAGGGCTAAAGTAATTTTCAGAAGTCATCATTATTCTTGACTTTTTCTTTTTCTTACTCCCCTCACTTGCCGTACTTTAACCCGTGTAAGAGACCGTAGTTAGTGTATATTTCAAAATATCGCCTAACAATTAATGTTTCATGGAAAATAAAGACTCTGGAAATTTAAAAAAGTACGCAAAATTTGGTTGTCACGCCAAAACTTGGATGGCACGCCGGAATTTGGTTGGCACGCCAAAACTTGGATGGCACGCCAAAATTTGGTTGGCACGCCAAAATATGCATGGCACGCCAAAACTTGGATGGCACGCCAAAACTTGGATGGCACGCCAAAACTTGGATGGCACGCCAAAACTTGGTTGGCACGCCAAAATTTGGATGGCACGCCGAAATTTGGATGGCACGCCAAAACTTGGATGGCACGCCAAAACTTGGTTGGCACGCCAAAATTTGGATGGCACGCCGAAATTTGGATGGCACGCCAAAACTTGGATGGCACGCCAAAACTTGGTTGGCACGCCAAAATTTGGATGGCACGCCGAAATTTGGATGGCACGCCACAATTTGGATGGCACGCCGAAATTTGGATGGCACGTAGGCACGCTGGCACGTTGGCACGCCAAGACACGTTGGCACGCTAGCACGTTGGCACGCCAAGACAGTTGGCACGCTGGCACGCTGGCACGCCAAGACAGTTGGCACGAAGGCACGCATGGCACGCATGGCACGCTGGCACGCTTAAAAACCGATGGCACGCTGGCACGCGTGGCACGCGATTTAGCAGACTCTATCGCAAGGTAGAAATTTTCAGTAGGAAAATACTACAAAGAGCTGTTTTAGGTGTCAATTTCACCATGTCAAAGTATTGACGAAATTAAATTTTTGATAAAAATATTGACAAAGCTTCGCAAACCAATTCCAAGAAATATTTTGGCACCATTTGATATGATGCAGATCATACAATAGGGTAGAGATAGATTGACCCCCTATTTATATTACAGAGCCTTTTTTAGACATTTACGTGTATTCTTATCGTCTTATAATGAGTGTCATAAGAGGGAGTATGTTTAGGAAAAAAGGAAAGTTCTTATAATAAGAGTCATAACACAAGAGAGTAGGTTTAGGAAAAAGAAAAAATCAAGATAATGGCCTTTTGTTTTATACTTCAGTATACTTATATGAGGCGAAGAGAATATTTACTCACTACGTAAATATGCTAAATATTTTTTTAGATAACACTTTTTTCAAGTAAATATAAAGCAAAGACTTGTGTGTTAGCATTCAGATATTACAAAACCAATTTTTTTAGAATAGAGATTTCGAGCAAGCGAAGGAGAGTTCTGGTCTGTAAAGTATACAAACTGAGTAGGTAGTAAGTAGTAAGTAGTAGGTAGTAAGTATTAAGTAGTAGGTAGTAGGCGTTTTGTACTTGCCGATTAACTTTTCAACGTTTTCTGGATATTCAGGACACCTCTTAAACGTTCATTCCATAAGTACTCCCTTTCAGACAAAGAGTACAGAGTACATGTTTTCAAGGTACTGAACTGAGAAGTCAGTTTTCTCTTTACCAACACTACAAGTTTTCGAGTGTTCCAAAACTGCCGAGGTTCGTGATTTTTGGAAATGTTCCTTAAACCTTTGACCAAATTTTGTGGTAGTTTTACCAACATAGAGTGATAAGCACGAGCACGAAATACAATAGATACCACAGTTTGAACACGATAAGGAACTGTCAACAGGATAACTACGACCATTGGTTGGTGATTCAATATGACTATTTTCGTTACGAATATCGTTGGAGCAAAAAACACAACGCCGAGAACAAGCTTGTGGAAAGTTACTTTTGATATGGTTTTGAAACAAGAGACTACCGATTGAAGAACCGTTACATTTTACAATATCAAGTTTAATTTTGATGATGACTGAGGGTTTGTTGATACGACTAGCAAAGCGTTCAACTGTTTTTTCATATAATGTACCTGAGAGAATGACCCATCTAACAGCATTAACTTCGGTTTCTGAACGTCCAGTAGGGTTAAGGTTTCTCTGGAGGGTATGAGCTTGTTGTAAGATGTTATCCACCATTTGCGGACAATATCCAGAATTGATACATCTTTCTCTCAATTTTTCAACGGCTTGAAGGAAATCACAGTCTCTAGAGCATAGGCGGCGGAGTCTGAGTAGCTGACTTTTTACAATACCTTTAAAGCAGTGGCTAGGGTGCGCTGATCCGAACTTAACAAAGGAGTTGGATGCGTTTGTTTGCGAAATTCACGGTATGGAACTGGCCGTTTTCGATGAAAATTCAATGTCGAGTAGGTGGATAGATTTTGAAGATATTTCATGGGTAAGAAAAAGAGCAAATTGTTGAATTGTCTATTCAAGAGTTCAAAGAATTCACGAAAATCTTCTTTCCCAAGAAAAACTCCTCCACAGTCATCAATGAATCTTTTCCACAATTTCAAATTTTGATCAAACGTTGCTTAAAGTCTGGGTTGGAATTCAGTAAGTCTCTCATGATATAGCTCAGAAAGATATTTGCCAGTGGGACACAATGCTTACCACCGGTAGGGATACCTTTATTCAAAATGTAAAATTTATTGTCCCAAATGATTTGTTGATTTTCAAGGGTGTAAATGATCAAATCTAATAAGCTTGATTTAATTTCAAAGGACCAAGTCGTACATTTATCAAAACAGTCCATTAAGGCGATTCTCAGATATTCAAATTTTACTGAGGGGTACAATGCTTGGACGTCAATTCCAAACAAAATCAAATCTGTAAAATCCCATGACTCATTTCTAGCAACGTTGTTCAATTCATCAAAGTCAATCAAGATAGTGGTCGAGTCTTTTGTGTATTCAAATTTACCATACACTTTCGATAGAGGTGTGAGAAATGCCTCTAGCCAGGATTGGGCACGAGACATCTGACATGATGACATACCTACGACAAGACGGGCAGGAATTCTGAGGCTAACTTCATTCGGTTTGATGTTCCGCAATTCTTCGATATCTAACTTATGAGCTTTAAGTAGGGGGTAGATATATGGTGTAGGCTGTTGAACAAAACATTCATTGGAATCAATTGCACGAGTATCTTTTCTAGTACCATCCTTTTTTCAAATTGCCCTTGGCACCCCCAGGAAGGATACCGGTTACTGCTGTTAATTCATTTCTCGTAATAAAATCAACTTTATAAAGTTCTGTCATTTTTTGGTCAACAAATCTTCTATTTTCTTCCCAGTTGGATGATTGGTTGGGGCATAATTCTGCTATTTTTGTTATGTTCGTTTCTTCAATTATCTTACGCTGCTCAAAATCAATGATGAGTATCAGATTTCCTTTATCAACCTTTCTGATATCAATAGTCTTTTGTTTGACTAATAATTTCAGTTCTGAGAGTGCGTTGCGGAGCACTTTCGGTAGATTATCATTTCTTGCTTTCTTTTTTGAACGAGCAAGATTTATACATTTTTGATTCAGTTCATCAAGTTCTTTATGAAGCTGCTTTGTGACACCGTTATGCAGGTCTCTCTCTCGAGGTTGTGAATACTTCAAATTACGTGGTATACGTTTATCCCTGGTAAAATTATCATGTGTATCATTTATTTCTTGCTCATTCACTGTATTGGTATCGTTGTTGTTACTTTCATCCTGCGTTTCTGTCAATCTCTCGTCAAGGTCGCCTATTCGATCCATAGCACGAAAACCTTCTAAGATAAGGATTTCCTCCTCTTTGATGTTATTAGTTGATGAAGGAATAAAACCTGATCCTAAGGATAACAAAACCTTTTGATGATACGTTATGTCTGTGCTCGAAAGGTTTATGACAGAATTCAGTCCATCATTCACAAAATACTTTTTAAATTTCCTCATTTTAAAACGTTCTCTTGATTTACGATTTCTTTCTTTCGTTCGATTCACGTTCTGGCTACGGTTAGGTTTCGGTAAATGTTTGTTTCTCAAAAACGATATTTTGTCCTTGAGTCTCGTAGATAAAGTTTTAAAAGTTTGATTGTTTAAGATTTCAAGTCTGGTGATGTTGCGTTCAGCTGAAAGTTCAGATATAGTAATGTCCATTTTACGACGTCTCAAGTTTTGGATAGCCAACAAGCTTCGATGATGAATCATACTTTCATCCGTAATTTCCTTTGGATATGGAGCACCAATAGACATTAATTAAATACATTACATTAATTACATTTATATCACACATACAAAAAAGTTATCTTTTCAATGTTATACGCATGTTAAGAATGTTATATACAAAGAATAAAGAAATATTCGAATATCGATCTCACCTTTGCCTTAAACAGCCCCTAACAGGAAAATAGCTATTTCACAATCACTAATGTCATATCTCATTTTATCTCCTGCATCACCCTGGGTATGATGACAAGAATTGATGAAAATAGCGTCAATAGGATTATATCTTATAAATGTTTTAATATTTTTATCCCCTGCTTCGTATTTTTGATAAAATGACGTTACTATTTTCATCTCTCTAAAACAGCTCTCTTGGAGTATTTATTGTTTTCAAAACCTGTCAATCTATATGTGCAGCGTCGGCATCCTATTACGCATGATCAATATTTTATTGTTAATTGGTGTACAAAACCTCATACTTTGAGATAACAACATTATTTACATAATTTAAGTGTCATTTGTTGTCAATTTTGTCGTTTAAGTCCTCTAAATACCATATTTCGATATTACATTTCCATTTCATATAATATTTTCAGGAACTTTTGTTATGAGTTGTATGTTATGGGTTGTATGTTACGAGTGCGTTACAGTTTTCCGGTCTGTAATTTGTATGACCTGTGACCCGTGACCTGTGACCCGTGACCCGTGACCCGTGACCTGTGACCTGTGTTTTACACTAACCGGTTTTTAAATTTATTTTGCAATCTTGAATTCCAAGAGTTCCATACAAAAAAATGTCATTTAACTGTAAATCCCATGTTGTAATTTGATCAGTGTCCAAAGGCTCAATCTCGCTGTCTCAGTCCACAGTGGGATTGAATTGTATGCAAAGTTTTACGACTACGCAAATGAAAATAATATAATACACATCCTGAATTCAAAACTAGGGGTGGAGAATTCATACCGTGATTGACCGATTGACTGCAATAATCTTGAGGACCCTCATATTGTTTGTATATGTAATTTTTTTATGAACTTCAGAATTCAGTTCTATAAAAACATCCATTATTGGCATTAATTTTCAAGCCAGCACATAAATAATGTCTTCTGCAACCTCATCCTTGAAGCATGACCTTTGATGTGTTTGTACCCTTCGTGTATCCTATTTGCTATTAAACATCGAGCTGTCAGTAAAGTGTTCAACAAAGCCAAGACCAAAACCAAAACAAAGCTAAGTGAGCAACTATCAAAAGAAATCTCCTGATGGTCAACCTCCTGGTTGTTGTTGGGGTTTCGATTATATGTACTGCTTGCTCATTTTCTCCATAGTGTAGTACCCACTTAGTCGAAGTGCTTGGGGGTCAACAAACAGGGAGTGACACAAATAATTGACAAGGTAAAGTTCAGTTCTTACAACTATTTCTTCTTCTTCATGAAAGACGTCTGCACTCTCTGCCAAGCTTGCAACTAAGAGGCTTTTGCCTCGCTCAACATAAACCTATCAAGGTAGGTCACTACACCTCTCCTTTCCTTCGGGTATTTACATATGTACAGTGCCTTCGCTATTGGCGGTTCTCAGTCCAAGGCATAGATTTTATATACATTAATGACTACTTTATAACTCGTAGTCATCAAGATAACGTGGCGCTTTTCGTCGTCTTTTCAGTCCTGAATTTTTACGGTCAACGTCCTCAACGTCTTCCATCTCACTCTCTCCTTCTCGATACGGAATCGTGTCACTTTCGCTCCCCGAAGATGTGTCGTCGACGGGGCTGTCGTCGGGCAATGGTGGATTAATATCGTTATCATAGCGACGATGACGAAACGGAAAATCATCATCCGAGTCGGCGTCGACGTAATTTCGTGTTGGTGCGCGTCTGAAAAACGGATCACGCTCATGGACTTTCTTGAACTTGTTTGCTGCACGGGTAACAAATTTGCCTTTCGATGTTTCGGCGGTGAGCATAAAACCTTTCTTTTTCACCACAGTCAATGGTGATGGGTCGAAAGGAGTCTTGACGGTAGACTTCTTTTGAGGGCGAAGGACTTTGTCCCCTAGGTCGATGTCAATGGGCTTCGCGTGTCGTCGTTGGTCATGGTATTTGGCCATGGCGGCCTTGTAACTTGTATCTTTCTCGAGAACGGATCGATCTTGTTCCTTCTTTTTCATCATTGGAACAGAGGTTGCAATTTGTCGATTGAACAACATCTCCGCTGGTGACTTTCCAGTGGCCGAATGAGGAGTCGCCCGGTACGAAAGAAGATATCTGTGAACCGCTTCTTTTGGGTCCTTGTGTTCGACATAGGCGGTGTGGGCTACCTTCTGAAGCATCTTCATGAAGTTTTCTGCCAGCCCATTCGACGAAGGTTGTTCTGGTGTAATCGGCTGGTGTTTAAAACCTCGCTTCTTTGCGTAATTTGTAAAGTCGTGCGAGTTAAAAGGCGGACCATTGTCCGTCTTGACCTTCTCTGGAATGCCATGAGTTGCCAAAATTCGGTCGAAATGAGGTATCACCGTGTCGGCGGCGGTAGAATCTAGCACAGCCACTTCTGGAAATCGAGAGTATTCGTCAATGAGAAGCAGGAAATAGTAATCTTTGGCGATTGGGCCCTTGAAGTCCGAGGCAATGTGTCTCCAAGGTCCTTCTGGCAATTTCGTCGTGATGAGCGGCTGATGCTTTTGTTGAGGTGTAGCGGCTAAGCATGCATGACAAGATTGTACAAAGTTCTCCACAAGCTTGTCCATGTTGGGAAACCAAACTTTCGATCGGAGATAACGCTTCATTTTCGATGCACCTTGATGCCCTTCATGAGCGAGAGCTATCACGTCAGGCTGCAAACTTTCCGGAATAATGAGTCGTTCTCCTCGTAAAACGACTTGTCGTGCAACTGAAAGTTCGTCGAATACGTGTCGGAACGGCTGTAAGTCGTTTGCATTCTTCGGAATGTATCCTTTCTCAAGGATGCAAAATTTCAAGCGGGCGAGCTGGTCATCGGCGTTCGTTGCTTTTCGAACCATGTCGAAGGTCATAGCGTCGGGAATATCGTCGTCGATGATAGCATTGATGTGGAAGGTTTCCTCACTGGCTTGCATCTTCTGCTGTTCAGTGATGGGCAATGGATGTCGACTGTTGTAATCTGTCGGATTGGTGCTTCCCTTTTCATACTTTACGGTCATACGGTACTGTTGTAACTTCAATCGGTGGTTCTCGATGCGAGCTGGGGCTTGTCTTTGTTGATTATTGTACAATGAGACCAGCGGCTCATGATCAGTTATCGTGTCGAATTTCATTCCGTGGAGATACATTCGGTTGGTCGTGACGCCGAAAAGGATAGCTAAGCTTTCACCCTCGATCGGAGCATAGCGTTGTTCTGTCTCTGTTAGCGATCTACTCGAGTAGTTGATTGTTTTGTAATGTCCAGTGTCGGGTTCCTTTTGAAACAATGTGGCGCCAATACCCTTCGGTCCTCGGTCAACTACAAGCTTCGTCTTTCGATCGGGTGCCCAGGGTGCTATTACTCGGTTGCTACATAAACCCTTTTTCAGTTTGTCGAATGCGTCCTGACAAGCTTGATCCCAGTGGAATGGAACTTTCTTACGCGTTAGATTTCTCAACGGTGCTTTAATGTCACTGTGAGTCTCTGGCTCTCCAAACATAAAGAGGGCGTTATATTGACACATCTGCAAGAACCTTTTTACTTCCGCTGCGTTGGTTGGTGGTGCGAGTCTGACGATAGTCTCTACTTTCGATGGATCTGCAGACATACCTTCGCTGGAAAACTTATACCCAAACCATGGATTTATCATAGAACTCTGGATACACAACGAGCTGGTTTTTCATCGATTTCTCATGTTCTAGCCTTGTCCGCAGTAATGACATTATTGTTCACCCTCCTCCATTCACTAATAATTTTTCGTAAATTTTTTTATTGCATTTTTCATCAAAACACAGCTATACAATTCCCAAATGAGACTTAAAGATCTCTCAAGAGAGTCAAATGCATCAAATTGATTGCTAATGATATGTCGTTATGACGTTTCAAGCTGTGAGAAAGATGCAACAAACATGCTATGTATAAAAAATTGAATGTTGACACCAGAAAATTTCAAACATCCACCTCGCCAAAACCACCGTGCCACCGCGTGCCTCCAAAAGATTTTCATATCACTATGAAGCCAAGATACTCCAGTTTAACATATGTCAATCCTAGCTCTTCCCAGGAAAAAATTGGAAAAATATTGCCAACCTTATTTTCAGCGTCATTCTAGGCTTTTTACTCAATTTTTCTTGTTTGATGAAGTTTTTTTCACATTTAATTTCATAAATGTATTCGTTAAGCTTTCTTACTTTCATTTTCAAAGTTGCATCCGGTAAATATACAAAAACAAGAAGTTACAGGACTTTTTAGAAATGGGATTATTAATCATTTTTCAAAATCAGGGACCTTCGAGCCGCCATGACAGTTGTCCTTTGCGGACAAAGCTAGAACATCGATTGTTTTCTAAAACAATGGAAAGACAATAGTTCACTCTCCACCGTTTTATTTGATGTTTATCCAGAGTTCTATGATAAATCCATGCCCAAACCAAATAACTTCTGGAGCACTCCACACACATTTCTCTCGTCTAAGTGTTAAGCCGAGGGATTGTAATCGATCAAGTAGAGCACTCAAATGGAGGTCATGCTCATGCTGGGTCTCTCCGTAAACTAGCAAATCGTCTTCAATCTGTTCCACACCAACGAGGTCTACAATACTTTGCCGCAAACGCTCGTGGAACTCTTGACTGGCAGGTCCAGCACCCATGACAAGACGCTTAAATCGGTAGATGCCTTCGTGCGTGTAAAAGTTTGTAAGTTCTTTCGATTTCTCACCGAGTGGCATTTGGTGAAATGAATGTTTCATGTCCAGCTTTGTGAATACTTTGGCGCCGTTAAGCTTGTGACGCAAGGAATGGACAGTCGGTACGGGAATATGGCTTTCTTTGATGGCAATATTTGCGTGACGCATGTCTAAATTCATGCGTATCTGCCCGGATGGTATCTTTGTAATGACAACGTTCGAGATCCAGTCGAGGTTAACACTTGGGTCTAACGGGCCTTCGATGATGTCATTGTCTCTAAGTTCTTTGAGATGGCTCGTGACTTGTTTTCTGAAAGCGAACGGTATCGGCCGCTCCTTCTGTATCATTGGTTTGATCGATCCGTCTATATCAAAGTTTATTTCTGATTTATTGAACTTGCCGATTCCCTCAAAGATAGGTTGATGCTTGTCGATGATTTCAGTCACTGAAGTTGGGACTTTCTCTGGTTCGTTGATGTGGTATACTGGCGTTTCCGGATCATTGGCGTCTCTGCGGCCTTCTGGGTGAATCTCCAAGACACCGAGCTCTAACGATGCTTCTAAATTTAAGAGCGGTTCCGTGTGGTTTCCTTCTATCACGTAAACGAGTTGCTCGGCTGTTGCTCCACTGCTAGTGGTCAGTTCGATCTTTGCCCTACCCTTCACTCGCAGCAGGTCTTTAGTACCATACGGGCGGAGCTTCACTTTCGATTTATACAGTCTGGTCGTGTTGGCAAACTTGCGAAAGTCTTTTTCTGGTATCAGAGTCTTTCTGCATCCGGAGTCGACTCTCATTTTCAAACACGTACCATTGGCTTCCACATCGATCATTTCAATTTCATTTTGGTCATTCACCAGAGGGATGAAGTTCACGGTCAAAATGCGACCCATCAGTTGCTCATCGTCCGAATCACTCGATTCGTCCAGGGCATTAACATCTGTTTCTGGTGCACCAGGACATACTGGCGATTTTGCAAAATGGTGCTCCTTCTTGCAATCATTGCAACGTTTCCCTTTTGCGGGACACTTTCCTTTTGAGTGGGCTTTCCGACGTTCATATCCGCAAAAGTCACAAATTTTTGGGGAACTTTCGGTTTGCTTTCCCCTACCGATCGAATCTCTCGTGATGTTCGGTTTCGGTGGGTCTGGTCTTCTCGGTCCTCTTCTACTGCCGATCCAGTTAACATTCTCCTGTTTCTCAATGTTTTGCGCTTGTGTCGATGATGATTCTAGCGCTATTCCGTATTTAACGAAATCATCGAAATTTGCACCCTCCGCGAGGGCATGTTTCCTGAGCTTATTGTTATTCGTCTGCATCGTCATGGCGTCGCGAGCGGCTTTCTTTGCAGTGTAGGTGGCGAAATTGCAGAGCTTTGCTTGATCCAAAACTTTTGTGTACCATTCGGTGAACGGCATCTGCCCTTGTGGCATCTCGTTAAAAAGTTTAAATACCGGGTAAACTTCGTTTATCTGTCCCTTTAACCCTATTCATACTAGGCTTTTAGGGGCGGTTCAGAACTAGGGGGGGCTTTTCCTGTACCACCCCTTAACTTTTGATCTAGTGGGTCTTTTTGGATGAAATTTGGCACACAAGATCCTTGTGACGTAAGGTAACTTTTGACAAAAATTTTTTTTGATGACGTCACTCATCATGCCCAAAGTGAGCAAAAACCGAAAATTTCCTTTGTTCTTATAAATAGCTATTGTATTCCAACAAAGGCTTTAGAAAAAAGTTGCCTGAGTTTAAAATGCTTATTTTATCCTAAATATTCAATAAATTACGGTTTAAACGATATATTTGACAATGAAAATAAATTTGTATTGGAAAAGTGTCAATTTTTGTGACACTTTACTGTCAGAAATGTCATCATGCTCAAGGTGTGAAAATATTTAGGTGTCAAATTTTTTTTTATTTTGAAGCTAAATAAAAGTTAGGAATTTACAGAAATTTTCACGGCAAAAGCTCTATTATTTCAGGAGCTATTAGCAATAGTTTGACCTCCGAACAGAAAGAGCCCCCCCCCCCCTAGTACGAATAGGGTTAAGGAATTTCTAATTTTGTCAATTGCGGCTGCGTATGTATCTTCTGTCGTCACCTTTCCTTCGTGCTCGAAAAACGTAATCATTTCGTCTCCACCCCAGAGTTGCAAAAGAGCTTTCTTTTTCTTATCTTCGTCAATGTCCCCCGGGGGGGGGGGTACTTAGGCAAAATGGGTGCCGGGTATGTGCGAGCCATAAGGGTACCTTTTCTCAGTCCTCAAAAGTCTCTCAAAGGGGTACAAATTCAAAAGTTAGTCTCTGAAAGGGTCCCAAAATCACGAAAATCAAAAATTTCTCTCTCAAAGGGTCACGATTTCCAAAAATTTTGACCAAAATTTGGTGAAAATCAAACCAAAATTTGGAAAAAATGGACCAAAATTTAGGAAAAAGTCTCTCAAAGGGTCCCAAAATCACCAAAATTTTGTCTCTCAAAGGGTCGATTTTCGATTTTCGGCTCGGACATACCCGTCACCTCGCAAACCTAGTACCCCCCCCCGGGCAATGTCCTCCGTATCAAAAATCATGTTTGCTCTCTTGATATATTTATCGAACGAATCGAGGGCGGCACCCGCGTCTTTTGGGCGTTTGAAGGTTGGGAGGGCGGAATAGAGAGCGCCTCTGGCGGCCATATTGGATTTGACTTATCGAGACAAAATGTGGCTGGTTCGATCGGAAGCAAGCGTAACTTGGAATTTTCCTCTGGAAACTCTGGAAACTACAAGAGTCTATTTTAGGTTGTTGATCATCTGGAACTGGGTAACATAAGTCTATTCGTCGCCAATGTAGTACCCACTTAGTCGAAGTGCTTGGGGGTCAACAAACAGGGTGAAGTTCAGTTCTTACAACTATTTCTTCTTCTTCATGAAAGACGTCTGCACTCTCTGCCAAGCTTGCAACTAAGAGGCTTTTGCCTCGCTCAACATAAACCTATCAAGGTCACTACACATAGCATTGTTCTTGAAACTGATAGAATTCCAGATAAAAAACCCAACACTTCTTTACTCGTTCATACTTAATTTTCTTGATCAGTTTGTATTGGGATTCAGGAACTATAACATCTGGTAAATCATTAGAAGATGATCTGAAACAAACTCCAATGGTCAGAACATATGACACCAAATTTCCAAATCCTTCTGTTTTGAAAAGTTTTTTGTACTGTTTTCACAATTCAGGATCCTTTGGCAAACGATGGAATTTAATAGGGTTACCATTAGAGTCTTTCACAAAAACACAAGCTGGAACTGCAGTTACTTTTCATTGTGGATTGTGAAAACAACTCCAATCTGCTAAAAATTTCAGTCTTCTCTAACTTTTCCTCTCAATCTTGGCTTGTTTTGGTTTGGAATTTTCGCGAGATGGCGCATATCATCGAAAAAGTCCCTACAGCTAGTTACCAGGCCCTTTTACGGAATGTGGCTAATGAATGTCAGTGGGAATAGAACATTACCAGTACTACACATTTTTCTTTATAAGAACATCCAAAATTTTTGAAGCCTTCGGATGCTCTTAACTTTTTGGGTTTTATGCCTAAAAACTCAAAACTTGTTCTTTATATTTTAGCCATCGAAGCCTTATGCTTTTATATAGTTCGTTCTTATAAAAACCCCAAGTACTGTTTGTTGCAATGTTGCAACAGGTTGTATTTTCAAGAAAGTCTCTTGGCAGCCTTTGGTACCCATTATGGTATGGAGATATTTCCGTGACAACTACAGTAACAGTATGTACACTTCAGACTTTGACCTTTTGAGAATGACGAAATTTTTCAAGACGATAATATTGCTTTGTTGTTATTATAGCACCTGTTTAGATTGACATCCATCAAACATTTATCAAACATTTATCAAACATTTAAATATTTAAGAGTTTAATTTCATACAGATTCTAATACAATTAATTGATATAAAAATCTTTTTGTGTGAACAACTGCTCTATCTTAGACCATATTATTGCAATTTTATTACAAATGATATTAGCTCCCAGACTTCTGCTGCAGATTTTGAAAATAGCCATATATATGATATCTCGCCAACTTTCAGATCATATACATCCTGGTTGATGAACCATTGGGAACTGTTGTGGAAAGGTAACTTAAATTCTAGAATCAAAGAATTAAAAGGATTGGGTTGTACAGCGTGTCCACTTCACTACTTGTACAATCTTCTTTTTGGCCATCGAAGCTACAAAGTACTGAGTGTATACTGTTTCATTTATTTTAGGATGAAAATGTCCAGGTTACATATTCTTTTGGTCTTATTGTCCTGTGCTGTCTTTTGCAAAGCAGAAGAGCATGAAATCAAGGCAGGATCAATCATTAAGCATGTACCAACATTGGGGAATTCATACTCCATTGATGTCGATATCAAGTTAACAGGAATCAGCACAAGATTTTCCAATATTTTGTCAGCTACTTTTAATAATCGTACCAGAAAAAGTCCTCAAGCTCCTTCAATATATGTGAGAAAGAACTCCACAGATATCATGCTCTTCAACTCATTGAACAACAAACATATGTATCTTGTCAACAAATCACTACCTTTGAATGAGTACGTCAACATAAAAATCCGTCAAGCCAAAATGTTTGATGGTACTTATCATTACATGGTGCTTGTTGATGGACAAAAGATCTTTTCAGCCATCAATTCGAACCCAGTCTCTTTTGAAAACGTTACCTATTATGCTTCAAAACCACGAGTGACTCAGGCTAATGCAATGATCAGAAATTTCAAAATTCACTCACCGATTCCTGATACATGTAAGAAAGTTTTTCTTATCCCAACCCACTTTTTTGAGAAATACTTGTTTTAAACCATGGGTTTTTATTATCATGTCATTTTATCCATATGGTGCATGTTTGTGTTAACTTACAGGATAGTAATTTTAAGTAAAATGTAAAATGACGAGATTTTGGGGATGGAACTTTTGCAAATTGGGGGAGCAAAATAGAACTCTAATCTAAAACATTTTTATCAACATACATTTTTAAGATTTCAAGGCACACAAAGGCCAATTGGTGCGCTTCATTCGTCGTTTGCAACCATCATACAAGTTCACTTTTACCATCAACCCTTTGGGATATATCGCTGGCGAATCTAACATTCTTCGAGTGACCAATACAGAACAAGATTGTTGTAACCATGGCGATAGAATCCCTGGTCTTTTCTTCGCCCCAAACTCCACAAATCTGTTAATCAGAAACGCAATCAACGGTAACGGTAACCAACTGGTCAACAAAACTATCCCATTATATCATACTACCTATGTCACTATTTTACAACGGCAATACGGACAAGAGCGTTACCGGTATTCGATTTCCATCAATGCTACAGAAATTTATCGGGCAATCAACAATCGATTTGTTCCTTATGATAATGTGACGGTCTGGATGAGTGACAAGTTCCACACAGCTGCTAATGTGATTGTCGATCGTTTTGAATATCAAACTCCAATACCAGAATATGGTAAGATAATCAATCAATAATAATTTATTTTATCAAAATTTGTATGAGAGCTTAGTTTGATTGAAAAGCTCATTTTTCAGGAAGTCTCAAGCCTTTCTTCAGACAAAGTAGCCAAAGGGGATTCATACTAACGAGGAGACCGAATTTCCCTGTTTATTTCAGGTAGTTCACCTTTAGTTAATTAAGATATTCTATTTCTTTTCAAAACAAACTTTTCTCTCGTATTAGATCATTTTTTCTTCGAATTCACAATTTTGAAATACGATAATCTTTTAATGTTTAGGTTTCCAATATCAACCAGCCATGAACACTTTCCATGACGAAATCCCTTACATCAGTAAAGCATACAAATTCGAATTCCAAGTCAAACTGAATGGTACAAGTCCATTTATGACCAACATTCTACAAGTAACATCACGGCCTCTGCAAAATTACCGCGCAACTGTCACTTCCGTGGAAGTCCAACCCAACTCAGCATCATTGAAGATTCGACACAGGGTAGGGCTATACAAAAAGAATCGATCATTTTCCCTACATATCGGAAGTAATCGATTCATGCGAGTTCGAATCATGCAGTTCCTCGATTGCAACGACAAATATCGATTCTCCATATATTTCAATAATGTAGAGGTTTTCTCCCTCACAAACACGCGTCCAAGAGAGTTCTTCAATTCAGTGGTATTTTTTGGAGCACCTCGAAAACGAGCGGCCACAAACAGCATCATTCGGAATTACTCATTTATAAACCTTTGAGCATAAATCAATAATGTGTAAGTATATATTGTTTTTTCTTAATAGCGACTTCAAAAATAACCGAAAATTATCTTAAATCCACCTTAAATTCTTGGAAAAGATTACCAGCTGAATCAAAAGCTATCATACTAATTTATTTATGTCAGAAGGGTGGGAGGCAGAGGGCAGACGATTTTGCTTTGTTAACAAATTAGCTGCGTAAGAGAGCGAGGTGATCACGTGGGGTGATTCTATTTTTTCTAACCTCACTGCCCTTGACGAAAGAATGCAGCCGTCATTACGGCTGTTTTATTTCCAGCTCAAATAGCGTACCAGTCCATTTTTTTCTAACATCCCTGTCACATTTTAAAATGAAATGAACGAGCTATGTATTGTGTTTTGTGGGTGGCTTTAGCAATTTGTTAGAAAAATTGTTTGAAATTTCAAGGTGTTCGACTTACCGGGAAAATTTTTGACAGTTCTCTAAATTTGGTGGGGTTCATTTCTCACTGTATAACAGCCAAAAATCATCCTACAATCCTGGCCAAAAGTAAATGGAATTTTACCCATTCTACTGATTTTTCCTGTGGCCTCCCCTCCCGCCTCCCTGACAATGTTGCTAAGTCATGCTCGAATTAACACTGTAGAGGGGGAAGGGGGAGAGTGGCTATTGTCATGGAAAATTAGAGCAATTCCATTACTTTTGGCCACTTTTGTAGGTGGGACCACATAATTTCATCCACGTTCAACAGCGACGCTGGAAAGAGCAAAGAACTTAAAAATTCCCAAAGAATTTCCGACCCTTTGATTTGATCTCCACTAGCTGAAATATGCCGTTTCACTGAGGTAGGGGTGTTTCTGATTTTGAAAATTTGAAAACATTCGACTTGAAATTCCCCTTGAAATAATCTTTTTCAAAACATTGTTTCTCGTTTTAGGTTTCAAGATTTCTGAAGAACACGTTTCAATGGAAAGTTATATTATTTCAAATAAATATCTACACGAAATCTGAACTGTTCTAAATGTCAAAATAAATTAAATATAACATAAGCATTGGTAAAATCCAAAATGGCTGTTCATTCGTTCGATTCATTTTTGAAAACGTGATCCATTCGATTCTGAATAGTGTCAACAATTTCCCATAATGCAACATTCTGATTGTGTAAGTTCTGCAATTTCTTGATCAATCCTGAAATATTAGAGATATGAATATATCAGTCCCTGTCTCACTGAAAGACAATTCAGACAATAATCTGGTGATATACCGCCTAAACTGGATCGCGATATGAAAACTTCAGATATTGAAAATTCAAGTCCTAATTCAGGTGTTCTCGAAAATTTATGTTTAAGATAACTTTGCCGGAATCCAAAGCAGAATGCTTCAAAAGGAATTGCTAGACTAAAGCAGCAAAAAATCTTACCTTTGAGTACCCTTACAATACTTGGTTTGGGTTTCTCAGTACTTTCACTTTGGATAAACGGTGTAGTTGTTTGTTCGATGATAGCTTCAGTGGATTCTACAGAAGGGGTTGACTCTTCTTGAATGGAAGCGCTAGTTGTTGGTAGAGTGGATTCAGTGGGGCGTGATGGCGTGGTAGTTTCAGAAACGCCTCCAGTAGTCTGTTTTTCTGACATTTTTCTTGGAACACCGGTCGATGGTTTGTTAGTGGAAATCCTTCTTTTTGATTTCATTGCTCGGCGAGTAGATGCAGGTCTGACAAAACTTTTATCAATGATATCTTCGTAAATTTCTGATAAATCGTTTTCAAGTCTATCAGGAAGGATATGTTCACCCTTAATCAGTATTGGATCATTTTCCTCAAGAATTGCTAAAGGTGTAGCAACACAACCTGTACAGTAAAGAAAATGAAGATATATAAATCGAACAGTAACTTTCACCAAAGTGTGTATAACTCATTAAAGATGCTTAGAAAAATTCGTAACAGGGGGAGTCTCCATAGCTCGAACGTCCACGGGGGACGTAAATTTGTTTGAGTTAAGGAAATTTCAGTTGTGGGGTAACAAGACATTGACTGAAGGGACTATAAAACTTTTTCGAGTCAAGGATACATTCAGTTTATAGAGGTTTGAATTAAAGAGACTACTTTCTACGAAAATGATACGAACAGGAAGTTTCTTTCTTTAAATAAAAAATTTGCCGAAGTAATGCTGATGAAAAAGGTAAAGAAGATTGTTGAAAAATCCTACCGAGGACGAATAGTCCAACAAGTGAAATTGCAAGTTTCATCTTTGCTGTGTTTTCTGGAACGATGTTAAACAACTCAAATTTCTTTAATGCGTTTGTGCAAGTGCATCATTTTATCTCATTTTAAAGAGCTAAAGATCTTACAATGGGAATTCCTTGGTAATCACTTGTATCGCCACTAATGCATCGCTTTGGGACTCTGGCTTTGTTATTTTAAGAGTTGATTGAAATCATTTCACAAGGGACTAGTTTTGGAGAAAATCAACATTTGGCTGAAAGTAACGTACAATCAGATTGTCATTGTTTTCGGTACACCACGCTAAAGCTTTAAAGGGATGTATGAAAATATACATGATGTGGCGAATAAGCCATTTCGAATTTGTAAGGACCGGGTTACACTAAAAAAGATCAGGAATGAAAACAAAGTAGCGTGATTGTGTTGAAATAGGGCGCCATGACAGAAAAATATTTCAATTTATGACATCTCGGCGCGAAACAAGATTCTTGTTACAAAATTCAATATTCTCCCCAGATGGTTCATTTTCAAACGCCTTCAGAGGTTTACTACTGTGTGCGTAAGAAAACTATGAACACCTGTTTTCAGGTTAGCTCTCAAAAGTTGTTTCAATCGCCTGCGGATTGCCATGTGTGCACTCCAACTCTGACTCAAGTCTGCAATCTTGGTGATGGCGTATATATTATATATTTGCATCAAAAGCTAAGACACCTGATAAAAACAATGATGTTGTCTACTAACTAAATATTCAAGAATTTTGTTTTGATTGATAGTTATTTCTAATCAACTGATGAATGCGTAAGCAAGAAAAGCATCGAGAAGAAATACACCGTTTCTTAATCTTTATGTAACAAAGCTCTACTTAAGTATTGAGCAGTCTTAATCGTGCAGAGAAACACAAGAAGAAATATTCAAGATACATATTCTTCCTCTCATAAGCTCTTTTTGTCTTGACATTAGCTAAACTTAGTGGGCGTTTAACTTCATTGTGTTTGTACACCCAGTGCCGTAGCAACTCATGAGGCTAGGGGCCTTAACCCCTCGTAAAAACATGTTTGGATATGTTATTTCATTCTTTTCCAAGTCGGTAAGATAAGGTCTATAATTTAAGATTTCATAATTTAAGATTTCAGCTGAAAAAATAACCCAGAAAGTATTTTACATCGCGACAACTTTAATTCTCGCTAAAACCTTCATTTTGACCATACAAGAAGGAGAAAATGTGAATTCATTTTCGATATAGAGTAAGAAAAAGGTTTTGTTCAATGATGGATGCTAAATATCAGTGATCATTAATTTGTCATACCCTGTGTGATTGCGATGAAATTTCATTTTATTGCGGTATCTTTTGTAAATTTTAATCTTGAAAGAAAATAATTTCATTAAATGATTATATTACGATAAAATTTTAATATCGATTTCTTTTATCATTTTTCATCTCTCCCACGCAATTTTTAATATATAATTCTACATTCAGCATAGTTTAGCAACCTTACACGAAAAGATTTTTTTGAGAGATACTTTTTGAGACACAGTGTAACCGCATGGATTAAAGGAGGCGATGAGTCAAACTTTAATTAAAAATTTTCATAAAAATTATCGACCAAGAATATATAACTAGCGTTTGGATTGAGTTCCGAAATTAGTATCGAGTCAACGCCTAAACAGGATGAAGGCGTTCAAATTTTGCTGCCTTCTGGCAGTGATTGTTTCGACTGTAGGTAAGAAATTTTTCATGCTTTTTTTGCGCCAATCTTTATATAACTCTTAACTGACTTGGACCTTACACCCCTGTATCGCAGACCCTATTGTGGCCCTGTTTACTAGAGAAATGGATGAACCCAGGGTCTACCGTGATAAGTTTAACTGGAAATTTAACTCACTAGGAAACTACTTCTCATCTACACTGGAAAGGAACTTTTAACATCACCCATATTATATCGTGTAGTGTTTTCCCTTGTGGAAAAGGACTATACCCAGTCAATATTCATATGCTAAGTTGTTCATTTTCTGTGTCTCTCATTTTCAGTGAAACCAAATCAAGGAAATAACGATGAGAAGCGAGTCGATAAACTATTAGACGATATCAAAGAAGCTGATACCTTGATCAAGAACGAAATCAAAACTTTGAAAGGAATAAGTAAATATATTTTGTATACAAAGTATTGGACTTCAAAAATCGCTTCAAAAGTTTTTAACATTCTCATATAAACATGCACCGGTAAAAGTCAAAACTTTTTGTAAAAATGTAAAAATTCAAGTTTCATGCTAACAATCATCAGCTACACACTAAGGAGATAAATATTTGAAAACTTATACTTAAGCTTAAACTTGTACTTTTAGAACTTACTAATAGTGCAGCCCCAATCTTTTAGTCACCAGACCTCTATCAAATTAAACTGTAAATTTATTGTGAATCACGAATTGCTAAGGGGTACCATTTTGCAGTTTGCTGACTCTTTTAAGTAGTATTTTTGATTGATTTTTCGCTTTTAGAAAAAGAAATTGCGTCAGACAGCACCAAAAAACCTTGGACTACCGGAAGATCTTGGACTACCGGAAGATCTTGGACTACCGGAAGATCTTGGACCACCAGAAAACCTTGGACTACCGGAAGATATTGGACTACCGGAAGATCTTGGACTACCGGAAGACCTTGGACTACCGGAAGATCTTGGACCACTGGTAAACCTTGGACTACTGGAAGACCTTGGACTACCGGAAGATCTTGGACTACCGGAAGACCTTGGACTACCGGAAGATCTTGGACCACCGGTAGACCTTGGACTACTGGAAGACCTTGGACTACCGGAAGACCTTGGACTACCGGAAAACCTTGGACTACTGGAAGACCTTGGACTACCGGAAGATCTTGGACTACCGGAAGACCTTGGACTACCAGAAGATCTTGGACTACCGGAAGACCTTGGACTACCAGAAGATCTTGGACTACCGGAAGACCTTGGACTACTAGAAGATCTTGGACTACCGGAAGACCTTGGACTACCGGAAGACCTTGGACTACCGGAAGATCTTGGACTACCGGAAGACCTTGGACTACCAGAAGATCTTGGACTACCGGAAGACCTTGGACTACCGGAAGATCTTGGACCACCGGAAAACCTTGGACTACTGGAAGACCTTGGACTACCGGAAGATCTTGGACTACTGGAAGACCTTGGACTACCGGAAGATCTTGGACAACAGGAAAACCTTTGACCACCAGGCGTCCCGGATGGTGGACCACACACCGCCCACGTACATTGAAGTAAGAAATTTGAAAAATAATCCAATATTCCCAAATTTATGTCCTCAATAGTGATTTAAGATATTTTTATCCCAAAATGGGTTGCATTTGAAAATATACCATGTAATTTGATAAACCTTTGAAGCTAAAAGATCATTAAAATTTTTCTTTTTTAGGGGAAAATTCATCTTCTACATCGACGACAAGAAACGAAAGTAAAGACACTTCAAACAACTAATTTGTACCGTTTTTCATCAAATCAATTTTTGGAAGTTGACCAAGATTAATTTCAGCTTTAGCAACGTTTTTTTTTCTATTTAATTATTTTTCTAGTAATGTTTGAAACGAAAAATGGCATCCTTTGAAAATATTTTGATTCATCATTGCTTGTCATTCCTTTCCTCTAATCTCCAAACCAAATTCAATGTTCTTTAATATTGAAAAAAGACGCCGTCATCTAGAAATAAATTATTGTTAAAATTTAATTCTCTTTCTTTAATTTTTCAAAGGAGGTTAAAATATCTTATGATAAATAAAAGTTCCAATTAATTATACACTATTTACAAACCAAGAAATTATTAATCACAATTTTTATATACATTCGTCAATATTTTCGAATATCAGCACCTGCTATTACTTGGCTGTGCCAAATAAACCTCTAAAACTATAAGAATTTTGAAATTACAGACTCTGTAGATCATTTCACGTCATGATCGAGCGTGACCAGAACTGGATTAGACATCGATATCATGAAGATGAAGTGTTGTAATGGTCATAATTTACCATTCATACAAACAGCTAAAAGTATTGAAGTGGACTAATCTGTTGTCTAGAGTTCTCCATCAAAACCTATACTTCCTTACTAACTTGAACAGACAGCGCAGGGTAGTTCACGATATTCAACATACTGATTTGATCGGCATGGCAACGCGCCACATCTCGTTTCAACGAAATGTAAAAAGCCTCCTTTGTCCCATTTAGCTGTCTTGGAGCTCAAATCTGGTTTGCGATCAACGCATATATATTCAGTCCTTTTGAGATATCGCTTTTGTGCCATAAGGTATCCTTGATACTCTCGGTTCCATCCATCAGGGCAGCTCGTAGTGGCAGGTACCATTATGGTACTACTTTTCTCTTCAACTTTACATACTGAGCAGAAAGCATTAAAATGACCAGGCTTATCCGAATCATCAAATACATTCGAATCACCTAATTCAAACTCAACACCGTAGATGAAAGCACGGCTTCCTCGGTTAAAGGCTTGATCGTATTTCCCGTATTTCGGCTTTTCAGGAAGACATAGATAGTTTGATCCGCCTCCGTCTTGAGTGTGGAACGAACCAGCAACGTAACCTAAAATGAAGGGAAATTTCTTGCTTGATTTTGTTCAGAGTTATGGGAAATGATTAAAATTTGAGAATGCACTTCGAGACTTGTGTAACTGATTTTGTGCCAATATCTGGAAAGACAGTAGAAAACTAAAAATATTCAAAATAATATTCTAGTATTAATAGATCCTGAAATATATTACCTTGGTAAACAGTAGTTGCATTTAAATTTGTGCTTTCGCATGATTTCTTTCCCCAATGAGTATAAGTGGTGCTGGTCTTCTGAATACAATTCTTACACGAGCCACCGCCATCTTCACCAGACGTCCCAACACCTCCTTGTTCTCCTGCAGAACCTTTGGTGCCTTGCTGACCTGGCAATCCCCGGTATTGATCTAATAACTGAATAAAAGGGAGGGAAATTTCATTAACATAAGAAAAGTTAACCATGAAAAGTTTAAGGTATATTACACCAAGTAATCCTTAAAATGTAAGGAGACTAGATTACCGAAGTTTACCGAGAAAGATTAACATCATTTTTGAAAATGTTGATTTTCTTACTCAGTGGTAGACCAAATCTCCTACCGATAGGGTTGATTTGAGTTTTACCTTTTATCACTTACTTGAATCATCATTTATGGATCTACCTAATGTAAGAATTTAGATAAGGGTTTATACCTTATTATCTATTACAGCATCTTTGCCTGGAGGTCCACGCGGTCCTCGGGGTCCTGGTGGCCCTGGAAGGCCAATGGCTACGTTTTTACATTGGCATTTGTCTGATGAAGGACTTGGTGAAACTAACTTCTTTGCTTGGCCTGAAAAGAAGAAAATAGAATTCTGGTTTTAACTTTGTATAGGTCCGAGGGTACCATGTTTTGTAAAAATGGCGTGCTCCTCTATAAATTAAAGTTTTCAATTTTACAAAGGTTACAAATTGCTATAGTAACGCGTCAAACAATCAAGACATAAAGACGCAAAATGGTCAACCATAAAATTGCGGTTCGAAAGTAATGAAATTAGACTGCTTGTTATTTTATAATATATGAACCTGATCTGTCATACTCTACAATATGTAGATGCCGCAAGTTGTTTTCAAAGTGGAAAATAAGGTCTAAAAATTTACGTTAGGGAAAGTTCAGATATAAAAGGCCAAACAACGTTTTGAATTTAGGAGAGTCTATTCCCAGGCTATTACAATTAGTCAGAAAGGCTCAATCGAAAAGGAATCCAATGCAACGATATAAAATTGAACTTACTTGCAAGATTGGAATAACAGAAACAATTTTTGTTGTCTTTCGAATCTCCGGTACCATTTTGTGTTCCATTCAACCACACTTGAAAGGTCTCAATGAAAGATATCCTACAACAAGAAAGGTTTGATCTCTGAATAGAACTGGGGGCCACAACACCTTAATTGCAATAACTTGAATAAGAAAATTTTAGAGGCTTTGCAGCCTTTAAAACACACAATTTTTTTAAGAAATTGCACAAAAACACACACAAAATGGTGAAAATATGAGCAGTCCCAGAACATTTTTAAGCTTAAAACTTAAAAAGTTAGGCCATGAAAATTTTTTTCTGAAAAGTTATTTCAAAAACGTATAAGGCTTTTAGGTAAGTCTCCGATGCTTGTAAATATGGAATATTTGTGAGTAATCGGTGAGAGTAACTTAGCTTAATAACCTTACGAGTTTACAACCCGGTCCACTCATACTCGAAATTCCTGAACCTGAGAAACCCTCTTTTTTTTAAATCGGGAATTGTGAGTAAAGGACTCCTACGTATGAAACTAAATGTTTGCAAGATTGCGAATATCCTTGTATTGTCTATAAGAGAGAGATTGTTTAGAGTCGCCCTCGTTTCAGAATACTATCGATGTCTGCGATCCTACCTGTTTTTGTGTTCATGCACCAACCGATCCACCGTGTCGATTTGATCTTGCAAAGTCTTAAAATTCTCTTCGGTATACTCATTAGTCTTATGTGTCTCTACTCTGTTACCTCCGTAATGTTTGGACGCTTTGATATTCACACTACCGTCACTGTCAACCTTCAACCCGATGTATTGGTTGAATCGAGTTTCGAGAGATAAAAGTCTATCTTCAGTCTCTGTAAGTTTAGTATGCATGTGAACAAGAACGATTGGCATACCAAAGATATATAAAAATATCAACACTACCCATAAAATTTTCATCACTTTTTTCAGTTTATTTGGACATTTACACCCATAGCCTTCCAAAACGAGGGGCGGTGGCGGAGGCGTGATCGATCTGTCAGTAGCGGTTGTAAATGAAATATTATTATGCGAGTTCTTATATTCGATTCTAATTTCTTTCGGTTTTTCTTTCGGTTTGGAGTGATTCTCTTGTATAATTACGTGCTTAGATGGATGTTTTCTGTACGGTGTATGGATGTCATTTTCAGACATCTTCTCTAATAAAGCGCGGTTCGTCATCAGTTCTTCTAATTCCATAACTTAATAGACCTGAAAAAACAAAAATGAATTGGTTAAATTGTGTATGGTACGGTAACACGTATTGCAAAACGTATATTTGTTAGCTCTCATAGTGGAATCGAAAATGTTTTTTTATAAAAAACAAACAAACAAATCCAGATCCAAAAAAAATCCTCTCGAAATTTTAGGTATGATAAAAAAAGCAATGTGCGATAGACACGTAGAATATGTGCCTTTTGCTGAGTTTATTAGCGCGACGGTGAGAAAAACTGTTGATGAAATTAACATATCACTTCAAGACTTCATTTGAGCTGATAACAAGGTATCACAAGATATCGTACTGGACACCGCATATCAAATCACGTATTGCATAAAATTAATTAACTGAATTTTATGAACACAAAAGTATATTGCAAAACGCGACGATGATTTTCACTTACGCTCCAAGGCAAGAATATCAAAGATTCTAATGCATTTGGCAACTTTGGCACAAATACAGAGCCTCTACGAACCTTTAATGATCCGTACGTGAAGAACCAAAGCAGTATTCAACTGACGTATAGACGAGAAAGAGAGGTTTTAAGGGACGATATTAGCCCTAGAAAGCAAGCCAAATACTTCCCACACATTTTAAGAAATATTTTCCTTAGGTTTCTTTCTCTTCTCAAAGGCACTATGTAATTATTCATTAGAGACAACATGTCAATTGGCAGTCATTATGGACGGTTTTTGCAAAAAGAGCCAGCTATTATCTCTTTGCAA
Organism: Clytia hemisphaerica; assembly: GCF_902728285.1. Classification (NCBI taxonomy): domain Eukaryota; kingdom Metazoa; phylum Cnidaria; class Hydrozoa; order Leptothecata; family Clytiidae; genus Clytia; species Clytia hemisphaerica. The sequence goes on from NW_027104175.1 coordinate 551,269, forward strand.
TATAATAAAGATGTTTGTTTTATTAAACCAGGAATAAAACCAGTAACTTTCCAACGCATATTTCTCCAAAAAAAGAGATCCCGCAAAGTTCATCAGTGGATTCAGCTAGAAACACGGCCGTTCCGTACGAAGAAGATCAGACCCAAACCTCATTCATTTTCAAAGATAAATCTAAACTCTTTTTCACTCAGTAGAAGCAAATCTATACCATTCTCTACTATATTCGATTCCGTAAATTTTCACTCTCTTGCGTATCTTCGTTTTTTAACGATAAACAGAGGACATCTGAAACAAGCCGCAGTTTCAAAACATATAATCGAACATTGATTTCCCGTACTCTCCAGTCAGTCAGGATCTAAGACAGAGAAAAATACTAACCATCTGCGGCGCGTTCCAGCCGTCCTTCGTCACTTAAGACTCGTTATTACCCTGACCGGTCTTCAATGAAATCCATACGAAAATGTCAAGTCAGACACGAAATGGCAGGAAAATAATTCAACCTAGAAAAAGTACTTTGAAAATTGCAGACCGAATGGAACAATTAAGTCTATATAAATTAATTATGTGATCAAGCAATCGACCGATCCTTCAAGAGTTTATCTTTAATTACACAAGAAGCGATCAGATAGTGTTGATTATGTCAGCATCCCGTTCACACAGTGATACGGTCCCTTTAATCGCCCTTCTCTCAGGAAAAATTCTTTGATAAGATAAGACAAGAAAAAAATTGTTTAAAAACGATCACAGAAAAATGTGACATAATATGAAAATAAACGCGCGGTTATATATCTCAGTTTGAAGATTAAACTATTAAAAATTCACTTTTACTTTTTATTTCAATTTTCATATTTGATATAGTTTTATAAAATAGTTCGTTGTTAAATTGTTCTAGTATCCAGGCCCCGACTACTGTATTTCAAAGGTCGTATAGAGTTGCTTCACGAGCCAATTTGCATTCTTCGAATACCTAACGACGAAGAGAAAAATCTCGATAACACCGGTAGGGATTATACGACCTATCCTGTGAAGCACGAAGTAGGAGTCACAATATCACTTATATTGATAATATCTGATGACACACATGCTCGAGTCAATAGCTTCCACTTTCTAAAATCTCGTTTCCCCCGTTTCTAACAGTCGTCAAATCGTTCTGGTAGTCTACAAAATTATTATTGAGCCATAAAATTTCGCCATTCCCTGTGTCAATTTTCGTACGTGCGTAAAGAAGTAAATTTTTTTAAGTATGTCTGAAAGGAGTTATATACTAAGGTAAGATAATTTGAAACGCTCAGCGATCATAATTACCACAAATGAAAGATTCGAAGTACGCACAACTGCATTTTCTCAGTTATTCAAACTCAAGTCTAATTGGAAAGAAAGTAAAACTTAAAAGTTAAAACTAAAATCGACATACCAATATTTTCTTGAACATATTCCTGAATGTCGTCAACGCCATATTAAAAGAGTTATTAAACGTCATTAGTGTAGAAGCAATCAAGTTTTAATGATCACTTGTTATGACTTCAAATCATCCTTAAGTATTAAACCAAAAGAAATAGACAAACATTTTCCGATCTTCTAAACAAGCTCATCTTAGATAAGTAGAATTAAAGTATTTCTATCACGCATTAATCAAAACAAAGCCATTCAATAACCCCCCTGTTTTATAATGATTACTACCATTGAGACGGGGGTAATTCTTACTCATGGTTTCGCTAAATGATATTGGTTCAATTTCTGGGTTGCTATGGCAATTTGAATAAATTCATTGGACTTCCAATGGCCAATATGAGCAATTAGCGAAAATTGAGGAAAAAGATCTCCGAATGAAAGGCAGGCCGAAAATAGGATTTAGGTTACGAACTTGAGGAACTAACACTCATTAAGATTACCCTATAACCTAAAATGTGAAACAAATTAGCCATGGGTTGACTTTCACTCCATTAAAGATAAAACAGGAAAATGACTTACATATCTAGTGAAGGTTTCAAACTGGACGAAAGAAATGTTCCCAGAAAATCACACTATTTGATCAAAGGTGGGTCCAGCAGTGTCATGCTACCTTTTGAATCCAACGAAGGAAATATCCCAAAAACCGGACGGAAATATCAACTTTCGTGTCAAAGAATATTTTTAGACTGATATTGAATAAATTAAAAACCTTTTCCTGCAGACTATCCCTTTAAATTTAAACAAGTCACTAAATTTAGAGATGTAAAAATTATTAATATATTTTCTCCCATGTTTACAAACAATAACTCCATGTTTTAAAATGAAACTGTCATGAAGCTATTTCTCAATGGTCCAATCCTATTCATAAGCGAAAATTCACTTTCTGAAACGTTTTCATTGTTTTAAGTCTTAAAGGTAGACTTAAACCAGCATATGTTACAAGCTTTAAGTAATTTTTTAGCTTTGACCCTTAAATTAGCCTGTGTTCAAAACTAGGGTCTTCAGACTGAGAAAAAAAGCCAGATAATCTCTTCTAAGAAACAGTCAATAGAATTTGCATTACATTAAATTACAAGATTTGAAATAACTTGTCTACCCTGTGCATTATTTTCACCACAATTTACCACAGCTTTCGACATGTAGAGACAATGTAATGTGATGATACGAAAAGTCTGAAATTTATCAGGACGAAAAAACGGTGGGTTAAAAGAGTGAGCCTTCTGCTAAAGATAAGCCACTAAAATTCGATTAAAGAAGACTTTTAAGAGGAGCTCAATTTTTACTTCCCCTTATCATAGGATGAAAATCCACAAAGGTTTTCAAAAAAATGGGAATCAAACAATATTTACGCCTCTCCATTTGAAATATATATTCTTTCGCTCTTGTGTCCTTCAATAGGCCTAAACTCAGTCATCATCCATTCAAAATCATTCAAAATCCAGTCACTGCAGTGAAAATTTCTAACTTTTTGTTGAGTGTGAAAAAACACAAAGTCACGAAATCTTAGATTTAAAAACAACTTTTGAATATACACACAACACTTTGGCAACAAGAAGGCAAACCTTCCAGACAAAAAAAAATTAAAGTAAAGTCATTGACGAGCATAAAAAAATCAAAGGGGAAGACTCACAAACACTTGAATCTAAAGCAAATCATCAAAAGATATACACGGATAGGAGGAGACTGAGAAACGATATACATGGAGTCTATAATGGTGTAATAGACTAAAATTAAAACAAACTCTTTGAATGTTAGTTGTAGGACTACCCTTTCCAAATCCTAACCTATGGCAACAGGCTTCCACATCTCTTTGAGTTTTGTTTATTCGCATAAGAATATCGACCCTTTGAAAGAAACTGAGAGAATGTAAGATCAAAAGTCTGAGAGTGATGATTGGATCGTCAAAATGGGAATTTCCAGTTAGCACAACGCCAATCAAGTGTTATGTTAGTAGCGTTGAAAACTGCGATGTATGTTAGACTTGCCTTAAACCCTAATTTAGCCTGTGTTCAAAGCTTGTGTTGGCATTTCAAAAGTTTCATAAGGTTTACAGTAGAATGTAGGACGCGGGCAGGGCGAAGTTATACTTTTGCAAATGTGTACTTAATGAAATATTGCATCACAAAGCACACTTAAAAACTTGGCAACAGGCCAACCCTCTCGTTATTCGGGAATTTCAAGCACCCATTGTGCAAAAAGCTTGTTGTAAAAACTTTATAAGAACGATCCCGGAATTTAAAAATGAAATTGTGCAAAAATAATTAGTGTTTAGTGCGTGTAGTTGGATATTGAAAGTGACGATCTATCCAACCCTTCTGTGACCGCATTCAAATATCAGTATTGGCAAAAGAAAATTATTTAGTAAAATAATGGTTGACCACACTTTCGTTGAAAATTATTATGCAGTGGGGGTGTCCGAAAAAAGCAGATACCACAAACAAACGAACCTTGGACACCCAGACGCGCCAAACAAACCTTTTAATACCACTGAAAGTAATAAATTGTGAGTGACCTAAGCTTCGATAGTGAAACTAGAGAAACTTGTATTCGCTGCTGAAAGTTACTCTCGGGCACAATCAAATCACCAATCACGCGGACAGAACCAAGAATACAACAACGACAACTTTCGATATTTGAACAACCTATAGTTGGAATCGAATTATAGAAAGAGAGTCTCCTATATAAACAAAAACACGACTTACTTCACTCTAGTAGCGACGAAATGTGGCCAGTATCGCGAACCCATCATTGCAAAAACGTATGTAATTATTTCTTTGGTTCAATTATATGTGCACTAAGGCCTAATTGCAGGTGCTTAAGCGACGAAAATTAATTCTAATATCCATCCATCAAAATTTTTATACGCAGCAAAATTTTAATCAAATTAAAAGATTATCTTTCCCGATTACCACAACTATTAAAAGATTAAGACAAGGAAATTTCTAGTTTTTGGCAGATGGAAGCAAATACTTGTCAATTAAAAGGTTGACCAGAAAAAAAAGCTGCTAAAACGATTATCATTATCACACCCATAAAAATTTCTTGGTGACAAAACCCAACTAAAATCAACCAAGAACAAAATTCAAATTAAACCACATTTCCAAAGCCATGTAAGTTGGTGTATACCTCGCGTATCCCCAATTAACAACGTTACTACAATTCAGGGAAGACTATAGCAGTGCTTGAGTGAGAGATGGAAAAACAGGCACGTACTTTTGTGAATTGTTAATATATAAAAAAAGTTAAGCTCACAAATCTCTGAAGGTTTTTCATGACAAAAAAGCGCCCCTTTGGTGATACGGTGACATTTTGATTTGACAAGGGCATTACTTATCTTCAAAACTTTGTCATTATCTTAAAAACATCACTTGACATAGAAGGGTTCCTCTTTCTTTAATATGAAGATTAAAAACTTCATTAAAATGGTTTATCTTTGCATTTAACATTCAAAAGTTTAACAGAAGCCGTACAGTTCTTTGAAAAACATTTTTACTTGTTTCACTGTACTAGAATGGTACTTCGAGAATCACCCAGTAGCTATTAATAAAACTTCACCGCGCAAGAATCTCAACATAAAAAGGACACCTAAGATATCAGGAGACCATTTGCATACTTCTACCTTATGAAAGATTAGAAACGAACGAAGGTTAATACAAAACCTTGTCACGCTGACACTTTTCAAAAAACGAAATTGTGATTTGCAATAACCTTAAGTAACTCCTCCATAACCAATATCTACACCATGACACTAAATGTGGCACTTGGGCTTTAAACAATAAAGTATCTAATTAATGCTAAAGGCTCTTCTGAAACACCAAAACACCAAAAAAATGAAGTGCAATAGTCCCTACAGGCCTAACCCTTAAGGACGTTGTAAGCACTTCTCCAAGGAGGTTTTCGGCGATAAAGCGTTCCAGACGTCTGTTTGGATTACAGAGACATTCTTTAGCACTTCAATGTGACCTCATTTGGCATGGATACTCTGAACTCGTTCAACTTGTCAAATATTTGGTCCAATGGCAAATAAAACATACAAACGTAGGCTCATCAACGATATAAAAACAAACATCAACTGAAACCCTATACCGTTAGAATTCGAAATACTATTAAAAGTATTTTTGAGACAAATGAATTTAAATCAAGATACTCCTCATAGATCATTAACAGACGATTCAGTAAGTCATTTCATGGTGCCTGAAAGTTTTGCAAGATCGAAATGTTCGATAGATTCTCACCACAATTATAATCAAATTGATAAGAGGAAAAATGTTTTGAAGCTCTTGCACATGTTCAAAGCTATATAGTTTTAAGTTATGCTAAGCTGTGAATAATTATGAAATACATACAAATAAAATTTAGACTCGCCAAAAAATTCAAAGAAATTTATATCTAGTAGCAGTAGCAGGGAAACTTTTTCATGATTAGTCGAAAATGAGCCTCAAATAAACACAATCAATCAGAAAGTCCAGGTATAAACTTAAAAAAAAGTCTTTACCTTGGTAGAAAAAGCAATTTGACCTTTCTGATATTCGAACCTTGCAAAGTGATATACAGTAGAAAAGGGAAGATGATTTTGACTCCATATGAGAAGGTCGAGGGAAAAGTCGGCAACATAAGTTTGCAAGCAATTTCGCTGAAATGTTAAATCAGAAGAAACACCTGTATCTATGGCAACTTTAAGGCATGTTTCGGGTGCTATCTTACTTCAAAAAAGGGCGAAACGAAAAATTGAAATTTCCCATTATTTAACCTTAGAAGAAGATATTTGAAGCTCCGTGACTTGTTACTACTTGAATTCTAACTAATTTTTTACAAGCATAAAAGAACAATTTTAGTCAAAATTGAATGGTTTTAGCTAGCAGGACTCTGTCCCTTTTAAGGTCGTAAGGATATACAAAACACACCAAACAAAAAGGACTGAAGGACTGCAAATACAACTTTTTCAGCTAACCTCTAACTTATCAATAAATTAATTAGCCAAAAGAAATGGTGAAAAATTGATTTCATTTTCTTATAAAAAGTGAATCATGTTAAATCTTGCTATTTATTTAGCCAAAAAAAGATTTTCAAATAGATTTGAGTTCATTTGTTGATACCGCCATTGATGGATCTATTCACAAATTTTGTAGACTACGTGCAATTTTCGCCAATAACTTGAAAACCGCCCCTCAAAATATATGTACTAAATAAGAGAGTAAAGCGTACGTTAACAGATTGTGTACACTCGTAGATGAAAATCACAGCTTTTATAAATTTCGCGCCGTTCTAAAAGTTCCTTTGTCATAGCTTAACGCTTTTACTAAGAAAACTAGGTCACAAAATCGGTATCCTTCAGGGCCCAACCAGCATCTAAAAGAATGGAGCTTCTCTAAATAAACCAAACTAAGGACTTTATGAAATTAGACTCTCGTAATTTATGCGTGAAACATTGGAATAAGACTACAGTAGACTCTCCCTAATTCGAACTTTCATTATTCGAATCTTTCTATAATTCGAGCTATTATTCCCAGTCCACATAAAGGAGAAATCTTCTCAATATATTTTCCATAATTCGAATCTCTCCGTAATTCGAACAAATAGAATTCCCCATGCGAGTTCAATTTAGCCAGAGTCAACTTGTAATTTCGATTTTTCACATACACAAAAGATCATAAAAAAAATCACGGGGATTGACTTCATCTTTCTCTTGAAAAATGTTGGAGATTGGAGAAGGATTTTGAAACGAGTTCAAGGAGAAAAAGGAGACGTTTTAATAGACTTTAACACTTTCTTTATCTCCAAAGAAATTTTTTAAATTAATTTGTTTCCATCAGTTTTGTTGAGAGAAAGTTTAGGTTTATCCCACTTAAGTCGAACAAGAAAAATACATTTTCCCAACCAGAATGAAACGAGGCTGAAAATGAAACTTGTGAAAAATAACAAGTGTTTAGTTCTTCTATGCGACTAGATTCACAGTTTTTTATACTTGAAGGAGGGGATAATTGAATTTCTCAAAGAGGAGAAGAATATTTTGGAACAGAACTTGATTTTCCTTTTAATAACTATCGTACTAGTTGTCTCCTTAAAAAAATCAACTTAAAAAGCAGGGGTAACCTTTTGAGGAAGATAAAACTTTGATCTATTATTTTTGTGATCGAGGATCGCATTTTGGCACAACAGCCAAATCAATTACGTACTACCGCACATTTAAAACCCGATGATATAATTTTCTGAATAAACGAAAATTCTTCAAATTTTTGTGAATTTGTCAATAAATCAGATACGAAAATCTGAAAAATTATGAGGCAGAGATATGTTTCCACCTAAGAAAAGGCACCTTGTCCACCTGGAATGAAACTTTTTAGTGATATGACGTAAGAACAAAATGTCATGGATTGTAGAAATTTTTATGATGTAGTCTTATAGGAGGAAATAAAAGGTATTACTTTAATTAAAGTACATTATAAACAAGCTTTTTGAAAGGACCACCCCTTTTCATATTTGATTATTTCGGTCCGCCCTTTTCCCTTGGTCTAAAGAGTTAGTGATAAATGGAGGTATTAGTCTCAAGCAGTATCAGTCTTAAACTACAAACTTTAAAATTATTTCAATCCGTAAAATAAAAACTACTGTGTGTTTAGGTAGTGAAATACTATTTTTGCAGATGTCTTACCTTTATACTAATTTGACCTCAGCCCAAATTGTAGTCGCGCAACCAAGTTCAGTTTATCAGGCGGTCCGTGGAACAAAAATTTCTTGTTGACGATGGTGACACTTTATAACTGTACATTACACAAAAAAACGGAAGCTTTTGTTTTTGATGGAAAACTGAAAACAGTAGATCTGAATAAATTGTCAGAAAAAATTAAAGCCCTCTCTCTAAACGATTAAGCGCTAATTAACATCATGTTCTTAATATGAATAACGAGTCATCGAATCAAAGACAGAGGTCTTGCATGTCAAGTCAACAAGGACGCGGACACAGTTAACAAGATCATTGCAAAGGGCCACCTTTCTCTTAGATCTATATTGTACAAGTGATTAGCACTTTGGGACAGGCTCACAGCATGAGGACTGTCTCAGATTAATCAATCTATTATCTATTTCAGTTCCACAGATTTTGAAAGTAGGGAGGCGGCTCATGACACATTTTTTCAAGCATATGTACCAATATATCCTTTGACCCAGAAAAAAACGTGCATAATTTCCAGGGAATAAATGTAAAAGAAAGAGTTAGCTCTGGCAAAACGATCAACTGAAAATAGCAAAAACTTTCATATTACAGTATTGATATTCAAAAGCTCACTACTATAAGATGTCTACACTCATTGAATTTTAATTCGATTAATTCTCGATGCGAATAGCTTGATCTTTACTAGTTGTTTGTTTAAGGGGAATTAATCGGATTGCATTCCTTCCTCATGCTTTACTGTAAGTCAAATTAATTGAGGTGTTTGTTTATGTAATAAGCTTTGGTCGAAAAGCTGACCATGACTGAATTCTTTTCGCAATTTTGACAAGAAGGTATTTCTATGTCATACCCTGAGGGTGACTTTTTTAAATTTCGCACGTTTCTCAGTACATACAAGAACAAGAAAAAGTACCTAATATTATATTTTGTAGTTGATATCAACCGTATAAAGGTTATAGTATTGAATCGGCAGACAGCTTAACATACAGGCACAGCGGGGCCAGTATCTCAAGCTAAAAATAATCCTTTGATCTCGATCCTTTTGAGCACTGGCGAAAAGAAGTCTCCGTAGGGAATGAGTGAGTGAAAACCATTTTGGGTCAATGCCCACAAATCTTGTGACATTCTAAGCCCAAAATCGGATAACGTCTTTACGGTACCGCCATGAAGAAAGATAAAGATCAGATTACAGGCAATCTCTACTATGGGTAAAAATAACATCTGCTTAAATTCTAGCAAAATAAAGATAAAGATTAGGAGCTTAGCCTTATCCTAATGTCGACAGTTTGAAAGTAGACTGCTGACAATATTCAGCAAAATAAAGACAAAAGAAGTTTTATCTAAAGGTAAAGGTGCAAGTATTAAAAAACCTTTGAATTCATATATTGCACAAAAAAGCATCGAGATAGCTGGTAAGAACACAAAGAGTACAAAACCCAAACTAAAAGTTCCACGTGCACGTATCGAAAACTTTTGGTATCGGTAACGCGAAATTTATTTTTTAGAACAACGATGAGCATGACAAACTGATCAGGGACTTCTCCCATGAATGGCGATTAGAAAAATCGAAATAACTGTCTTGTCAAACAAAATCCAAAGATTCAGGTTAATTTAATGATCAATGGATAGCTGCGAAGAACCCCATCCCCATCTCCAAAGAAAAAGAGACAATATTGTATTGAAGAGAGACAAACCTAAATTACCTTAGAATGAGGTTTTATTGAGCATTTATCCTTCGTCATCTTGCTAACAATTTCTCCAACTCGAAACAAAATCTCCTTGAAGAAAGAAAATAAAAAATATATAAATTCAAGGTGAAGTATGAACTGGGAAACTGGGCTATTTACAATAAAGGTGTGTTCTATTTGGACAAACATAACCTCCCAGACAGTACTGTGTTTTTACAAAACTCGACTTAAGACTATAAGAAATTCTCCTGAAACTCTATGAAGAACGAGTACAGTTTATTGTTTCTTCCATAAAAAGAAAAATGAAAATTTACTTACGAAAAACATGTACAGGACAAAATTCAAAATATAGGAATGGAAGATCTAAATAGAGTAAGCTTTCCCCTCAATAAAATACTCTTGTGTGAACTTGATTAACAAATTTGCTCTTCTATTTTTCTCAAAAATTGACAAATTTACTTTTTCAAATGTAATTTTTACTAGTCAATACAAAGTATAAAAAGTAATTGATTTATTTCTCAATGTAGAAAATATGCAACGAAAAGGCCGGTCTATGGTGACATTGAATTAAGAAATAAGTTAAAAGTTTGCGAAAACTTTGTGGTTCGGCCTCGCTTTGAAGAAATTAACTAATAGCATTATCATTTACTTTGATTTGATTTCAAGGTTTTACGAACACAGTACAAAAAAGTAACCAATTAATTTTAAATGATTTTATTTTCTGTTTCAATTTATCCTTAATTCAAATATAGAAAGAAAACTGTTTTTCTGCGGGTTATACAAAATTTATTACTTTAAATTATTTAATTCACTTAAAAGTCAATATTTTGAATTTGTCGATTCAATGTATCTATTTTGTTGTTATGGGAACCACTGTCCGTCGAATGGAGAGATGTTGTTGAGGAATTTAGAGACATCATTGAAGATTGGTTGGATAACTGGACTTCTTTCAGCATTGAATCGTAAATCTCCTTCCCCTGAAATATTTAGAAATGAAAATCAAAAAATAGAAAAGAACAGTTATAAAAATCATAAATTTCATAAAATATTGATAGTATATTTGACCAAATTCTTGTTTTCAAAATATTTCTTAGGTCTTAGCTATGTAGCTCATTGTACTTCGAGCCATAGAAACAAACTCTGTATCAAAGTACATCTCTTATTTTGTTTAGCTTGACGTAGTACGGTTACGGCCGTTTATTTCTAAATCCGCGTAGGTATCGGGTTTGGTACAGTCTTTTATAGCGAAAAACAAATATAGTTTGATCACTTGAATAATTGAAGTTTTACGAGAAAAAGTTTTTGCAAACATCATCTATATATTGCACAGGAATTATAAAAAGTATTTTGAAAAAATATATATTAGGTACCTTCCCACGATGAACTTTTCCAATACCGAGCCTTAAAAACAAAAACAAAGACAATTATCAGCCAAACTAATTATTGACCAATTCATAATGACAGATTATGAAAGGTATGCTTTAAAAAGCAATAAACTTTTTCGAAGAGAAAAACAGGAACATTTTTTGGTACTTTGCTACCGCATCAAATTCATGAACGAAATTTCGACGTCCATATGATAAAACATGATGATTTTGTATTGTCATAGAAGCTTCTTTGAGCATTGCTTTTTATCGGGAGAAAAGATATACAGTTGGCGCTCTCTAATTCGACGTTCTACTTTTCGATAGGCTCCCTTATTCGATGAGATTTAAAGTCACCGTCAACAAGAAACTCTCATAAACAACGCTTCCTTATTCGATAAGCTCCCTTATTCGATGAAAATCCAATTCCCCTTGAAGATCGAATTAGAGAGCGTCAACTGTAATTGAAATTAACACCTCGTTGGAAATGCAATATTCAAAAAAGTACGGATTGCCAATTTTTCGGAATAGATTTTAGATGATGTCGAAAGTGTAAAAATCGAGAAACAACAAGCTACATGCTGAATGGACCTACCTGAAGATTGATGTAATAAGAGAATTGAAAAATGACAACAATAGTATGAAAATGCAGAATAATACAAGAACAACTCGAGAAATTCAAGAAATCCGGCGATTCTCGGCTGTTCTGGCGATTTTTAGAAAGTTCCTGTACCGAAATCAGTTTAATTGAAAATTGAACCATGCTTAATCGTGGACATTCTTATAAATAATGTTTATGTTTGAAAAAATCAAAGACATAAAACGAAAAAAATCCAATGAAAATCAGCAAAAACGGCGATTTCCAGCATTTTCGGCCGGAAAAAAAATTTTCTCAAAAATCGGACTCGGTCATATTTTGAGCATTGTTAATACGCATGTTTGAGCAAAAAATCAGAAAAAACTAATGATAAAATCTCGAGAAAATGCCAAAAAAACAGTTTTTCCGGCATATTTCCGGCATTTTCGGCTGGAAAAAAATGTTTTTTTGAAAATCGGTCTCCGTCACATTTTAGGTATAGTCATTTTGCATCAGTCTGCAAAATTTAAAGTACAGCTCGAGAAATTCAACAAATACTGTCTTTCCGGCGAAAATAGGTTGTTCCGGCGATTTTTGAATAGTTCCGGCTTCAAAAATCAATTTTATTGAAAATTGAAACATGCTTGTTGGTGGGCATTGCTATTAATAATGTTTTTGAATGAAAAAACAACCAATTATAAGGAAAAAGTCCAATGAAAATCCAGAAAAACGGCGATTTCCAGCATTTTCGGCCGGAAAAAAATTTTTCTCAAAAATCGGACTCGGTCATATTTTGAGCATTGTTAATACGCATCTTTGAGCAAAAAATCAGAAAAAACTAATGATAAAATCTAGAGAAAGTGCCAAAAAAACAGTTTTTCCGGCATATTTCCGGCATTTTCGGCTACGTCACATTTTGGGCATTGTCATTTTGCATCATTGTGCCAAAAATCAGAAAAAACTAATGAGCCAATCCTGAGAAAAGCTGGTAACAGACGGACGAACGGACAAAGGTTAATTTATAGGACCTCCACCGGGGTACCCGGAGGTAGGTCCAAAAAAATGCGAATGTTGAGAAGTAGGGAAGAGTCCGGTGACCGAAATATTCATTACAATGATGATGTGTATTCCTGACTACAATACAATTGCCACACTCTCGAATAGATAGAGAAAATTAGTTATCACTTGACAAGATACTAAGTGATTATGAAAGACAAATTTTACCGTACTGATAAATTAAGAAATACTTAACATACTTAGGAAGCCCTCTGTTCAAGCCTTCTAGCATAACACAAGCTTTACAAATAGCTTGACTTGAAATATAACCACATTTTGTGCATACTCCTATAAAAAAATATTGATACATATTGTAACACGACTTAACAGGTTATCCATTCTGCTCATATCTAGCTCTGCTCTAAAGTTTACGGAGCCTTAGCCTTTGAATATGTGTGCCATACGCGGAGTATTAGAATCTGTTCGGAGATTATAGAGCGGCCCACTTCTGACGTTATCATTTATTTGCAGAGTAAGAAGCACTCAGGATATTAAACGATTTTAATTATTGGGAATATGGGTGAGTAAAGAGCTGATGAATTTATTTTTGGTGATATATTGGTAGTGCTGAAAATCTACCACTGCTGTTTGTTACTACCTTGAGTGGGCATTTTTATATCTTTTTTGACGGACATACATTCTCCAGAGTGTATAATATCTAAAAAGGTAAAACAAATTAATTCATCGAGATAAGTTATCATGACTATGGATAATTCCGAGTGGTAATGCCCGGGTCGGGTCAAAGAAAATTTATCCGGTTTTCAGCGGGCTGGAGGAACAAATTTTTGGAGCAGTGACAAAATTTATACCCGAACAGAACTTTCCCTGTTAAGACAATTCTTGATAAAACTTTCGCTGATATGATATTTTCAGTTCCCGATCTTGAAGCGATAGACTGGACATCAAGCTCAGTAAAAACTATATTAGCAAAAGACTCATGTGAGAGGGGGATATATTAACATTATATTTTTGAAACTTTCTAAATACGTTTTATTGACGAAATTGTATTGGTAAAAAATTAAATGTCGGCAGGGGCTATCCAATGACCTTAACAACTTAACAAACCCTGGACACAGATTCTTGATCCCGGATTTTATCAGATTTTTTTTAAAGTGGTACCCTAATATGGTAGCACTACTCATGTTGATGAGAAAAATTTTAAACGGAAAATTTCATTAAATTCATAAATTGACCCCATCGAGTAGGGTAACACTTTTCAAAAAACCCCTGTCAAAGAAGGTGGATATAGCTTGCTCTAGGGTATGTATGTATATTTGCAACTTTCTAAATAAGTTTGATTGATCGATGAAAGAAAAACTAACCAATAATACAGCTAGATCGTATTGCCTCCAAATCTTTCAAAAACGCCCTTGCGTAGCCTCTAATGTAAAAAAAAATATTCAATTTTTATGATTGCAGTCGAAAGTGCACACCAGTAGTATTTCTCAGAATTTACGTGCGTAGAATGAATAGTATACATTGAAATACATGATTTACACACTGTCTGTTAAGTCGTTTTTATCTTTACCTGTATTAAGATAATATTTCTGAATTGCATTTTGATTATCTTTCGAGATATAAAAAAATGTTCTAAAGATGTTCTTATGATTTGTTCTTACTAAAAAGACTAAAAATCAGCATCATATTAGTGATCTGAAATAATGAGGTTCACGTTGTTCTTCATTTTTTCAAGCACATGTGAAATCTTAGATACCTGTACGCATTGGGTGAGTAGATACACTCTGTGGAGAAATAATCCAGTTTCTTGAAGTATGCATACCTATAATAGTACACGTTATTTTATAAGAACAAACTATATAAGAACAAACTATATAAGAACATAAGGCTTTAATGGCCAAGATGTTAAGATCAAATTAAGAACATTTTAAGGCTTGGTGGACACTAGAACACCCGATTTCTTAGGAAATTGCACAAAAATGTTCACAAAATGGTAAAATTAAGAACATGTTAAGAACATTTCCAGGCTTAAATCTTGAAAAGTTAAGAACATCCGAAGGCTTCAAAGATTTTGAATGTTCTTATAAAAAACGTGTATAATGAGACGAAGGAAAGGACTGTTGATTAATGATAAAAAAAGACCAGCTCCTTGTTAGGCTGCATTTTCATTTATTTTCAAAATGCTCTACGAGAGAATATTTTGTATATGTTTGAAAAAGTGAGACAAGACATATTGAAGAATCTTCCAAATAAAAATTATTAATTAAGCGAAGCCTTCAGTCAAGAATAAAGGCAAACAGTTCCTGGTAAACAGTTGTCTCGCATGCTAGACGACTCAATTTAAAAGAGAGTTGGGTATAGCAGTAACACAAGTACAGTAAGTATATTCATCTGGTGGCTGTCGGCGGAGCCGGGAGTGAGGGAGTCTATCCCCTTTTCTATTTGCGCTAGACCTGGGAGATCGAATGCTGAGGTGGAGCGCCACACCAACTCTCAGCTCCCAGTACCTTACCGCCTAGATCAGATTACCCAATTTAAGCTACTCATTCGCTGAGTTGGCGGTGACCGGGGATCGAACCCACAAACCTTAGATTTTAAGGCGAATGCTCTAGCGACTGAGCTACCCGGCCCAAGAGAGATTTTCATACTTAGACTTTGTTACATTCTCTAACAGTAACACAGTACAATTTGTCCCTGAAATATAACACCTAAAACCTTTTGCACAAAGTGGCTTTTCTAACACTTGTACTTACATGACAATTTCTTTTTCGTATGTGTATTTGAATGGTTTGCATCGTGGTAAGCCTCCGTCCGAACCCTGTTATGAAAAGATGATAATGACATTATGAAATGATCAATCTGCTCCCGGGCCTTTGATGACAAAGATTAAGTCTTGCGTGACCATACGAAAAAAAATAAACTTTTTATTTATATGCAAATTATGGTACTTAGAGGGTTGTTCAATTTTGTTACTAGTCACCCTTTAAAATACGCTGGCCAAGAAAATTGTACGTGACTCTTTGCCCAAAATTTATTGCATACTTTTGATATACACATAGGGCCGTTTTCATTGTCCCCAAACAGATTTCTAAACTCAAAATTCATGACTATAAATGACAAAATTTAGCACCCTGAACTTATTTTTTACAATGGCAAAGCTCTTAAAAAATGAACAACTATTGATGACTGTGGCTTTGCATCCCGTTTAATAAATGGTCGAGAAAAAGGTAAAATCTCTATACCGTAATGATGGATGTACAGCGTTGCAATCGAGCTATATCACCACGTAATACTGAAAAAGGAAATGATAAGACTCACTAACACTAAGTTTTTTTGGGTAGGAGTAAAACTAAATGGCGAATCCTACCTATATTTTCTCTCTCGCCATATTTCTCTCCACGCCACACCCTATTTTGATAAAACTTTTTTGATAATCTCTTTTAAGGACTCACAAAATAAAGAAGTTTTACAGTTCATCTACGTATGTAACAAAATTTTACTTTTTCACTAAGGAGCTGTTCTTAACTTATGGAGGCGGACTGGCCTGTATAAGTAAGGTGGAATAGATTTTCGAACGTCACGTGACTATTTCTAGTCATTTGATTCGTCAATTACTGTTACGTACAAACAACCCCTAATAAAATGGACGGCGCATTTTCATTGTGGATCAGTTGAAATCTCCCCTCTCAAAAGTGTAACAGGAATTATATGTGAAGAACTTAAAACCGATACAGATAAAATATCATTTAATCCATACCATTCATGAGAACGGTTTCTGCAATATCGTCAGCATTGTGTCCTGAATAAAATAAAAATAATTACAACTTTAAAATCAAGAATTAGGCAAGACATAAGAAATTGGGATGTCCATAGCTCCATTGCTCCAATTCATTACACAGAAAAATGGCGAGGTTTCAACAGCACATTGATGACGTCATATAAATGATAAGAGATGATATCATCATTACCTGTCACAATTTTATTAGCCTCCACAAGCATAGCACCTCGATCCAAAGCTTGTCTTCGGAAAACACCACAGAATGTACCTTGAAAAAAAATTCAACATTTGACTGCTTCGCCTCCCTGCAAAAACCTACTGATTAGAACTACCTACTAAAATAATGATATAATTATAATAATACTTTTTAGATAAGAGTATCGAAGAACTACCAATACACCTATACACCTATTAATACTTAAAGCATGCTAGGGGACTCATTGATTTATCAGCTCACCCAGGTTCACCTAAGATTTGTAAATATCCTTGACTTGCTAAAAGTAAGAGCTTAATCGCTAAGAAAATCATTACAAAGACCAGGCAGTAAAAATAATAAAGTAGATACAGTTATTTTTTCGACCGACATGCTTGACTATTGAATCCATCGTCCATCCATATAATTCCTAAAAAGTAATTCATAATATTTCAACGTAATATCAGACTTGTACTAGATCTATCAACAATCAGATGTAATTTTTTTACACCGATAAAAGGATATTTTCAGGATACGCACCTCATCGGTGTTTTGATGCAGTTATGGCTCTTAGGAATTACAATTAAATCATAAGAATATACGATGAATACAATGGTGAAAAAACACAATTCTTTAGAAAGAGGCGTCTAGGGATCTTAGTGAGGGAAAATGATAAAATGGAAACATTTCAGAGGTATATAATAGTTTTTCATACCTCATAAGATAGGATTTTCAGGGGCATGTCATATTGAATTTGGTTCCTTTTGACCGTCTAGAAGAAAAAAGACGAATTTAAAAAAAATGTTTTTGCCATATACCCAAAATAATCAGGTCAATTAAATGGTCTACAGTACCTTCAAAACAGTACTTATATTTAACAAAAATTGAAAAGGGTTTTTAAATAGTAGAGGTTATCCATCAGGGGGGGGGGGTCACGCAGTTACTCCGTGACACTATGATGAGTAACTGCCATTTCGGAAATTTTCTTGTCACACCACCACCACCATTACTTACTCCACTGTGGAGTAACTGTTTTTAGTGCTCAAAAAGGGGTACACCACCCCATAAAATGGGTAATTTGCGGCTTTTTTAGATATATAAGACATACCTAATGGTCGATAATTTGATTTTTGTATTTAAAGAATTGTTGGAATAAGTTTATATACTTCGTTTAAGTCACTATCAAAGCATTCCACGATTTCTATTTTTATATATATGACAAAAAAATTTATTTTCATGGAAAGATTTCAGATATTTTTCCAAAAACAATTCAATTTTTCTTCGAAAATTTTAAAATTTTGACGAAAATTTAGGGAAATTTTTCAAAAAAGTGAAAAAATGTGCACTTACTCCAATTTGGAGTAACTGTTTTAATTTTTTTTAGTTGTTACACCACCACGTAGTAAGTTTCATAGTGTTCACATAGTAACTGCATGACCCCCCCCCCTGTTTCCATTTTATTTGAATACAATTTAATTCAAAAAGATTTTATTCAAATTTTATCCAAATAAAATGAAACTTCTGTGCTTGAACTTTACATTGAAAATATTCAGGAGGAGGATCGATCAATTTAACAAGTATGTTATGTTTTTGCTGCTTACCTCCAAAGAGTCATCCCTGTATCCAGTAATCCCTTCGTCGATAGAAAGTAATACCAAATTCAAACCATAATTATATCTGTCGTTTAACGTTTTCATTATATACGCCAGCACTGTGGAATCTAAAAAGAACAAATCAATAGCTCTGTGAATTTCACTGGAATTCTTACTTTCATAATGTAGTATACTCTCAAAACTTAACTTTGATTTCACTTTTTTTAAATATCCAGATATTAGATACCGAGGAAACGTCTATATTATATGTAAGTGCTTATAAAAAACACTTTTGCAGTGTTTAAAAAGGTTACAAAATAAAATGCGATAGATTGCATATGCTTGGAGATCTATGGATAAACATACCTTTTCCACCAGAGGCACCAATAGCAACTGTATCTCCAGGACTGAATAAATTATTCTCAACAATTGTTTTGTGAATTTCCTCTTCAAATAGTTTGTAAAAACATTCTCGACACATTTTGTCACCCTAAAATTGAAATGAAAACAAGGTGATTAAAGAAGTCATCCTATCTGTTCTAAGAGTCAAAAGCAAATGACTAAATGTTCATTTTACTAACAAAACACTCTCAAGAGAATTGATCAAATTACTGATAATAATCAATTTTATACTTATAGTGAACAGATTTGCTTCAGTGAGTGGGAACCTATAACTTACAGTTTTTGGTCTTTTGAGGACAGCATTTTTGGTACATAATTTGCATTTGACTGGCATGATTTTTTTAAATGAAATTCACTTATCTTATTATGAGAATATTCCCAATTTCTAAAACGAGAAATAAATAAGTTTAATCTATGCAACAGGAGTTATGAATAGATCAATAAAGTTTACAATGTTCAGAATATGGAAAATAAGAATCCAGAGGGGAACTCAGAAACAATTTTATTCTTTGCAACTATAATGGGAATGGGGAACTAAATAATAAATATCTACATTCAAATAAAAATATAAAATTTCACTATATGATTCACAATTTTATGTACAAAGTGTTTGGATATGCTAGAATGTGCTACTTTCCCTATATACACTTTAAAAATAACAAAATTAATTTGTTTATATAATGGGTTTCATGTTAATAACTTCATAAATATTTTCATTTTTGTTAAATTGTATTGTCATGGTCCATTTGTTCATTTCCAAAGCTTTTTCTGCTCCTTTCAAAGCCTGAAGTTAGAAATATAAAGTGTGCAACCATTAGGTCAGTGTTGACTCAAGCTTTGTTCACAGTTCAACATCATATGCCTTCCCGGCTGATCTAGATTTACTTCAGAAGTATGAGGTTTTACTTATGACTGAACGGCTGCAGTTTTATGCAGATTCACAACAATCATATAAAGCTACCTTAAAAAAGAAATTTTGTTGGAAATTTAATTTGGGGAAGGAGAAAAAGCTCTTTCAGAGGTAAATCTGCCAAAGCGGTCAAATTTTCTTTCCACAAAACTCTTGAAATTGCACAAATAAACTTACCTTTTTAATTGCTTCTTTTTCTACATTACATAATTTATTGGCAACAGCTTCTTGAACTCTTGTTGCAGTGTAACCAATCAATGAATTTAAAGCCTGAAAATACGATTTGAAAGAAACTAGAGAAGAAATATCGTTTTTTACAAATTGCTTGCTACAAACATCACGTATTTAAATTTTAAACCTTTTCATAATAAAGCTTAACTTTCATACTTGTAGGAGGTCATCTCACTTTGGAGGATGGATGGTTTGGAAGAAAGTTTTTTAATTTTAGGTGTCTAGAACACGGAAAAACTGTACACATATGTAGTTTTCCCAAAGGGAAGAAACGATAGATTAAAAATCCCCTCTTAACCTCTTACATCCCTTTTTAAACTAACCTAAACGAAAGAAACTTGATAAGCTCTGGGTTATCAGTTAAGGGAAAATCCAACATTACATACCAAATCACTGAGAAGAATTTTAATGAAATTGACACCATCTGAAAGTATTGCAAATAACTCATAGTGGTTATCAAAGCTTAATTTGGATGCAAGTGTTTTGAATTGGCCCTGGAAAGAAAATAAAGCTTTTTATATTATCCAACACAAAAGTTGAGTTACACCAAAGAAAAAAGAAGTTTTCTGTCAACTATAATACAACTTTGATGTTGAAAATATTCACTACTTATGAAATTGAAATTTTATTGAAATTAAAATTTCTTACCTCAAAGATAAATGGAACCGATATTGGATTATCACCAGCTACCATTTGAGGTATTGATTCTATAAAGATGATTAAAAAGTAGATTAAAATCTGTAAAATTTGCAATGTTGTCTTTTACTCATGAATTTTGTTCTTATAAAAAAGAGTGTTTTGTTTTCTTACTGGTCACCAAAACCGTTAAAGCAAATGGATTTGCAATGGTCCATGGTCACTCAAGGAGCCAAAGTGAGTGTTCGTCTACTGACTGTTCCTAAATCCAATATAAAAGATGCCAAATACGACCATTCCAATGGCCACTTTTGACTGGATGCCGCCAGGAGGAGCCTAAGAGCGCTGTGATCCATACACCATTTGATAGCACCTCTAAAGATGCTTCTCCAACTATGGTTGAAAATTTCTGGAAATGGCCCAATAGTGGAGACTAGATTTAATAAACAATAAAAGAATAATAATAGTACTTTTCATATGCTGTTTTTGGAGTGGTGGTTGTATGTCAGACTGAGGTGATCTCTTAGGAGGCTGCTGCTTATTTGAACATATTTCTTTTTTAGGTTGTGGCTCAACATATTCTGAAGGTCGTTTAAGCTTTGTCATTTTTTCTTTCTCTTTATTTTGTAATGTTTCAAAAACATTTTGTTCCTCTTCAAAAAAATGATTATCATTGTTGAAAAAATCATCTTCATTTTCATCGAAAAGATCATCTTCATTATTTTTGAAGAAGTCTTCCATATCATCATCTCTATCTTCGTTAGTTCTTATGTTCTGATTACTCTTAGAGTTTGTTGTTGCTGAACTTGTACTAGTTTTATTTTTAATAATGGATGAATGAGACTTTTGTTCTGATTTTATGTCCATTTCTTGGAAGATTATATCATCAGCAACATCATTGCTAAAATCTTCATTCAGTTCCTTCATGAAATCATCATCTAAATCATTGAAATAATCGTCTTTTGGAGGTTCTTTCTTTACTGGAATCTGTTTTCTAATTGTGGATGCTGAGTGAATGTTCTTTTTTGGCTGCAGGTTTTGCTTTGTTTTCTGGTTATCAGCAACTGACTTTGTTGGATTATTGTTAACAGGCTTTTTCACATTTTCTTTTTTGACTGTAATATTTGTTGTTTTTATAGCATCCTTGTTGACTTCGACATTCCTAAAATACAAAACACACAAGAGTCAAGCTCATTTACTTTAAACGGGGAAAAGTCTCAAAATGCTGTTAATATTTTATTTAAAAAATTTCTCATTTAATCAACTAGACTTGCAATAACTTTTATGATCTCATTATAATAATCTCTGCACTATTTCATTTATATTCAAGTAACATTGGAAGTATATGTTTATAACAACTTACAGAATTCCTGAAAGTAAATCAATCTGAGATTTAGTTTCCATAAGAGATTCAACGTTCCCACCAAGCAGTTGGATATTTTCTGACTTCAAAAGTAGCATGCTGTTACGGCATTGAATTGGTCCTGATAGATGTAACTATAACAAAATATAGTCGCTAGCTAGTATATTCTTCAAAATTCATATTAAACTAGCACAGTTATAAAAAACGTTACTGTGAGCGAAAGAGAACAAAATACAATTTCCAATTATGACTGATATTGACTGAAAGTGACTACAGTTCATAAAGTTCTTAGAAAAAAAACAGCACCGTAAAAAAAACATACCTTGCAGCCAGGTTCAATATTTTCAATCTTGAGATGATTGATACTAGAGTATTCAATTCCTTCTATAGTTTGGGCTCCATCATTCAATTCAATGAGTAACATTCTTGACTGTGTTTCCTTCCACTAAAATTAAGAATAAGTTTATCTTCAGAAGTAACTATAAAAGAAAAATGAAAGAACTGGAATTGGAAGAACTCGAGCTTTGCCAATCAATTACATTTCAAAAAATAACATTATAATGCTTGAAACTTGAAAGTAAATATACTACAACATACTTTTCCCTTATTATTTGCTGTTTTTGGTGCACCATCAGAGCTTTTCTTGAAGAAATCTTTTGCTTCATTTTCCTCCTCCTCGTCACCGTCATCATAGTCAAGCTCTTGCCCTTTGTGTTTTTGAAGTTGTGAATATGCTGAATAACCAATGTCTATCACTGATAACACCTGTCGACAATCAAAGATAATATACACACATTGAATAGAAATAGAGTGAAAAATCAAAACAACTTTTTCAAATTAATTACAAATTAATCAATCATCATGCCTCTCAACAAGATTATCCTTTACAAAACATTAGTTAGGAGACGAAATGAATTGAAAAGTGAAAATGAGTTACTGCATACCTGTACACAAAAATGACCATTCAAATTCCCTTTCAATTTTTTTATATTGGAAGGAAAAATTGGCTCCGATATTTCACGCAGATCTGCCATAAGCCATTGCTCATAAACCAGATTTGCAAAGGTAGAGTTACTTGTTCCTGCCTAAGGGAGAACAAGCAACATGCTGAATGGACCTACCTGATGATGAAAGTTAGAAAGCAATGCGAAAATAAAAATAAAAAAATCAGTCAGAAAATATAGCATTTAGCAAAAATACAGAACGCAATAAATTCATCATTGATTGTTGATGGGGGGAGAGGGAAGGGTTGTAGGGAAATGATAAATAGGAAGTTGTGGTTGCAAAAATCAGTTTTATTGACAATTGAATCATGCTTGATGGTGAGCATTGTTGATCGTGTTCAAAAATAAAGGCCTGTTTTGTGACATTTTCAAAGTTGGCTGACAATTATGCTACTAAAATGAGTATTTTTGGTGGCTAACAGTTTATTTTTTCACCAAGGATAAGTAGAATGACAACCTTTCCAATTGTTTTGGAGCGAAATTTTAAGTGGCTTACTAGGTTGCAAGATATTTCAAGATAAGCTATGAGTCGTTTATGTGGCTGACAACACTGGTGGCTTTTTGAAACCAACCAGTTTCAAAATGTTGCTCGTTTATCTGTTTTGAGATAATATGATACCTCTAGTTACCGATTCAAGTGTCATTTTCAAACAAACCATTTCCTCCTTTGAGGTGGCTGACAAAATACATATTTGGACATATTTGGACCTGGAGCCACACATTTTACTCATTTTACCATTTTTTTCATCAAAATATGTTCTTTGTGTAAATACCGATCATCATATAAAATTTCAACGTTATATTTGAAATATTTTTCGAGTTATTCAAGAAATACTATATTTTTGTCAATTTTTGAGTTCACTAAATGTCACACTATTTTTGAACATGATCTGTTATCAATAATGTTTTTGAGTGAAAAACATATAAATATAAGGAAAAAATCCAATGAAAATCTGCAAAAACGGCCATTTCAGGCATTTTCAACCGGAAAAAAACTCGGCCATGTTTTGAGCATTGCGAATACGCATCTTTCTGCAAAAAATCAGAACAAAATAAAAATTAAAATTTGAGAAAATGTCAAATAACCGGTTTTTCCGGCATATTTCAGGCATTTTCCGCCGGAAAAAAACTTTTCTCAAAATCAAACTCAGCCATGTTTTGGGCATTGTTAATACGCATCTTTGAGCAAAAAATCAGAAAAAACTAATGATAAAATCTCGAGAAACTGCTAAAAAACCAGTTTTTCCGGCATATTTCAGGCATTTTCGCCCGGAATTGAATTTTTTTCGAAAATCGGGCTCCGTCACAATTTAGGTATTGACATTTTGCATCAGTGTGCAAAATTTCATGAAAAAATATAAAGTACAGCTCAAGAAATTCAAGAAATACAGTTTTTCCGGCGAAAATCGGCTGTTCCGGCGATTTTTAGAAAGTTCCGGCTTCAAAAATCAATTTTATTGAAAATTGAAACATGCTTGATGGTGGGCATTGCTATTAATAATGTTTTTGAATGAAAAAACAACCAATTATATGGAAAAAGTCCAATGAAAATCCAGAAAAACGGCGATTTCCGGCATTTCTCAAGAATTGGACTAGGCCATGTTTTGGGCATTGTTAATACGCATCTTTGAGCAAAAAATCAGAAAAAACTAATGATGAAATCTCAAGAAAATGCCGAAAAACCAGTTTTTCCGGCATATTTCTGCCATTTTCGGTCGGAAAATTTTTTTTTCGAGAATCGGGCTCCGTCACATTTTGGGCATTGCCATTTTGCATCATTGTCCAAAAAATTAGAAAAAACTAATGAGCTGATCCCGAGAAAAGCTGGCAACAGACGAACAAACGAACGAACGAACGAACGAACGAACGAACGAACGACGACGAACGAACGACGAACGAACGAACGAACGAACGAACGAAACGAAACGAACGAACGAACGAACGAACGAACGAACGAACGAACGAACGAACGAACGAACGAACGAACGAACGAACGAACGAACGAACGAACGAACGAACGAACCGAACGAACGAACGAACGAACGAACGAACGAACGAACGAACGAACGAACGAACGAACGAACGAACGAACGAACGAACGAACGAACGAACGAACGAACGAACGAACGAACGAACGAACGAACGAACGAACGAACGAACGAACGAACGAACGAACGAACGAACGAACGAACGAACGAACGAACGAACGAACGAACGAACGAACGAGGGTTAATTTAAAGGACTACCTTAGGTAGGTCCAAAAAATATCAAAATATTGAAAAATTTGATAAGAGTACAAATTGGTATAAAAGACTTTCTAAACTATAATGATGGTAGCTAGCTTTCAAACAGGGGGTACAGGCTGCAGGGTACTAACCCTGATTTCCAGAAAGATTTGTCTTAGGTACCACCACCCCCTTCTTAACCCTGGAAAAGTACCTTATGATACCTAGCAGTCAGTCAATTTCACCTCACCAAAGTGTGGAAGAGCTCAAAATCTGAAAGTTTTTTGAAATCATTTGATTTTACAAATCAAAAGTTTTTGTTAAATGAAATCTAATTTTTTCGGGAATTTTTTCCGGAAAATTGACACAATTTCCATTTTGATTCGCCAAAATTACCCCTTTTACCCACCAAATACCAAAATTCAGTACCAGGTACTAGCTTGAAATGAGTGATCTACCCACCCCTACCCCAAATGTAACTAACTAACTTTTTTGAGATTTAAAATTAGACACCACCATCCTGCTCAGTAACCTGCAGCTGTGCTCCCTGTTTCAAAAGAAATAACACTTTTTTATTATGTTTGATAATAGGATGAAATTTGTCAACTTACACCATTTTCTTCTAAGATCCACTCAATACATGCTTCCAACCAATCTTTTTGAGCCTTGATATGCTTCCTTTGAAGAAGTGTTAAACAAGCCTGATATCTTGCATTCATTACCAGAAGTTTTCCCTAATAAAATTCATGTCAAGGTTGTGTTATTGTTTAAAAATAGATGCCAGACTTATACTTTTTAGTAAGTTTACTTTCACCTTACCAGAAAAAAATCATAAATCAAATCAAAAAGACTCCAAAACAATAACCATTTCACTATTCCTCTATAAAGTGGACTAGGCTTTCATGGATGCAGGGATCGAATGGACTGAAGGCAAAAAAGTCTTATCTACTTTGAAAAATTATTAGTTGAAACAAGTATTTTGAATCATCCAGCAAAATACAACTGTTACTTTGCTTATAAAATATTTGAGTAGAAAAAATGCATTGTTTATTGATAAAAACGCATTATGAGAAAAGAGAAGTGAACCCTCCAAATTATTTGGAATGGGCCCTATCCCTGGATAGATACCTACCCTAGGATAGGGAAATTACCACGCTTACCAGACACTGCTAAACCCTGAGCTTGCGACACGACAGAGTTAAAAAAGGCAAAGTTACGACAGAGTTAAAAACTCATTGTGAAAGGTAAAAAAATTTTGCGCCTGCTGCACGCTGATGGTGGAAATATCAACAAAAAGCCATTGTATTACGCATTAAATTTCTTCAAAAATCAGGCTTTATCACATTAAGGTATTGCCATTTTGCATCAGTGTGTAAAATTTCGCAAAAAAATATCAACTACAGTTCGAGGGATTCAAGAAAAACCGTTCAGGTGATTTTTAGAAAATTCCAGGTGCAAAAATCAATTTTATTGACAATTGAATCATGCTTCAACAAAAGAATCCAATGAAAATATGCAAAAACAGCGATTTCCGGCATCGATTTCCAGCATCCTTGGCCATGTTTTGGACATTGCAAGCATGATAAATAGTTTTTTAGTGATGACTACATCGTTAAAGTTTTCTTTTCAAACATAACAGTAAGACTTCACATTTCTCATATATCAACAATCTGTGACCTGATAGGGAGAGTACAATTTACTGATTGATTGGTAACTTTGGTATGTCAGTCTATGCTTAAACTTCTATATCAAGATTACAGGATTTGGAGTGCAGGCAGCTTTTACTTTCATTTCCAGTGGTTTCACTTTCAATTCCGAGATTTAAAGTTATTCTTTTATTCAATGATTTTTTACAGCACTTTGTTGACAATCTAACTCTCGCAGCAAATCCCTGCTTTCTTCGGTAAATTGAAGATGAGAAAAAAGCTAAGCCTTAGGATCACGGATTGAAAAAAATATACGAAGAGTGAGATTTCACAGCCACCTATCGTGCAAGGTACTGAGAGGACACGGGTGCCAAAAAGAAGGGCCATGGGAAATGCGGCAATCTCATTGGTGGAAATTTGATAAACACCTGTGAAGGAGCGCTGGGAAGCAATCAGTAGAAGAGACCACTTTCCTTTTTGTTGCAGATTTCAATATAAACTTCTCTTACAGGGATTACTTTTCAATGTGTTCTGTCAACTTGTCAGCATTGTATTGTTGTAAAGGGAAAGATGAAAGAGGTAAGCCTAGCCTAGTTTCTAATCCTGATATAGGTGTTTAAGCTTAGACTGTATGTATTTGTTTATGTAGCGTACAGCCATGTTGAGATAACAAGACGCATGTTGAGGTTAGACAATATGGTAATGTTTTTAGTTGTTTTCAATGGAAAATGGAAAGAAACTTAAGTTTAAAAGTGCCATTCAGTTTTTGCAGGCTGATTGAATGGCAGGATCCTGGATGGCTTCCCTAAGAACGATTGAATTGGATTTCTATCCAGTTCGGGTCCAGTTTACTGCAAAATCGACTTTCTGAATTCAATGCAGGCAAGTTATTATTATTCATTATTTTACGGCACACACCAAATTTTATGGAGATTAGGCATGCCGCATGCAGCTATTAACATGACCTCTTCGTGTTTTTAATCCATTCTTTGGATTCCTGTTTTTATAAGGTTAAACAAGATAAAGCTTTTTTAGTATAGACTTAGACTTGTATATCAAGATTACAGGATTTCGAGTACGGGCCGATTTTACTTTCGTTTTGAGTGGTTTCATTTTCAATTTCAAGCCAACATCTTAGCAATGGGGGGCTCGCCCATAGTTACAGGGGTTTGTGCAAAAAACTAAACATAGAAAATTTTCAAAATCACCCATTTCGATTAAAGCAATGAAAAATGAAACTTTTCTATATTTCACTTTTTTGAAAATATTTAAGAATATTTAAGTTCTTATTTTATTCAATGATTTTTTACGGCACTTTGTTATCAATCTAACTCTCGCATCAAATTCCCGCTTTTTTCAGTAAATTGAAGATGAGAAAAAACCTAAGCCACGGATCACGGATTTAAACAAATTATGAAGGGTGGGATTTTACAACTGCCCGTCATGCAAGGCACTGAGTGGCCCACGGGTGCCAAAAAGAAGGGCTGTTTGAAATGCGGCAACCTAATTAGTGGAAATTTGATAAACAGCTGCGAAGGAGGGCTGGGAAGCAATCAGTAGAAGAGACCATTTTCGTTTTTGTTGCAGATTTCAATATACATAAACTTCTCGTCAGGGATTACTTGTCAGTCCAGTGTTGTGTCAACTTGTCAGCATTGTATTGTCGAAATGAAAAGATAAAAGAGGTAAGACTAGCCTGAGTTTAAGTTTAGACTGTTTTTCTTTCTGTCTAGAATTATACAATCTTTTCTCCGCAATATTATAAAATTGATTGGAACAATAGGCAGTGTAGCTGGAACCTCGATATTCCAGGATTAGAAAAAGCTATACCTGTTATCTTTTTTCTTTAAAGAATCAACAAGCCATCAACATCGATAAATTACACACATTTCCTCAGAAACTTTTAAAGTTATCTGCCATTATGACTTTCTTGAAGCCGTTCCGAAATTAACCAATCGGGTTAGGTATCGTAAAAAAGGTCTATTACTGTAACCATGTGAATGCTTTTTGTTAGATAAGCCAATATCCAGCCAATATAAATATAGAGCTTCATGCGAAAGCTAGATCTAAGAAAATAGACTTAAATTTTTTTCACATTCGAATGTTTATGTGTTTACTTTTTTCTGAGAAAGAAGAAGGGGGAAACCTTTCTGATCTGTTGCATCTTCTTATTATTTATGCTGACGGAAAACCCTTTGTTGTTATGATTCGAATGTTTTCTCTTTTGTTCGAATTCGAAAAGTAAATATCATGTCTGGGGAAATCCCTCTGATTGGAATGTTTACTTAAGAAACTCTTCTTCTGTAAAGAGGTTTTCGCGGTTTTAGCCTCAACAAAGGAGAGTTACAGAAAATATAAAATTGTTCTGTAAATTACACAATACTATTATGCATTTATGCAATATGCCTTATGTTTTATGCATTTTGTACCTGCCGGCTAAAAAACTGGTAAAATCGTAATCCTCAAAAATCGAAGTTCCAGCCTCACTGATAGAAAGTTGTATTTCTAACTGCTCTACTGATTGAAAGATCTTCTATTGTGGCTTTTTTTGACATGACCCAAGTCATTCGGGCCATGTTCTGGCCATGTTCGGACCTCCTTTTTCACAACGCTCTTAAGCCTTAAGTCCATTGAGTATAATCTAAGTACGGAGTAGGGGCGAAGTACTGAATCGTATAAATCTTTTCTCTTATAGATTAACGAGGAGTTCAATCGATTGCGGAAGAGCAGATTAAAGATGAAAAATTAAGACAGCGCGTCAGTAACATTCTAGCAATTTAATTGGTCAAAAGACGTTGAGGTGCAATACAAGGTGCGATATAGACGGTATCCTGTCTTCTCGCATTCGATTGAGAAAAATTGAAGACATTACCAGTGCTGCAAATAAGAAAATTTCAGTTGGCCGGTAATTTTTCGAGTGTAACGAGCAGGGGGTCTGGTGGAACCATCTTAGAAAATTTTGTAGTATGTGATGACTTAGATTGGTTAAACACCTATTTTAGTTTGAAAACTGTTCCTCTTTTAATTAGAAGCGCTATATATTAAGTATTTATCTAAGCCTCTCTCTTCAAATTTTAACCGGACAAAATGAAAAACTGAGCCTCAGAATGACCGGTAGAAACTACAAAATGACCGGTAATTACCGGTCACCGGCCGTTATTTGCAGCACTGATTACAGTAACGAATTCTCTTTCGAATGTTTTGATCTAGATTCTAATCGTTATCAAATCGTTCAAATCGAATACGTTACTGTAGTGGGTGCCAGCAGCCTAGTAAACTCCTAAGTTAGGTACCGTATTTCCCTCAACTAAGCGCCGCGGCACTCTTAAAATTTTTGTAACTTTAGGTGCGGCGCTCTTTAGAGGGCGGCGCTCTTTTCAAGTTTTTTATTTCCTACCTTTTAAAGACGCAAGAAATCAAGAAACAACCCATGCCATGAAATTGACAACGGTCCTTTTGATTTTTAGACATAATCTTCCACTAAAGAACATTCTTATTTTAGAATTAGATGTGGAAGAGTTTATTAACAAGAAAACTATAGAATTCTGTTTTCTTTATCTTTTTTCTAAAAAGCGCCCCCTTCAGAGGTGCGGCACT
Source organism: Clytia hemisphaerica (assembly GCF_902728285.1). Lineage (NCBI taxonomy): Eukaryota > Metazoa > Cnidaria > Hydrozoa > Leptothecata > Clytiidae > Clytia > Clytia hemisphaerica. The sequence goes on from NW_027104175.1 coordinate 581,611, forward strand.
CTTTAGAGGGCGGCGCTCTTAAAATTGGCCCGAGTGTGGCCCGTGCGTGGCCCGCGTGTGGCCCGAATTCTCGGGCCACGCACGGGCCACGCACGGGCCATACTCGGGCTTTACGCGAATTCCAATAAAAGTTTTGGCCCGAGAATTCTCGGGCCATGTCGAGGGTCGTCCGGTGCGTCGGCAGGGTCCTTTATACATAAGAGGACTTTGTACGTCACCACAGTAAATTTCAAAAATCTAGCAATATATACAGTAAAGATGAAAGATGACAGACTACCGTCAACTGCTCTAACTTGGGACTATCTGACAAAACATGGGACGGCAATTCGGCCACCATTTCACCAAACCTCCAAAGTCATTTGATTTGAGTTAAGGAAAGGCGTATTAAAAAATACAGGATTTCTCTTTTGATTTTACAGTAAGTGAAAATACAGACCAGATATGCATTACAGTCCCATGTTTTGACCAATCGTCCCAAGTTAGAGCATTGAGGGGGCCTAATTGGAGTTGAGTCCCGAGTGGGATTCGACTTTTCAGACAAGGGATTTTCGTCGATTTTGTACTTAACCATAAATTTATGTCTTTACCTTTTTGGGTTTTCTTTGGAATCGATTCTCTTCCTCTTCTCTTCGTCATTAGGGATCCCTCGTCATTATGCGTTTAAAATAAGTCCATTCTAATTTGCTGGAACCCGATTTCAACGTCATTGTAACACGCCCGGAAAAGTACCATACCGATTTAAATATTTGGAAATGATTGTCCGTGTTTGTAATACACTCGGGTACCTAATGGCCGTCCCCCCCACTGCTACTTAATTTTTCGAAAATTTTCCACTACCCATATTAATTCAGTCCCGAATCTAGCCACATATTTAACACGTTCGGGACAGTCCCGAATTCAACCTTTTTGTTATCAAAATCGGGACCGTCCTGAATACCGCCTTCTTTATAAACACTCGAAAATGTATTTTTTTAAAGAAGGCGGAATACTATGTTAGGGCAGTAAGTCTATAGTAGTGTATTCCGCCTTCTTTAGAAACATTGGAAAGGGAATTTTTTTAAAGAAGGCGGAATACTATGTTAGGGCAGTAAGTCCAAAGTAGTGAATTCCGCCTTCTTTAGAAACACTCGAAAACGTATTTTTTTAAAGAAGGCGGAATACTATGTTAGGGCAGTAAGTCTATAGTAGTGTATTCCGCCTTCTTTAGAAACATTGGAAAGGGAATTTTTTTAAAGAAGGCGGAATACTATGTAAGGGCAGTAAGTCCATAGTAGTATATTCCGCCTTCTTTAGAAACACTCGAAAACGTATATTTTTAAAGAAGGCGGAATACTATGTTAGTGCAGTAATTCCAAAGTAGTGTATTCCGCCTTCTTTAGAAACACTCGAAAACGTATATTTTTAAAGAAGGCGGAATACTATGTTAGTGCAGTAATTCCAAAGTAGTGTATTCCGCCTTCTTTAGAAACACTCGAAAACGTATATTTTTAGAGAAGGCGGAATACTATGTTAGGGCAGTAAGTCCATAGTAGTGTATTTCGCCTTCTTTAGAAACATTCGAAAGGGAATTTTTTTAAAGAAGGCGGAATACTATGTTAGGGCAGTAAATCCAAAGTAGTGTATTCCGCCTTCTTTAGAAACACTCGAAAACGTATTTTTTTAAAGAAGGCGGAATACTATGTTACTGCTGTAAGTCCAAAGTAGTGTATACCGCCTTCCTTAGAAACACTCGAAAACGTATTTTTTTAAAGAAGGCGGAATACTATGTTAGTGCAGTTAAGTCCAAAGTAGTGTATTCCGCCTTCTTTAAAAACACTCGAAAACGTATTTTTTTAAAGAAGGCGGAATACTATGTTAGTGCAATAAGTCCAAAGTAGTGTATACTGCCTTCCTTAGAAGCACTCGAAAACGTATTTTTTTAAAGAAGGCGGAATACTATGTTAGGGCAGTAAGTCCATAGTAATGTATTACGCCTTCTTTAGAAACATTCGAAAGGGAATTTTTTTATAAAAGGCGGAATACATTGTTTGGATTTTTTGTTCTAATATTTTCGCCTTCTTTAGAAATTTTGAAATAAGGAAAATCGGGATTAAAAATTTCTCGTTGCCTTATATACTTTTACTTGAGTCCCGAATCCAATATGTTCGTAAAGTAAATCGGGACTAAAAATTTCTCGTTGCTATATATACTTTTACTTGAGTCCCGAATGTAACCTTTTCGTAGACCAATTCGGGACCGTCCCGAATCAAACCTTTATAAAGACAGATTCGGGACCGTCCCGAAATTTACATTTTCAAGACAAGCTATCATTAGCCCGTATAAATAAAGATCTGCCCCACACTTCCCTGATTTTCAAATTCAAGCCGCCATATCCATCTTTTCAGTGACTCAGATATTAAATATGTACTATATATACTTTTACTTGAGTCCCGAATCCAATATGTTCGTAAAGTAAATCGGGACTAAAAATTTCTCGTTGCTATATATACTTTTACTTGAGTCCCGAATGTAACCTTTTCGTAGACCAATTCGGAACCGTCCCGAATCAAACCTTTATATAGACAGATTCGGGACCGTCCCGAAATTTACATTTTCAAGACAAGCTATCATTAGCCCGTATAAATAAAGATCTGCCCCACACTTCCCTGATTTTCAAATTCAAGCCGCCATATCCATCTTTTCAGTGACTCAGATATTAAATATGTACTATATATACTTTTACTTGAGTCCCGAATTCAATATGTTCGTAAGGTAAATCGGGACTAAAAGTTTGATCATTCAAGTCAGTAAAGAATTAGACACGAAAGTTTTTTATTTAAAAATTTAGCATAAGCTTTTCGACATAGTCATCTTCAGTGCAAATGATTTAAAAGTTTCTAAAAGTTTCTCGTTGCTATATATACTTTTACTTGAGTCCCGAATGTAACCTTTTCGTAGACCAATTCGGGACCGTCCCGAATCAAACCTTTATAAAGACAGATTCGGGACCGTCCCGAAATTTACATTTTCAAGACAAGCTATAATTAGCCCGTATAAATAAAGATCTGCCCCACACTTCCCTGATTTTCAAATTCAAGCCGCCATATCCATCTTTTCAGTGACTCAGATATTAAATATGTATTATATATACTTTTACTTGAGTCCCGAATTCAATATGTTCGTAAGGTAAATCGGGACTAAAAGTTTCTCGTTACTATATATACTTTTACTTGAGTCCCGAATTCAACCTTTTCGTAGACCAATTCAGGACCGTCCCGAATCAAACCTTTATATAGACAGATTCGGGACCGTCCCGAAATTTACATTTTCAAGACAAGCTATAATTAGCCCCGTATAAATAAAGATCTGCCCCACACTTCCCTGATTTTCAAAATTCAAAGCCGCCATATCCATCTTTTCAGTGACTCAGATATTAAATATGTATTATATATACTTTTACTTGAGTCCCGAATCCAATATGTTCATAAGGTAAATCGGGACTAAAAGTTTCTCGTTACTATATATACTTTTACATGAGTCCCGAATTCAACCATTTCGTAGGCCAAATCGGGAATTTTAATTTAGTCCCGAATCCAAACATTTCGTACGCAAAATCGGGACTCAAGTAAAAGTATATATAGTAACGAGAAACTTTTAGTCCTCGTTTACTATATAATAGTATAAATCAAACCATCGATCAATTTTTTTTTTTCATCGATTTCGAATTCCTAACTACGTCGTTCTAGTTCGGGACAGTCCCGAGCGGGACTCAAGTTAAATTAGGCCGTTGAGGGTATGTATTTTGTATATGTCATACCATGGAAAAAAAACTTCAAACTTCTTCAAATACAATACCTTGAGATAGAGACGTACCGTGAGATCGGGTAACTTGCATCAGTGGAGGCTAACATCATGCATAGCCCTCCAATGAATGACCTGGCTGGTCATTAAAATACAAAATTAAATCAAAAACAAAAATGGTAGAGTAATGGGCTATTCCAAAAAAAAATTGTACAGGGGTATTGACGAACTTTTTTCACTAACCCCCCTGGAAATTAGGAGTCAACACCCCTGAAAGTGAAATTTTGTGAAAAAGGGCCTGGAAAGTGACTATTGATGCCAGTTTAGGAGGAGAGAACCCCTGGAAACCTTTAATAACCCCCTTGGAAAATCTGAAAATGACCAAATACCCCTTGGAAAATCAAGGATCGGTCCCCCCTGGAAAAGTTCGTCAATACCCCTATATGCCAGACCCCCGCGCTCGATAGGATCGATCATCGGAACGGCTCGATGACGGATCGATATGTGATCGATGGATTACTTAACGATCCGGATAGGAGATCGATAGAGGATCGATACTCAAGATTTTTTTAAGCTTATGATTATTTATCGATCTATCATCGATCTTTTATCGATCTCGATTTACGATCGATAACAAATCGATTAACGATCGATGACGAATCGATTAACGATTAACGATCGATGACGAATCGATATACTCGATTGAAATACTAGCTCAATAATGGATCAACGAAGGATCGATACTCAAGACTTTTTAATGGCTGAATCTTCCATCGATCTCCTATCCGGATCGTTAAGTAATCCATCGATCACATATCGATCCGTCATCGAGCCGTTCCGATGATTGATCCTATCGAGCGCGGGGGTCTGGTATATGGTTTAAAAATGAAATGGAATAGCCCAATGCAAGTTACCCAATTTCACGGTATGTATACCTTTGACCTTGATGCCTCAGTGGAGAGTATACCTTCCCAAATAAATTTTGATTTCAGGGAACAAAATAATCGTGTGTAACAGTCACTTAAACCACGAGCTTGCTTGGCAAATTAGACACTATAAAATAAAAAGTCTTTGAATTTAAAGTGCACGTTTTTGTCCTCCACTACTTTGTCTACCATTTTTACTTTAAAATATGACGTAATCGTGGCGCAAGAAGAAACTAACTTGCTACACAACAGCATCTATTCCAAGCGTGTTCGTTTTTTTATGCGTTGGCGGTAAAAAGAGGGTGGGATAATTTGGGTGGAGAAAAATTGGTATTGGTCACTTGTTTTGAAATTCTGTTACAGCCCCTGTCGCCCTGTGAAGTGCATCGGAAATTTTGTTGGAAAAGTCTCAAGGAAAATATTTTTCACCTCTTCTTGAAAAATCATGATCACTTTCTTTCTCTCTACTCACTTCCTTGGACTGCAGTGACGTGGTGGGCGTGAGAATCATCAAAGATCATCACACATCCCCAATCTTAGATGCTTTCTATTATTTGAACAAGGGGGAGGGGCAGTGGATTTACCAACTGACTGACGGTATGCGCGGCGAAAATAAAATTGGTCTTTAGAATCACACCCTGCCTTACCTACAGTGCAGCCAAAAAAAAATTTCTCAAATTCTCAATAACTCTTTTAGCCAAAAAAATCAGAAAACTTTTGCCTTTAATAAGGATAGTCGTAAACTTTCGTTCTCCGATTAATAGAACCATGAAACGTTGTCACTCTCCAGCCTCCGAGCCTATAGCGGTCAACCTTGTCCCAGCGTATTCAATAATACCTTGGGGTACCAGAAGTCAAGTTTTCAATTGAGTTGTGATACACTTGGTACATGCAGCATTCAAGGCTTTGATAATAGTAAATTGTAAATATAGTGAAACTAAAAAATCTGCTCTCGTACAGTAGCGCTAACGAAAAGCAATGATTGTTTTTCAGGTTTGGAATTTTAGATATATAGAATTGAAATCAAAATCAACATTTTTCGATATCACACCAGCACGGGCACCAGCATGAAACATTGTCAGTTAGTTTTGTGTGTTTTCGATATTTTTTATATTGAAAAATATATTTCATAAAAACAAAGAATTGTTCTAATTTTCTCTCCAAAATTGTGATCACCCTTGTCCCGGTATATTCAATATCTCAGGGTACCAGAGGCAAAGTCTTCAATCGAGCTGTGGTACAGATGTTAAATGAATTCAAGGCTTTACTGAGGTGAGAGTAAAATCTGCTCGGTAACAAGGTTGGACTGTTGATCATATCAGCTATGGTGAAAATGTTCACCAAATAAAGTTAATATAAGCAGAAAAAAAAGTCAGTGCTACGCATATGAGAACCATTTTATATTGCAACACCAAATATGATCCTGCATTCAATTTGTAAGGCTCAAAATATTCTTTTTCGACAACAATTCCTTTCGGTTTGTGATCGATTTCATTTCCTTCGACTTCACTTTCTGCATTATCTTCATTTCTTCTTGGAAAATTACACAAGTCTTTGTAGCACCAGAATGCCTGAAAAAATGAAATACATTGAGACTAGCTAGAGTCAGCATTGACTGTAAGAGGACCATTAAAACAAAAAAATCTTTCCGTGAGAAAAATACTATTCTCCCCGATAAGCCCTTTGGAATTTGGAGCTACCAACTAGAGTATTTCATCCCATCGATATTAAGCTTCTTGATTAAATTTTTCTTGAATGAAAATTTCAAACGAGAGATATAATTATAAGTACAAAAGTCAGCTACAATAGAAATTTCTCATCTAACCTTGCAAGAAATAATTCCAGGATTATTTTTCATTTTCGTTGCACAGTAATTCCTCATTTCCACAACACAGCCCTGTTTCCTTATTTGAAGATTCCGGATGGTGGAGCCAATGCGTTTCTGTTTGTTCTCGAAATACAAAAGACAAGAAAAGTTTGGACCTCCACACGTTTTCGTAGTGGTTGAAACGTTACAATATCCTTCGCGTCCATAACAATCGTAACATTCAAGAGCATCTATACCTGAATAGAATCGTTAAAAGATTTTTTATAAGAACCAGTAAAATTTTGCTGAGGCTCGGCTGTTCTTATTTTTTTGGCACTTTTGAGCCTCAAATTGTTCTTATCCTGTTCTAATTCATAGGTTGTATTAAATGACCTCATTTTAGGCACTATACCCAATTTTTACAACTTTCACCCATAAATTGCTTGAAATTGAGAGTAATTTCAGGCTCAGCATTGTTCTTAAATTGTTCTTATTTTTTGCCGATCTTGAACCTCATTGTTCTTATAAAATTGTTCTTATGAAAAAAAGTGTAAGTTTATTAATTTGATTCCTCAACTAACGAATTGAAGAACAGGCAGAAAGAAGTTCACATATTTACCTTTTAACAGCGTTTCAAGGGCTAAAAATTGCCAAATGCAGACAATATTCCTGTAAACAATCATCGTGTATTAAAAGTAATCGAGTATATCGATCAGTGACTTTAAGCAGTTAAAGTACGCAAAAAGTTGGAAAAAATAAGAATTATTCATCGATGTTCATTTTTTCCGACATATTTTTTTTATCCTCATTTCAAAAAGTCGAAGATATTAAAACTAATTTTTCAAAAACTTCTTTTGTAAAATAATTTTTGTCAATAATTTATTATCAAGGATAACAGGGATTCTAAAACAAATTCTCTCTTCAAATTATTTCATTTTGAGCGTTCTATGATGAGTAATATATAAACCATTCAAGAGAGGCCGAAACAGAAAGGATAAATAAATTTCAGAATATCTCCTGTGTCTTGTCTGTAATCTCCAAATATGGCGCGAGTTTTCTTTGGACGTTTTTATAAATCCTGTTTAGAATGAAGATGAAATTTGACAAATAAATTATCTACCAATTTAAGCAACAAATTAAGCAGAAAATTAAGAAAATAGTTACACTCATATGATTAAATTACCTATCACGTGTAGTGTATATTTTACCAAAAAGTTAAAAAAAATCGGAGATTGCTCGATAGCGGCTATTTAATGCATTCTAAAACAAAACTGCCCAAGATGAAAATATTTTCAGCCCATGATTTTAAAGAGTACGGTATTTTATTTCATATTGAACGCCTGGGTGGGTACTTGGGCAAAAATGGGTGCTGGGTATGTGCAGACAGTAAGGGTCGGTTTTTTCACCTTTCATAGTCTCTCTAAGGGTCGCAAAAATCAGAAAAATTTAAACTAGTCTCTCTAAGGGTCAGAAAATTCACGATTTCTAGGAAATTTTTTTGTAAGGGTCGGTTTATGGGGGTCCCATCCGCACATACCCCTCACCCGCCAAACCTACCCCTCGGGATTGAACGATATATAGGAGACCAGGTTTGCTACCAATATTATTTTTCTCCAGTAAGGGCATAGAAATCCGTCTTTATGGAAAGTCTACGATACCCAATGGTATATTGCTTAGTACTTCTCCTCCTCCTTCGGGTTTAACAGTCAAAAAAATTCGTTCAATACACTTTTTCATAAGCATAATGTTTATAAGCATCCGGGGGGGGGGGGGGGCACTCCAGGTAAGTGACTTACCGAAACGTGCGGCCCTTAAGGGTAGGTTTTTTCGACTTTGGAAAGTGCACTGTAAGGGTTGATTTGTGAGCAAGTGGGAAAAAGTGCACTGTAAGGGTGTAAAATTTGAGAAAATACCAAATTTTGAGGTGAAGTTTGAGAAATTTCAAAAAATTTTGCCCTGAAAAGCGCAAAAAAATTCGAAAGATTGCACTGTAAGGGTCCCATTTTAGAGACCTGATTTTTGGCCTAACGTACGGTCGTTTTCAAAATTGAGTGCCCCCCCCCCCGGGATAAGCATATATAGGCGCAAAACAATAAGCATAACATTAGACTTTTTGATAACCAGGATGCCATGTTGAATAATTAGAAACTCCATTATCAAAACAATGACATATTGGTGCGTTGTATGTGTGCACTAATTTGTTCTTATTCATCGTTTTAATGCTGGAGTTTTTAATTATTCAACACGACATCCTGATTAGCAAAAGGTCTATATTCGGGGCTGAGAAAATTTATCATTCAAACTTTGTTTTGAAAATGGAATCAGAAATCGACTCCCCAAAGGGTGATAAATTCATAAAATTTATACTAAAATTTGGAAATTTTTGCTGAAGTCTCACAAAGGCTGGCAAAAATGTCAAAAAATGGACCAAATTTTCAAGACAAGACATAGGAGATGTTCTGACATTTACTTATCCTCTCTGTTTCGGCCTCTCTTGAATGGTTTATATATTACTCATCATAAGACGGTCAAAATGAAATAATTTGAAGAGAGAATTTGTTTTAGAATCCCTGTTATCCTTGATTATAAATTATTGACAAAAATTATTTTACAAAAGAAGTTTTTGAAAAATTAGTTTTAATATCTTCGACTTTTTGAAATGAGGATAAAAAATATGTTATGAGAGACTCATGAACAGCTAAAAGAACATCCTTGAGTTTAAACCTCAACGAGGAGAGAAATTTGATGCAAAATGACCAGGATACAATATTTCTTATTACTTGGTTAAATTGCCAAGATAAAGGTAAAAAACGGTCCAGTTTTCCTAGTTGTTCATTTTATTGAATAAATTTATCATTTTAATGACCTAAATTACCATATTGAGATCTGTTGTGAATAATTCCCTTGTGTATTTCAAAGTCAATCTTCAATTAAAGCCCATTCATAATATTTTCATGATTTATTTGAAATGTTTTTAATTTTGGCGAGAACCAATTTAGGTGAATGGCATAGTAAATTGTATTGTTTTTTGTTTTTTTGCATAATTATGAGTGTTTTAGACAAAAATTAAGGTTACTATAAATCAAGGACCATTCTTACTTTTAATGAGTAGCTTATTTTTGGCGAGTCAGCTATCTTTTTAATTCTTGGGAGAACTATATTCGGTCGAAGTCACCAAATTCACAAAAAATTAAAGTCTACACAATTGACAGTTACGAGCTTTTGGCCTTCCTCGATGAATAGGAGTTTACGCTTGGAGCGAAGGAAGATATGGCGTAGCTTACCAAAATCAGTTCTCGCTACAAAACGAAAATACATTCGATATACAACCCAGCTGACACACAACGTTCTTTCAAAGTTTATCTAATGTTCACAACGTCCATAACAACGTTATGTTTGCCAGTTGGGTTCAATAAAAAGTAACGTTCTTACAGTACCGAAGGAATAATCCTTCCTCGCCGATATTTGATTTTCTTCCGACTTTATCTTCTTCTAGTCTTCACCCTTCAATGTTACCAATGCCATGCTGATGTTGGTTCGTCATGTGATCCTCGTGACAAAGTCTCATGTGCAGCTAATGAAATATGTGTCACCAAAAGTTACAAAGAACTTTTTGAAGGGGAAGTCATACCAAACTTTGTGAAAGGATGTGGCAATGGTTGGGACAAATGTGATACAAAATGTGATGATGACACTTGGTATGATTGTAAGGTGAAACCATTTTTTCTTTGATTCATTTATAGTTTACATGAAAGAAAAAGTAAATTCAATCATTTAGTGAAGTATTGTTTGTATTGTAAGGTAATACCTTTTGTTTTTTCTTCAATCATAGTGAAGTTTTCTGCGAATAAAATTTCTGTCACTAAAACATATGCACAGCACTATATACAGTAAAAAAAAAATAAAGTGAACTCTGAAATTCACATCTAAATTCATCCTTTTCTTAGCAATCATGCTGTAGAGGAAATTTATGTAACGAAGAAAGCAATGAGAAAGCTCTCTGGTACGCGCTCTCATCGAAGAATACTTATAATAGTGGAAATGCTGTGAAGAGTAACATGTGCTTGCTGGTGGTTTCAGGTGTAATGCTGTTCGTATTCAAGCTTGGTTTTATTTGAGTGGTGAAACAAGTCTTCAGACGGCTTTGAGTTGGAATCGCCGTAGAGATCTGTATGGTTGTTTTTCAATCGTGTCATATTTACCTTTTCTGCTCTGGTGAATCAAATGAAAAAGGAGCTTTCCTATCATTTGAGTTTTTTAATAACTTTTTAAATCGAGAAAAATATCATCTGAATTTTAAAATCTTGTAAAATAGCAAAAATTGTTTAAAGAGCATTACAAAAGAAAAACTAATGTAAAACAAAAATGTTTCGTGCAATTATTATTCTTTTGATAGCCAAGCCTGGGGCTCCGTGACATATTTTCTACGACCTAGCCATTTTTAGTCTATTCCAAAGAACAGTATATTACAAGATATTTTTGAGAGGGAGGACGCGGATTAGGCCCGGGAAAACCTTTTATAACCAAAATAGTGACGCCATAGGCGAAACTGCAAAGGAAAATAAGGGGTAGAGAAATAGCTTATTTTCAAAAGTCAAAATAAACGGAAATGATTGGTACCATCTGATAGAGCATGAAATTCTGAGCAAAAAATTGTATTACAACAACTCTCTGACTAAAACACACAAAGAAATTGAGCCGTTTTAAGACCAACTAACTGTCAGCTCTACTGTGATTTGACGTCAAATCTTGCTGTCTTGATCGTACTGACGTCGGTATGTTTTTGAACTTCAAGCGGCTGATTTTGAATTAACACGAATGTTGGCAAGACAGGTCAGAAAGAAGAAGAGAAAAACATTTTTTCACTTATATTATATTAGCACAATATAAGAATAAGTAGACTAACTGTCTTGATATGAAACATGTGTCTGGTATGAAAGAGGAACACTTATGTAAAAATAAGACCTTTAAACTTCAAACTCAAACATTTAGAAATAATTAGTTTCTTTTAAAGCATATTGTTTAATGGTTAATTTTGTGCAGTGCTGAACAGAATTTGTATTTAAAACTATAAAATTCATCCCGATACAAAACAATACAATGTCAACAGATTTTGACGTCATTTTTCTCGAATCCAGAAAAAAAAATAGCAAAAGTTTATCATCACCCTTTGTTAAAAGTGTCTTGTAAACGTTGCAGAAAGAGTTAGCAAGTTACAAAATACAATAAGGATATGACTGTTCGACTTAAATATCGACAATCCTGCATTAAACTTGTACAGTTCATAACCCTCAGTTTTTACAACAATTCCTTTCGGTCCATTGTTTATGCTTTGGTCAGCATTCTTCTGGTTACTTGAAATTTCACTTCTCCGAAAATTGCACGAGTCTTTATAGCACCAATAAGCCTGGAACGAGAGTAAGTAATTGTGATCAAATCACCTGTGTTACAGATCCGGTGGATAGCCCCTGCACCACAGGAAAATTGTCCAAAAAATCATCCCCGGTGAAAAAAAATACCCTAAAAATTGCACTCATAAACTATCCCGACTAAGTTTTTGAGCTGGAAACAATAGATTTCCATCCCCATGGGGGGAAAAGGTTCCGAGACAGGGGTGTGATGAAGAATTAACTGTGGTGGGGTTTATTTGAAGTGTTGATTTGAAGCAATTTTCCAGCATATGGGTGGAGATATCACAAAAATTAAAATGCTCGAAAATTGTTGCCAAAAAAAACCATTCAAAATTTGATCTGACAATATATACATAGCACATATTCTAAAGTCTATTCCAAAAAAAATGGCAGTCTGCACTTTTTTAAAAAAGTGCTATTGAGGGAAAAATAAATCATTAAAAGTAACTAACTTCGATGGAAAGATAATTCTGAGCAGCTTGATGTAAGATTTCTTTTAAGAATTTATAAAAAGTTCTATCCTCTCTCACTTTGAACATTTTTGGCAATTTATCGCCCATTTCGACTTTTATAGAAGGGTTGTAGCTTTTGATCCAAAAGAGTGAACTGCTCAACAGTATCTTTCCAACGAAGTATTATCTTTTGCGATACCTTTTTTACTCTCAAGAGGAATGTTTTAAAAGTATTGACTGCCAATTTCTCTAATTCTATAAGGTAAAGTCCTCAATCTTACCTTACACGATAGGATACCAGGGTTCCTCATCTTTTTGGAGCAATAATTCGTACGCTCAACAGCACACCCTTGTCTCATCACCCGAACATTCACAATAGTATTGGAAACACGCTTTCTCCTGGTATCGTAATAAAGCAGACATGAAGAATCAGGACCACGACATTTAACAATCACATTGGTTGAATTGCAATATTCTTCACCACCACTACAATGGTAACACTGGAGTCCAAAAGCGCCTAAAATAAAACCAAACGTTCGCTAACTATGTACTGTAGTTTGCTTCTATCCAAAGATTTCATTATAGCATGAGGAGTTACCATCTTTCAATTATCTATCGAAATTGGCCCTTTTAGCCAATTAAATGCTCAATATTTCTCAAAAAGTAAATTCAATTAAATTTGAAACAAGTACAAGGAATACTCTAAAATAACTTTGGGCTGTCTAGGAAGTACACGAGTTTTTTCACAAGAACATACTCTATAAGAATATCCATGATGAAATTGGCCAAAAAAATTTAATACTAAGAATATTCATCATGAAATTTGGCAACTGAACCTGTGATTGCCATTTTAGAGCATATTTAACTGTAAATTACCAATGATCCCCAGCAATGCAAAACAAAAAATGAGGTATCTATTACATGTTAATTTAAGGTAGAATTTTGGGTCCTAACCTAAGAATACCTTAAGAATATTTAAGACGATTTTCAACAAAGAATAAGAATATCCATGATGAAATGAAAAAGGCCATTCTTATCAAGAAAATCAAAATTCTTTTCATATACCTTTCAAATCGATCAAAAAAAGCAAGAGTAAGTAAGTGCCAGTGGTTTTAATAAAAGTCAACATTGTTCCATAACAAAACTTCAGAGATAATTTATCTAAATCGTAGCGATGTTCTTTTCGTTTCAAAGATTTCAAACATATTTTTTCCCATTCAAAAAGTCGAAAATATTAAAACTAATTTTCTAAAACGCCTTTTATGAAGAATTTTGTCAATAATTTATTATCAAGTTAACAGGGTTTCTAAAATAAATACATTGAAAATATTCCCTCTTGAGATTATTTTGTTTTTGATGAACACTTCATGATGAGTAATATATTAATCTCTTTCAATTTCAGAGGCCTCCAACTACAGTCTACTTTTCAATGAATGGCTATGTTTGAAAAATCCTCCACTTTTTATAAGAACAACAATTTCGAACAATTTTAATACTTCAAAACTAGGGATTACAGATACAGATGGAGTTATATGAAATGTTGTATCATTCTTTGAATTAGTCGCACATCATCCGGTGATCTTTTCAATCGGTAAAGAGAAATAAAAAGTTTTAGGAAGTTGGTACAATGTACAATTATTTTCATTTCCTCGAGCAAACTCAATCATAAGATACCTATAGGGTTGTTTCCACTAGCACTAGTAGGCGATTGCGATAGAAAAAACGGTGGTAAGATGGGCTATGTTTCAACCAGTGTGATATAGCTTCCAAAATTTGAAGCTCAAAGAGCCATAAAAAGAAGTGTATCCCATGTGTAGAGATTCGAAGATACCATAGAGTAATTGATAGAGTAAATGAATAGAATAATCAGCAGCTTCAATTGAGGATTAGTTTTATGCCCATCGCCCTGTGCAATCATTTGTAACCCTACTTGGCCCGGAGGGGGGGGGCTTCTGATTTTTTTCCCGGTACTGGAAAACTGTTTGACTGTGACGAAAATCTTTTATTAGAAAGTAAAATTAAAAAAATCAGCCTCAAAACAATTTCCCTGCAGTGATTGCGGCCTCAGCGGCACCCAAAAATAACGCGAAATTCATAAATATCCAAATGGCCTTAAAAACTGAACTACTTCGAGTTATGGACTGAAATTTTATGAAAAAAAGGTTTACCCAATCTGGAAATATGGAGGGGGCTGGGTCTGCCAAAATCAAAATAGCCCGGTCCAAGTAGGGTTACGAAAATCATCACATCGCAGTGTAGTTTCCAATGCTATCGCCAGACCTTATCGAAACCACGCTTATAAACAAGGCAATGAACAAATTAGCTGCGAGAGTAATTTTTGCATGAAAATATAAATTGAAGGAATTTTTTCCTGACTGTGGGACGAATTGAATAATTTTGCTCGATTTATCGAAAAATTTGTGTCTTTTGTTTTGTTTTTTAGTTCTCATGAGAAAAACACTTAGAAAGTTTTAACCCAATCAACCCCAGGCTTTTTCATGATGACATTCTCGGGTAAATAGGGTTATGGTTCATGCTATTGGTTGCCTTGAACCAAAATTAAACTAGCCATAGCTTTCACTAACTGCCACCCGCTGGTACAAATGCTTGTAAAAACTAATTAATGCTAATTAAGGCTTTTTAATGCTTTATAGCAAAAGTTTGGAAATGATTTGGTATAGTTAGAATGATTCTTCTCAGCATTTTCTTTAAGATATCAATGAATAAGCTAACATAAATGAAACTTATTTTTTATCTAAAAATGTGAATACTTTTTACAAAGAATAAAAAATTACGAATCTTAAAACATTCATTAGGAAAAGTGTCCAGGTAGAATCAATTACAGACAGTTACAGATACTAAACCAGTCAAAAGACATGCAACTATATTTATTTCAACCAATTTGAAATATAATGAAACATAGTAGAAGCAAACAGCATAAGAAATGCTATGAGCCAGAAACATAACGAGCAGGAACCAAAAATTGACAGGTAACAACGTACTTAGGAGTTTTTCCAACGGTTTAACAAAGGATATCGTGATCCAAAATTGTTTATATTAAATGGATTTACCAGTAATCTAGAAGCTGTAACAGCGTTGTGTAAAGGATGGAAGATGATAGGACGTAACGTGGTAATAGTATCAGTAACGAGGCAATATTGATGAGCAGGAAGCAGGTATTAACAGGAAATAGCGTACATTCAGGACTTTTTCCAACGGCATGATAAGAGATCTCATGGACAAAATTGTTTACATTAAAAAGATATGCCAGTTATCTTGCAGTTGTAACAGCAATATCGTGTAGAAGGATGGAAAATCATGACGTAATGTGGTAATAGTAGCAGTAACGAGGTAATATTGCGTTGTCAAGGTAAACGAATTCTCATTCATAAAAAGCTTAAAGGGAAAACAAGAAACATGAAATTAGATGATATGGCGAAAAAATGCTCTGTTCGCGTTGCAACGGGTGTTAAAAATGCATGCGGGCGGACTGGCGGTCAAAACATTCCCGGTTTTTTTTTAATCACGCCAGTAACTCATGGGCGGGTGGTAACGCGAGCAAAGCTATTTTTCGATGGTCATCAGAGCAATTGAGAAAAAAGCTATACTTTAAAAGAACAAATCGCCTTTCCCAGATTTTTTTCCACATCTCGCACCGGAAAATCAGTGGAAAATTTGATGCGGGCGGGTGACGCGAATAGAACAATTTTTCGATGACCGCCTATATGATGCGGTGAGTGTACTCTGAAATTTCCTCAAAAATAGTTCACAAAAGTTTCTTTCAATCTTTGATAATAATTTCCCAAATAGTGCCTGGTAAGTATCAACAAGGTTAAGCATAAAAGATTAATAAAACCAAGTCTTATAAAAGTACACAAAGAAAAAAATATTTGTACTTACTGTCGAGAAGTATACCATAACACAGGATTTTTATAAGCATTCTTGTTGAGAGTAGAGTATGTTGAATGACGATTGTCGAATAAATTTAGTTACAGTGGAATTTCGTTGCCAATTCAACCACCAACAATAATCACTTTTGTCCATATTCAATCATTGTTCTACTATACTATTATCATTTTAATCATTGTTCATTATTGGGGACAAACTGTTTGGATCGAAAAATGAATCAATCTCCTGAATGTCTAAGACAGGAGACAGATTGTAATTTGACTGTCAGCAAATTCACTGATTGGTATATGTATATATCTTGTTTAATCCGAAAGTCAAAAGTAAATGCGTATAAGTATTTTGACTGCAGGAAGTTGAGAGCTAAAGAGAGAGCTTGAATTTAAAAAAACTTCCAGAAACTTCTCCATTCCATTTCCTGCATGTTGACCAATCGGGCAAAATTCTACAAGCGGAATAGAATCTAGTGTCGAAAGCTGAGTAAAATGCCCGCGGCGCCTGCTATTATAAAGAAAATGTTTTTAGGCTAGCAACTGCCGTCCCTGAAAAAAAACCGAACATTTACGGAAGAGACTAACTACGGGTAGGCTTGCGCGACAAAACAAAACAAAACAAAACAAAACAAAACAAAAAACGCAAAAATTCGAGATTCCAGTCCAATATCTATGCGTGAAACTATAAGTGCCTCCTCGTCGCTGCGCTCCTGCGGGGGCAAAAATTAAGTTAAAAGTTTCATATACCAACATAACTAAACCAAAACCAGGACCGATTCTGGACTAGTATTTTTTAGAGAGAATCATAAGATAATTTGTATATGGTTTATACATTTAGAATATGCTTGAGCAAAAAAAACTGTTCGCGCTGCATCAGTTTTATGATAAGCTTGGCGACCCGATTTAGCTCTAGTTTAGACGGCCCACTTTTTGCCCTGCCTATTCTAATTATGAATTAAAGAGGGCATAAAGTGGGCTGTCTAAAGTGATGCATAGCCCTCTTTTGACGTCAATGCAATGTCTTCTTTCAAACCTTTCCAAGCAAAGATTTTAACAACCAACTTTGTGCCCTCTTTTTGCCTACTCTAACAATTAGAATAGGCAGGGCAGAAAGTCGGCCGTCTAAACTAGAGCTTAGAATTCTCTTGGTAGCTATTTCACTGTTCCTATAAAAGAAAGAGGCTTTTTAGACTAAAGAAGTTGCTGAAAAGTTGGAGGCCTCTGAAATTGAAAGGGATTAATATATTACTCATCATGAAGTGTTCATCAAAAACGAAATAATCTCAAGAGGGAATATTTTCAATGTATTTATTTTAGAAACCCTGTTAACTTGATAATAAATTATTGACAAAATTCTTCATAAAAGGCGTTTTAGAAAATTAGTTTTAATATTTTCGACTTTTTGAATGGGAAAAAAATATGTTTGAAAATTTTTGAAACGAAAAGAACATCAATCGCTGTAAAATAAGCTAAAATAACATTTTGGAGAGGAAAAAGCTTAGTTGACCCTAACCATGAATCAAAAGCGCATTTTTATTACATTTCTGTGGTTAAATTGGTTGAAAAAAGGTAAAGCCATTCATGCTTCGCAGAAGTGCCAGGGTAATGAGGTAACAAGTTCGATAAAAAAGTACAACTTTAAGACATAAGAAAGATAGACACCGTCGAAAATGATATACTGTTCCTGAATGAGTTATTATGGTGAGAAGGTCTATGTTTTGGCAGATAGTCAAAATGTCTCCTCGCAATTTAATTTTTTTAAAGAAATTCTATTGAAAACATTAATGTACCTTCTTTCAGTTCACATGTTGGAGTGTTATGAATGTTTTGCTGACGTCGGCAGTTCTTGTGATCCTACAAAAACAAGAGATTGTTCTGCTAATGAAATTTGCTTGACAATGTCATATAAAGAATCTTATGAAGGGAAAGTCCTGAACAGTTTTGTCAAAGGTTGCGCCAGTGGATGGGATAGCTGCGAATCAAATTGTGATGATGATTCAATATTCGACTGTAAGGTAGGTTAAAAATTGTTTTTCTAACCATAATAACTACATTATAGACTTAAAGCATGAGTTAAACACCATATAATATATTACCTGGACGTAAATTGGACATATCTACCATATAATACTTCAGCATCTTGAGCATTTTGTCTGTTAACTGGAAGAGTCATTTATATGCCAAAAAACCAATCAGCTTTTTGTGTTTTATACTAAAATCTACAAAATATAGAAAAAATCAGAAAAAACATTAGAACAGCAACCTTTACATTTCTTCTCTTTCTGTTTTTAGGAATCATGCTGTAGAGGAAATTTATGTAACGAAGAAAGCGATGAAAACGCGCTCTGGTACGCGCTCTCATCGAAGAAAACTTATAATAGTGGAAATGCTGTGAAGAGTAACAAGTGCTTGATGGCGGTTTTAGGTGTTATGCTATTTGTACTCAAAATTGGTTTCCTTTGAGAAGTGAATGGACTGTAACTGAAGTAGAAATTACAAGCATCTGTCGTGTAAGTTTATCTAAGGATGACGAATGACTTGGAATACTCGTGAATGGAAAATAGAACAATTCATTACGTTGAATTTTTTTATAATTTTCTTAATCGAAAAAAAAATATTATCTGAATTTTAAAATCTTGTAAAATAACTTAAATTTGTTTTAAGCTATCCCAAAAGAATAACTATTATAAGCAAAATAAACAAAAAAGTCACAAAATGCACTAAAAATATAAGGACTTCAGTCACCAATTGACAAACCAAAACGAGTGAAGACTTCAAGAAACGAGTATGTCTAGAAGATCTACCAGTCATATTATTTCGATTTGTATTATTAAAAGAGTTGGGCTCAAATCAGTTAATCATCACCATGGTACTTAAGTAGAGAAAATTATAGCCAGGCAATAACACCTTTAGGATGGACAAAATATCCCAACTGAACAATCCAAAAACGAAAAAATTGGTAAAAATATCTAAAAAAAAATCCTTAACAAGAAGCCCAAATCCGATTAAGGATTTTAAAATTCAAAATATTTAGTTTAACTACTTTTTTTTTATACACCTATCACAAATGCCACAAATGGACTGGATCAAATTTACCGAAGAGAAAAAACGTCAAAATTCTGTGTTTAAGAGAAATTCAATGTAACGATATTCATACTATCTGGTAAATTCTACACTATATAAGGGTTGAAGGGTCTTCTGATGTATTTAGTTCCTTTGTCGAGCGAGCCAGGAAGCTCATGGATGTCAGCAAGGTCATGAACGTGTCAAAAAATCCCTACTCAGGAAGGAGAAGGGCCAATTACACCTTTTTCTCATTTCTAAGTAGTCTAAACCCCAAAAACATAATAAGACAGACCCAATAAAACCAAACTCTCCCATGTAAAAAGGTTTTGTAGGGGCTTGAAGCAGGATTTTCTTTTTCACCAGAAATACACCACACTTCATTCAGCATCAGAAAACAAACATTCTCCCAAACATATCAACACCATGAGAAGAACGGTATCTTGTCGTGGAAACTCTGTACAAAACTATGACCACGCCCATCTCGGACATCACTATTTGTCCTCCTCCTTTGTACATAAACTGGTGGCATTTGAACAAGTTGCGCAGGTGTCTTCTTGTCCTTCAATGCTTGTGTAAGGTTCAGAATCTTAAAAAGATTGAAAAATTGCTTTTCATAATAGGGTAAATTTTATTGAATTGCAGGAAATGTCACTATTCCCCCTTTCATGGGATCGGGGGAGGGGGTTGACTCTAATATTAGTTCATAGTGACTCGAGTTGAAATATTACAGCAGATTTATTCTTAACTTCTGTCAGTGAGTATAAAAAAGAGATACCCGCTATAAATTTCGTAGAGTTTTTTCTTACCTGTCCTCTCATGACTGACATTTGTTTATCGAAATTTCCATTATCGAACCCTTTGTCTTCCTGAAAAAGTAAAAGATTGAAGTCGAGTTGATAATTTTAATCAAGCTTTTAAAACCAATAATGTATGATATGAAGTTGTTTACAGGGCCTATTCTCGAAATTGATTTTTGGAAAATTGTTGATTTTAAAATTAAATTGCAAGCAGTGCTCTTTCATACGACTTATAGTTATACGCTGAGGGTGAAAAAAAATACTTACAGCAAATAACTCGAATAAATCTTCGATGAGACTTTGTACGAAATTGAGATCGGAGAGAAGTGGTAGTATCATCTCCCTGATATCGTCAGAGAAAGGGACTTTGGCGTATGGTAACCATGCCCAATGATATGGATCTAAGACAAAATAATAAAGAAATTGATAAGAAAAGTTTCGTGTTAAAAGGTCGACAAGGATCTACCACCCAGCCTGAATTAAGTTCTAAAATAAATTCATAACAGTTTCATAAATGAACTCATAGCTAATTCAGTATACACTTACATAACCTCCAAGAGTCGGGATGTTTGAAAGGGAATGAAAGACCATTATCGATGGCAGCGATGTAGATTTTGGGTTTTCCAACGATACTCCAGTTCTCTGCCTCATCGCATGACTCGCCTTCGTTTTGCTGTCAAAAAAGAAAAGATTATTTCTTCATTGGAAAACTGAACATAAACATTTTAGGGCTTTTTGACAAAAGAACTAAAATCTCAGAACTTTATAACTTTAAGTATAACTTGAAATTTCAAACATCCTTTAAAAAGTACCATGTGAGTACCATTCAAATTGTCACAATTCGACTTTGGAAATTAGTGAGCCTAAAGGTATCATCAAGAAAAGCTTAAGCAAAGCACAGAAATAAAGAAAGAAGTCGTTCATACCACTTACCTCACATATAGAAACTCGTTCATGTTCGAGACAGGCCGTACTCCCTTCCACTACGGGCGCCGCTTCATATCGTATCAGCCAATTGTCATTGCCGCGATCTAAAAGAGAAGATTTATAAACACTCAAACTATTAATTGTTATCGTCTCAAAAAAAAAACACTTATATATTGAACTTAAGTATTGCTACCATTAATATCGAGACAAAATGCATGAAATTTGAATAATAAATAAAGGTCTTAACTGTCAAATTCTTTCTGCATGTTCTCGTTCTAGCTTGATGAGTGAAAACGGGAGCAATACTATATTCCTATTGAACTTAAAAAGCGAGGAATTGACGTCTAGAGAAAATGTGGTTACTTTCAAATTCAAAAAGCGAGAGTGAGAAAAAACAGCAAATCTTCGTACCTGTGTTTCGTGTTATATAATCTAGACAGACTAATTTTTCGAATTGTAATTGAAATTCTTTTAACGTTTCATCGCCTAAGGGTTGTGTTTCGAACTTCTTCAGATAATATTCGGCGTCTTTATAGCCTTCTACGAAGAGTTGAAATGAACCAATCTATAAATAATAGAAGTGAATTTTTTGAATTTCATGTAGTAACAATAATAAAACGTCTTTCGTGAATTTTTGTGTCAACCAAGACATAGATGCCTGCTTTCTGTAAGGATAATTTTACAAAGCTCAATTTTGGCCGTAATTGAAAATAAAATTTGAAGAATAATCTGCATTTAAAAAGAGGCTTTAATAAAAAGCTCAGGACATAAATTTTTGAGGCTAGCTTATAAATGAGGCCCGGAATTCCCGAGTTATTTTTTCCGAGTTAAAAAACCGAGTTACAAAAAAACCGAGTTAACCCGAGTTATGACGTAATTTTTGGAATTTAGTGACGTCATTTTACATTTCATAACTCGGTTTATTTGGCTTTCTTTAACTTTCCGAGTTATTTTCCATTTTTTAACTGGGGAATTTTTGCTTCTTTTAACTTTCCGAGTTATTTTTTCTTCATAAAAAAACACCAATCTTTAATCGGGAATTCCGGGCCTCCTTATAAATGTCTTACATAGTCTGAAAGTTGCCTTAAATAAGAATGAATAAAAACAAAACTTTGCATGAATAAAACTAAAAGTAACTTGTTTTTATATTATAAAAAGAAAAGTGTGTACATAATTTGAAATTCAGCAGTGAATGAACAATGAAAAGTACTTTTAGAATTTCTGTAATTGACACTGATTGAGCTAAATAATAAGGAGTTACTGAAAAAAGCTCAAACCAAAAAAATTCTTCGAAAGAATACAGCTTTAAAATCATAAATATATGCCAGAGATGAATTATGGGGCAAAACCAAAAGAAACTTATGTCTTGAACAAAAGTCTCACCTTGGGAGGAAGTCCAGCCCTCATATGTTTACCAATAGTGTCAGGAAATCGTTCTGTTGCAAACTGTTTCGACCTTGCTTTTGCTCGATCGTACGCATTATAATTAAAAGTTGGACTGACCAGCCTTACAACCTGTACGTTGAAGAAATGAAAAAAGTTCCATGGAATTTGTGGTATGTTGCTCCTCTTTGCCCTTTATTATAAGTATATATTAGAAAACATCAAAAAGTCTAGAATTTTTATTACATTTTCGCTTCTGCTTTTATTTGAAGGTCAATTACTAGGAAGCTGCGCCCTATAACCCATCATATTGATTTTAATTGAGCCATTTTACTAAATTTTACAGGATTATAGTTTCTAAGCTACAAAAATTGCAAGAATAATTGATTTTAACTAGAAGAGTAATTTGGTGTCAATCCAGTCTAAAACAAAGATGCACTCGAAAAGAAAGATTTCATATAACTTTATCATCAAAAGATTTATCCTAGTTTGAGTATGAAAATGATTGAAAACTCCACTTAACTTCAATACTCAAAA
Organism: Clytia hemisphaerica; assembly: GCF_902728285.1. Classification (NCBI taxonomy): domain Eukaryota; kingdom Metazoa; phylum Cnidaria; class Hydrozoa; order Leptothecata; family Clytiidae; genus Clytia; species Clytia hemisphaerica. The sequence goes on from NW_027104175.1 coordinate 604,596, forward strand.
AACGAATAAGAAATTCTTCTCACCTTTGTTTTTGGAACAATATTAAGTCCTAATTTTGTATCAACAAGACTGGCTCCAGCTTCTGACATATATCCTTGATTAGGCAGTAAACAGCTTCGACCAAAACAACATGGACAACATGTCTTATGCATCCATTTTGTCCATTTCGGATTAAGATGACCATAAGGTTCCTCGTTCTTTGGTTTGAATACACCTATTACACGCTGAAAATTGAGATAAAAATTATAAAAATTATTTCAATCACAAAACAACCTATAGCTTTTCATCAAATACTTTAATGGTTGATAGTCATTTAACATTTTTGGTATTGTATTTTCTAACCTAGGAATTAAAGGAGTAATAAGATGGTTTGAGATATTTGGCATGTGGATTCTTTCGCAAGCAGAAATTTCCGCGATTATCGCAAATTGTAGCCCTTTTTGCGAAATGTCTTTGAAAATTCTTGAAAGGGTCATTCGCTAAAGTTTACGCTCATGAAAAGTTCTTGACGAAATAGACAATCTTTAGAACTCAAAATTCAATGTAAGTAATGAAATGCCAAAGAAAACAAGCTAGATGCTGAATGGACCTACCTGATGATGAGAGTTAGATAGCAATGCGAGGAGAAAAATGAAAAAAATCAGTCAGAAAATGCATAACTTAAAAAATTCATCATTGATTGTTGATGGGGGGGGGGAGAGGAAAAGAGTTGTAAGGAAAAAATAAATAGAAAGTTCTGGTCGCAAAAATCAGTTTTATTGGCAATTGAATCATACTTGATGGTGAGCATTGTTGTCAATAATGTTTTTGTGTGAAAAAAATTGGAAATATAAGGAAAAAATTCAATGAAAATCTGCAAACAATGGCGATTTCCGGTATTTTCCACGGAAGAATTTTTCTCAAAAACGAACTCGCCATGATTTGAGAATTGAATACGCATCCTCTGCAAAAAATCACAAAAAATCAAAAGATGAAAATTCGAGGAAATGTCAAAAAACCGGTTTTTCCGGCATATTCCCGGCATTTTCGGCCGGAAAAAATATAGGTTGTTCCGGAGATTTTTAAATAGTTCCGGCTTCAAAATTCAATTTGATTGAAAATTGGAACATGCTTGATGTGGGCATTGCTATTAATAATGTGTTGGAATGAAAAAACAACCATTTAAAAGGAAAAAGCCAATGAAAACCCAAAACGGCGATTTCCGGCATATTTCCGGCATTTTCCCCGGAAAAAAATTTTCTCAAAATCGACTCGGCCATGTTTGGGTATTGTTAATACGCATCTTTGTTCAAAAAATCAGAAAAAACTAATGATAAATCTCGAGAAAATGCAAAAACCAGTATTTTCCGGCATATTTCCGGGCTTTTTTCGGCCGAAAAAAATGTTTTCGAAAATCGGGCTTCCTCACATTTTAGTATTATCATTTGCATCAGTGTGCAAAATTTCATAAAAAAATAAAAGTTCAGCTCGAGAAATCAGAAATACGTTTTTTTTCTGGCGAAAATGGGCTGCTCGGCGATTTAGAAGTTCCGGCTTCAAAATCAGTTCTTGACGATTGAACCATGCTTCATGGGGCATTGCTATTAATAATGTTTTTTGTGTGAAAAAAACAAATGGAAAAAGTCCGTGACAATCTGCAAAATGCGATTCCGGCAATATTCCGGCATTTGCGACCGAAAGATTTCTCAAATCGGACTGGCCAAGTTTTGGGCATTGCTAATACGCATTTTTTGCAAAAACAGAAAAAAATAATGATGAAATCTTGAGAAAGTGCCAAAAAAACCGGTTTTCCGGCATATTTCCGGCTTTTCGGCCGGAAATGATTTTTTTTGAAATCGGGCTCCGCACATTTTGGCATTACATTTTGCTCAATGTGCCAAAATCAAAAAAACTAATGAGCCAATCCTGAGAAAAGCTGGTAACAGACGGACGGACGGACGAACGAACGAACGAACGAACGAACGAACGAACGAACCGACGACATGGGTTAATTCATAGGACCTCCACCGGGGCACCCGGAGGTAGGTCCAAAAAATTAAACCCAAGCTTCTGCTTGCGAAAAAGATTTTTTCGTCAGATTCGCAAAGGTAAATCTCATAAATTTCACCATTTTTTGACCTCATGAAAGTTTCTGTTCTCAAAAGTTTGTGCGACTAAAATATTTCAAAAAAGAAAAGCTAAAAATAGTTTTGCCTAATTATTTTTCAAAATGGAGATTTACAAGTGACGTCTAAGTATCTACTATCTATCTTTCTAGAAAACAACAGAATTTCAATGTGGGAGCCTATCCTTCTCATTGGGTAGAACTCATTTTGGCAAAGGAGCAATATAGGTTTCCTTAAGGTAAATAAATTAATATTCATTAATCAGTGATCTTGTTTATTTCTCCAAGAAGGGGTAGTGGTAGAAAGTAGCAGACATTGGACCTTATGGAAATGTTTTCCTTCCTTTTAGGAGGTTTGAGGGGTCCCAAGTTTAACTGGTAAAATTGTCTCTCAATTTCTAACAGAATGCACAAATTGTAAAACAAGATCTAGGAAGACTGAAAATTACTAAAACACAGGTTAAAGGTGACTCCTGTCATTCAGCTAAAATTCCAGGGAATAGCCTATACAGCAATGCACAGATCTAGATTGCCCATTCTCACTTGCAGATCTTTTTCTTGTGAAATTATTCAGCAAATTCATTTTCGAGGTTGTCATTGATTAAATTTTCTCATTTTGGGCCCTCTTTTAATGTAAATTTTCTTAAAAACGCAGTTGACTTTCTCAATCTCAATCGAACGGAATCGACAATCGAACCAGTCGAACCAAATCGAACGCAATCGACCGATTGAAATTCGATTGTCGAACGCAATCGAATCTCAATCGAACGTCAAAATTCTGGGTAATATTCGATTGGTTTGATTGTTCTTCGACTGGTTCGATTGTCGTTCGACTGCATTCGATTGTTCGGGTGAAACAAGGCATGTCCCAAATATATTTTGCGTGACGCGCACCGCTTCCCATTATTCCTTAACTCTCACATATAGCTCAAAAGAATCGAATCAACGAGAGGATTTCGAAAAGGGTCAGCTTTTTAACAAAGATTAGTCTCTCTAAGGGTCGGATCCTAATCGAATGCAATCGAATATAAATCGAATCTGAAAATTGCAGCAATATTTGATTGAGATTCGATCGCGTTCGACGTCGAATTTCAATTAGTCGATTGCGTTCAATTTGGTCCGACTGGTTCGATCGTTGATTCCGTTCGATTGAGATCGTCTGGTTATAGAAAAATCAAAGCAGTCAATTAAAAAAGAACTGCAGAGATAGTAGCTTATCATGTGAAAAGGAGGTAAAGATTTTTTGATTTTTCCGACTTGACTCGAAGTAAAACACTTTTTCTCAAAAATTTAGAGTCGGTCGGAAACAAACGAAACTATTAATTGGGCCTGGCCCTATCCATTTATTTGCATAAGCCTAAAAAATCTTACAACGCATCCCTCCCCTCTATGTTTTGTGGTGTTCAAAGAAAAATAATTAAATAACTTCATGATCCAGGCGTAGTTAATCGATATAATCGATAATCTTGAGTAATCGATAAATAATTGATAAGTAATCGATGGATTAGATATCGATTAACCGATAGAATCGATAGGTAATCAGACCTTCAAAAAATCTTGAGTATCGATCAGCGATCGATTATTTCCAAGCTATCGATTACTTATCGATCACATACAACCTATCGATTACTTATCAATCATGTATCGATTGTTAACAATCATCGATTACTTATCGTTCATGCATTGGTTACTTATCAATCATTTACTTATCTTTGATCACGTATCGTTATCAATTATATATAGATCGTGACCAACTATTGATTACATTACCAGCCCTTTTTACGCCGGCCCTTATTCCACCAACGAGCCCAAAAATAATGCTAATAAGGTCCAGCGTAAAAAGGGCCAAAATAAGGTATTTAATGAAGTAAAGAAAATTTCTGGAATTCGCCAAATCTCATACCGGTCGTATTACTTTGAATAAACGCGCGCTTTTGAATAAATAATGCTCCTCCAAAAAGGCAAACCATTCAATAACGCCCCTTCTCTAAATAAAACGGTAACTTTGTTTTTTTTAAACTTTTTTTTGTTCAGCCTTTCAGAGAGTTTGAGAATACTTCAACCGAAATTTACTGTATGCTTATAAAAAAAATGAGTGTAGTAGCTTTTCTAGGCCGTATGCTACCAGGGGATTGGATTCAATTCAAAATCAATCGAGATCAGCGAAAAATGTTGCTTTTAATTTTGCGAAAATGGTGAAAATTGGAGAAATCGAGAAATTTAATCTCGCGAAGGCAAAAGTTAATCCAATAGACCTTTTTGCCTTTCCGTCCGCCATCTTGAATTGTATGCAAAAATAGAGGAACGAAAATGCCATGGTTGGATTTAGTTGGAATGTATGCAAAACATATGCAAGTTTACACAAAGATTAAAAAGACAACAAAGCATCTTATAAATAAATATTATGATCATTAGAACAATAAAAGATGGAATTTCTTAATCCAAAAGGAAATATTTGCAGAACAACAATTAAGCCTTTTAGGAATTTGTTCTTAAAGACATTGCATATTCTGTTTTCATGCCATTAAAAAAATCCATGAAGACGGAGTACACACATCAAACTTTCAAAACACGCAAACTGAAAGCAGTATTTATGACGTCGCATTTTATCAATGTTTTGATTTGATCATTTGGCAGCTCTATTCCCAGGAGAATAATTTGCCGTCAGCTGAATAAGGATTGTTTTTTACCTTCGCGGGTGATTTTTCAGTTTGAGTTTCTGTCTAATGTTATGGTCTTTTGAAGTGCTTGTTCTAAGAGATGAGTGAATATAATTGTTTTTAGTTTTCAAGAGAAGCAAATTTAATCTTTCTTCTACAAGATTACACTTTAATATAATGCCAATTATGCATGTAAGTTTTTAATTAATACTTTCTTTTTGCATATGTTTTGCATACTTTATATATAAGGGAATTTCACCACGGCAATTCGGCCACCATAATTTTTGCATACAATTCAATATTAGCGACTCCAGAAGTCACGCAACTATCGTTGACGTCAAACCAAATGTTTCATTTTTCCGTGAACTTTGAACCCTTCTAACTTTTCTTCTATGTATGCTAAATATAACACTGAGGACACGGGCTAGACGACAAATTGGTAAAATGCCGAACGTTTTGCAACATTTTTAAAATTGTTTGCCGACGGGAGAAAAAAAAATTGCTACTATCGATGAGCAAATGTGTCTGGAAACGGAGGAAAGAGTAATTGGAGGCTGAAACTTTGTATGTTTATCAGAAAAAGGGTGAGGAATTCAAAAATCACATTCGCTAATTCTAGTTCTTTCATTTTAATGTAGTTTTTTTAACTTTTTTGCTTCTTTAGCATCTGAATGTCCCAAAAAAAAGTTTTTATTTCTGCCGAAATGGATTTTCTTTTCATTTGGGGTTTCTACTTTCAGAAAAACTTATTCTTTACTCATAAGTTTTGTTCCTCCTCCATTTCCAGAGGCCCCTTGAAAATGGTCCTACCACCTTTTTTTGACTCATTTCAACCTTTTCCAAGCTATTTTTCAAAAAAAAAAATAAAAAACAATGCAATGTCTTCTTTTTTTCAAAAAAGATATATCTTTCGTTATTTTGATAAATATACTAAATATTTTTACAAATATTTTTATATAATAATATTTAACACCACAAAAAGAATTCTCCCTCCAAATTTGAGGTCTCTAGCTACACTAGAAAAAGAGATATGCAAAATTTAAGAAGCATGACTGGAAAATTTCTTTTTTTTCTTTTTTGACACATTTTTCGAATTTTTCCAAGCTATTTTCCTAACCTTTTTTTGACATTTTTAGTCAAAATTTTGACACTAAAATTTGAATATCTTTACAACCACTTATCCTCTGGAGGCCTATGACCCCTCATTTTCTTTCTTTTTCATAAGCTCTACAAGATAGGATAGATTTTGAAAAAAAAATTAAAACTTGAAAAATCTTCTGGAGTTGCTATCAATATGGCGGATGGAAAGGCGTAAAGGTCTATTAAAGTACCACTCCCTAAAATCTGATAAATAATCGATCACGAATCGATCAATCAAAAGCTGTGATCGATAGCCGATCAATTTTTAATCGATACTTAATTATAATCGATAAGCAATCGATGACAAAATTGATCGATAAATAATCGAGCTTTGAAAAAATCTTGAGTATCGATTACCTATCGATTCTATCGGTTAGCTAATCGATATCTAATCCATTGATTACTTATCGATTATTTATCGATTACTCAAGATTATCGATTATATCGATTAACTACGCCTGGCATGATACATGCAAAATTAACATATACTTTTATAATTGTACCTTTGATTTGTCTTTAACAAAATAGCTTCCACTACTTCCTTGATAAATACGTTCAGGTAATATTCCCATATAAATAGCTTCTTCAGTGGATCGTATAACCTTGCTAAAATCTGGATCATTTTCAATATTGTTCACAAATGGTGAATCAGAGTCACTATCTGTACATTTAGAAAGCAGAGGGCTCTGCTCAGAGTTACTTGGATAAACTGCATAGTGATTGTTTGAACTAGAATTCCTAGAATTCTGGCGATAGGGTGAAGACATGGGCTCTTCCTCTAAGATTTGATTGTTTACAAGTTTTTCCTCCTCCTCCCTTTCTCTGGCAGCTTGTTCTTCAGGTGTTGCTAGGTTTACAAGAACATTCTTTGATTTCACCATGCCGGACATTTGAAAATTGATAGCTATTACAAAATGCTTGTGATAATTGCATGACCACTAATACAATGTCTTTTGTTTACTCAAAGAAAACAAACTTTTTGGAGACTGTTCATCTAATGTTTCCAGATCATCTAAAAAGAACGACAAATAACTATGAAAAAGCGACAAAAAGAACGACAAATTTTTAAAGAACGACAAATTCCATATTTCGCCATCCACAACCCCGACCAAAAGTGACTGTTCCACCCCTAGAGATTCATTCTTTTTTGATTGTCACGGGAATTAACTACTTGTGGTTGAAAAGAACGGCAAATTACGCATGCGTATTAGTGTCTATTTGGGTGAGCTGGAAACATTACATGAACTAACTCTTTGAATATGATAACTGCATCACTACAAATCCGCCATTTTAGAAAAAAGAATGATATCATAATGCCGGAGTGCTTGTTTATATCTTTCACCCTCCACCCCAGTGCTATACTATATTATAAATCGGATAACCAGTAACTTGGCAGCCAATTTGACACACCCCTTTTTTATGCGCGCGAGCGTCACCGTTTTGACGTTTACGTCGTCCTTAAAATCTAAGGATAAGAACCTGGTATATATATTTTTCTCCGTGTAAAAAAGACGTGTCAGGCCAAATTTTAGAAGGGCAAGGCAGCGTCTGTTGGTGGCCAAAAAGGGCACTTTTTCCAGTGCTTTTCCACTAAAAAGGCTGTTTTTACCAATATTTTAGTAATTTCAAGAGGGGCAGCGTCCGAACCGGACGCTTAAAGGACATGAAAAAGTGCCTATGTATAGAACCAATTGTACATCTAGTATTCGATGAAAATCAAATTAGGGAGTTTCGTTCGAGCTTCATCTATCCCCATTGCATTGACTAAAGAATAATCGTAATGTATCGACTATATAAAGGGTCTAAAAGTTTTATTTACATCGATACAATATTCTTAGTGCAATGTCGTTATTATTTCGGGGGGGAGTAGGAATAACACTCCGCAAATTTTTATCTCTTAGGATTGATTTAATATTTCCCAGCTTTTCAACCCCGAACTTTCAAGACAGAACATGAATGTATTGGGGAAAAGAGTGGCAAAAAACGACTTTCTTTTTATAAAAAGCATAAAGTAATCACAGGATAAAGATCAATGCGCCTAGCTACAAAATCAGTGTGACCGAAGAGAAAAGATATCACGAGGAGAAAACTACGGAACGGGACATTATCACACGGTATAGTTAAAGAGACGAAGTTTGCATATTTAATAATAAAGCTCATAGGAGCATTAAGGGGGGGGTATAAAATTTAAAAGCATCGACATAAGAATGATAGACCTAGATAAGACGACTATAGAAGTAGATGGAAAGTCTGAAATTGTTTGTGGTTACGGGATACTACCTTATGTGTAGTGATTTTAGCGTGTACTTGTACTTAATTTGGCAATTCGTCGAGGCCGAAAAGGTATTTTTCGTAGATGTTAAAATTTGCAAAGATTTGATTTTACAGATAAGATGCGAAAACTTTTAGATTCGCCATTGATTCTATCATGAACATATAAACGACTGGATATCTATCTTTTATTGTATCTTTGAAGTGAGCTTCGTTGCCGCCTGTATTTCAAAATTGGTATGAAAAATCCGACAATATTTCGTCAAAACTTTATATCTTTGAATTATTTAGGTAAAAGGATTGATAGAGCTTGAACGTTACTCCTAATGTACAAAAAAATTATTTTCGAATTTTTTTCACAAGTTTGTAATATATTTTATCAACATTTTCAACTCTAAAATGCAGAATTTCAACTGCGTGTATACTTTTGAATCCCTTTTGTCACTCCAATAATTCTTTTTATGACTTGAAAAAAATAGCTTGCCAAAGTTTAGGGCCTGTGTCGTAAGAATATCAAAATTAGAATGCGACACTTTTAAGTCAAAATTTAGAAATATTAGCCGGAGTTTTGACAAGCTGACGATGATTTTGCCTCTGTTATCTTTGTTATGATATAGATAAAAGGCTTTAGAAGAGTAGAACAACAGAGACTTTTGTCGAAGTTTTGACGTTGTTAGCAAGGTATTCCCAAGTGGTATATGATGATCAAAATCTTTTGTTTCATTTTATGCTTTTAACGAGGCGGCAACGAAGCTAGCTGTGTTATCTTCAAAAAGACAAAGGAGATGGATGTCCAGTCGTTTATATGTTCATAATTCTGTTCTGACAATTGAATATTTTCAATAGAGAAGCATGACAAACAAGATTTTCTAAATAATTCATAAAGCATGACTTTTAAAATAGATATTATTTGAAACATGAGAAAATACTCACAAACACGAGATGCAGAGAGAATAACAGATTTGAACCACTTTAAAAAAAATCACAGATCGTCAACGCAATTCCTTCAAAAAATGAAAGTAGCAGTAGAAATCGATACCATGAGGTGAACGAAAAATGATACATTATAATATAAAACTGAAGGCGCCTTTACAACAACACTTACGCAGTTACATTAGCAAGACTTAACTTTACTTTATGATAGTTCTTCAAAAGATTAGACAGAAAAAAACATTGCTCATTTCTATTGGATGAAAGGTAAGACACCCGGGGGGGGGGCAGCCAAGCAAAATGACTGACGGGTATGTGCGGGCACTAAGGGTGTGTTTTTCAAGGCATCCGAAATGCACTGTAAGGGTAGGTTTTTTGCCACCAGCACTGTAAGGGTACGAATTTCTAAATTCTAACAAAAACGAAATTGTCCAGTCAAAGTTTTTTTAAGGGATTCAATCCCCTTTACCTAATTATTTTCAAATATTGGATCAAGTACGTATTGGATCCCTTTTTAGATGCAAAATTTCTAAATTTCCATTTCAATCACTTCAGGGAAAAAAGCTGGACTGCACTGTAAGGGTATTTAACTTGGCGAAAAATACACTGTAAGGGTGTATTTTTCGGGAAAAACCACTGCACTGTAAGGGTGCGATTTTGAACGCCAATTTTTAGCCCGCACATACCGTCAGTCCAAAATCTGACTGCCACCCCCCCCCCCCCCCGGGGTAAGACAGAAGAAACCGATAGAGAAATAATATATACTGAAGTTAAGATGGAAACAAACTGTGACTGGCGAAAAATTTTGAAACCTTTGAAATAAAGCAAAACATGATCTACAAACAAATAAGCCTATTGGATAATAAAATCACCGTATTAGTAAAAGAGGCTCAAAACCTGTGAGCAGAGCTGTCGGAAATGGAACGGGTAAGGACTCTACCAGATTGTACCAATTAAACTTCGCCATCATTAGTAGAATTGGCAGAATCAAACTATCATTCTTCCATTTCATTTCCATTAGGAGGTGATGTATTTTGATGAAGACGAAGATGAGGAAGTTCAAGAGCTCTTCTTAGGTAAATTAAAGAAGTATTAAGATTAGTTTTGTGTATATATACGGGAATATCCCAACTCGAGTCCAGTTCCTTTTTTTATGATTATGATATTGTTCACAATTGGTCAGTAAAATCATAATGTGGTACAAGTGGCTCTAGGTACAGCATTTGACATAGGTACATGATTTGAAGCATAAATCATGTTTAGAAAGAACACGAGAGAATTGTCAACTATCATCGTCCAAAAGAAAAACTACAATTATTTCTATTTTCTTTGTTGAAGTAAGATTCGGGACATAAAGAAAGACACAAAATACGACGAAAGTAAGAAAGCCAAATTTCTTTCTTAAAAAATCGGATGATTTCTACTTTTCAGGTTCATATGAAGGGACACGAAATGATCGTGAAGAAAGACATGGTCGAGGGAAGGCTATTTTGCCGAACGGGGATGTTTATGAAGGAGAGTATGAAAATGGAAAGAGACATGGTTATGGTGTTTACACGTAAGATGGAGAACGGATAGAATTGATAAAGGTTTTATGTTTTTGAAGTGACATGACATCGTCTACAATTACTTTTGAGATCGTCGCCAGAAAAAAAGACCGTTCAGTTTGTAAATCATATATTGCTAGGGATTAAATTTCATGACCTTATAATCTTTAAACGATGCAACTTTTAAGCATTCATATTCATCCATAGGTTTGTTTCTGGTGCAAAGTATTTAGGTCACTATGTGCATGGTCGAAAAGATGGAAGTGGAAAACTTCACAATGAAGATGGATCCTTTTATGATGGAAATTGGACAAATGGTATGAAGTGTGGAAAGGGTGTCAATTGTTACAGTAATGGAGATCGTTATCAAGGAGATTGGTTTCATAACAAAAGACACGGGCATGGAAAATATGAGTTTAAAAAGACAGGTACAAATTTGCTTTAAAAAAGCTAACAAGTTTATTTTTCACCTCCCCGAGTAAAAGATTTTCAACTTTACATAAAAATCATATTGTCATAGCGACAATGAAACAAACCTTCTAAAAATTAAATGTAAAATAAACTTCTTAACTTATGAATTTTGAAATATTCAGGGGTGTCTGAAAGCTTAGGTAAAGTCAATAAAAAATGTCCAAAACTTAAACAACTGATGACAACTTTTTATCTCTCCAAAAACAGGGAGCGTATACGATGGGCGCTGGGTGGATGGTCATTGGCATGGAATAGGTGAACTTATTCACCAAAATCATCGATACGTCGGAACCTTTGATCAAGGTCTCCCTACTGGTAAAGGAAAGTAAGTATTCAAGTCACACTCAATGGGAATATAAATTTGTTCAATCTATTATGGAAGTTAGAGAATCGTTTATAAGAGTTAAACAAATGCCTTAAAAAGCCCAAAGCTTGTTCGAGTGGAGAAAACATTCAGGTTTTAGAGACTTTGCTGTATTTTTAAAACCGTGACTACACTTAAACACGAAATTTATTAGATGATTAGATAGTCCGAAAAAATATTCAAATTCTGATATAAATCTTGCATATGAGCTCCACATTTTGAGAATTGGAAATTAAAGTAAATTACATAATGAATTCCATTTTTATAGAAATTTAGATTTAATGCATAAGTCTTGTCTAGTAACAAAGATATAAAGAATAACAAATAGCTGAAATGTATTATTAAGAATATATAGCGTCCATGTTTTAAGTCCCTAAAATGTGGAGAAAAAAAATTCTAATACAAATTAAATTACAACTACAAAAACTTTAACTTAATTTAAAAAGTCTCAATAAGTAGAAAAGACCTAATTGGACAAAGTAGCAAACAATTTGTTAACTTTATGTATCACGAAACCACCCGGTAAAACCACTTAAAAGGCACTAAAACCAATTCTATTTTCACATTATAGGTATATTTTCAACAGTGGTATCGCTCAACATGGATATTTTGAAATATTGAAAAAACCTCGTATAGATGTCATCAAAAATTTGAATATTGAAAACAAAACTGACGAAGGAAACTGGGAACGACAAGCCGTATGGCATGTAACGTCCATCACATCTGTGGCTAGATAGAAAAAAACACCAGCTCCAAGTGTGGAAATTTCGGGAAAAAAACAGGAAAGAAAGGCGCAAGAGCCATCTGATTGCTTTAAAATTGAACTAATTTGCGTCAAAATTAAAATTATTGGACATCGCCTTATAAACCCCAGCTGTTGTTTTTGCTCAAATCCCTTTGTAAATAATATTGCTTATCAGAAAAAGTAGTTGAAAATAAAATAATAGTTTATGCACTGATCTAAGAATTCTCTTCAATCTTCCTGTTTAAAGCATCCTTTTTCAGTTTTGATTTTACCTCAGTATCAAAAGGAATAAAATCGACATTTACTAGCTCTAGCTCAAAGTGTCAAAAAAAGATGAAAGAACTAGTACAGTAATTTGTCAAATATATATAGAATATAGAAAAATACCATGAAATTAAAATTTATTTTGAATGATCTTTATAAAAAATACCCCATCTCACCCCAATCGTATACAAAAAGATATAAATCAAAGTTCTATAATTGAAATGAAAATAAAGAAATAATATTTAATAAAAAAATTGTTTGAATACACCATTAAAGAAATCGTAGTGACTATGTTTAAGATTTTCTATTTTTCACAATGTGTACTTGCATCAGATAATATCAGTCGTAATTATAATTTTAAAGAGATGCAATATTGGAATCTATTTCAAATTCTAACATTGGTGGCGACCCTTTTGCTTTATTGTAGAATTGTAAATTACTTTGAGACCGATTTTATACTAGCCCCAATAATACAAAAGCAAAAAAAAATTATACATGTGAAATCTAGGTGCATGTTTTTAAAACCCACATCTTTGACTCAAAACGATGTTAGATGTGCTGATAACTGCACAATTGGCCCCTGCAGTTGCCATAGGAAGGGAACAAGCTTTAGACCAAACCCCTTTGACAGTGTCATAACATTCAACAACTTTGGTTTCATTAACATCGACAAACTCTTCCTCATCTACACCATACTGGTCCACGACACTTTCTGCCGAAACCATTCCACCAACTAAATATATCTTTCCATGATATGCAGCTATTCCCATGTGGGCACGAGGGACAGAGAAATCAGAGATACTATTCCATTCATCTGTTTTGATGTCAAAAACTTCAGCTGTACGGTAATATGACCAACCAGCATATTCACCACCAAAAACAAAGATACGATCTCCAATACAACAGGCACTTGCGAAAGCCCTGGGAGAATTCATTGGAAATATTTTAGCCCATTGATTTTGATAAGGGTCAAAGCGCTCAACACTTGCCAATGACTGACCATCTGGGCCATAACCACCAATAACATAAAGTTGATTATGGACAGCAACTGTAGCATCACGTCGGGGAATGAGAAGGTTTTTCACTTCCATCCAAACACCTCTTTTAATAGAATATTTCCAAACATTGTTTGAAATAGTGTCATCTTCACTACCCCCAATGACATAAATTTCACCATTAAACACACAACTGACATGACCCGAAATTGGATCAGGGAATGGAGAGCTATCAATCCACCTATCCATTGCAAATGAATATCTCTCAATATTCTTGATTGGTGAGATTCCCTCAAACATTCCTCCAATACAATAGACTTCATTGTTGAGGACAGCAGATGAACTTTTATATCTTGATTTCATAAGTGGTGCTAAAGGATACCAGAAATCTTGGCTTGGCACATAACATAACACTTCATTTGAGCTCATTCTTTCTTGATTACCACCACATGCTAAAATCACTTCACAAATATCTGAAAAATCTCTTGGTTTACCAAGATTATTGTGGCAAAACATATGCTTTCGGTCAGGCAGTGTTAAAACATTTTTGCAATTTTGAATGAGATCTTTACAATCAGGGTTAGCCATGAGAATTTCATCTTTTTCAAGAACATCAATTACAAAGTATTTACTGAGTAATAAAAGTCTGATACAACTCAAAAGTTTGTTTATGTACACTTTCCGATTTGGCAAATCATAATGCATCCATTCCATAGCAGCAGTAAAAATTTGTTCTTCTCTATTGGCATTGATCTCATCAGATTGAAGTATGCTGATAAGATGCTCAATATCAAGACCCTGAAACTCATGAAACTTGCTGACTTCTAAGAAATGATCAAGAATGAATTTGTCAGCAGCTTTCCTCAGTGAATCACAATTGAATTCATTGGCAAGAGCAGCAATTGAAAGACAATTAGCTGGACAAAGTCTTTTCTCATAGAATCGACATGTCAGTTCTTTAAGTTTTTGCATACGCAAAATTTCAGATGCAGCAATGAGTTTTCTAACATTTTCTTCACTGACACACACTTCACCAATATAAATAAAGTTTAAAATATCCTCAAAAACATCAGCACTTATGGTTTTAATTTCAATCCTTGAACCAAGAGAAGTGCTATTTGAGTCAAAGCTCTCTTTTTCTGCTGGACTTGTGACTGTTAACCGTTCCAGAATGTAAGGACTTGCAGCACATACAACATTTCGGTGGGCAAAAAATTCTTTTGGTGGAGATATTAAAATCAAATCACACATTTTCTTTGACTTTCTGAGGTCGTTCAAAGTATGTGCTAGAAATTTTGCATGATTAGAGTCAACGTACATTTCACCTTTTACTCCATCTAAAGAGAATTGTGCCGCCATTTTCCACTCTTTCTTTCTTGGTCTTTTTTCTGGAACACCAAGTGCCAAGGTCGAAGGTAAAGGTAAAGATCCACTGTCGGGCTGTCCGCCTTCTTCTCCCAACTCTTCTCCTCGCGAGATTTGTTTTCTTTTTGGATTAGCCTAATACTGAACTTATACCACTAGTAACGACCGCGCTATAAATGATGTGGATATTGAAGATCTATTTTTTTACGCTTAGCGTTCTATAAAGTATTCATTCGGCAAAGTAGACGTTGCTGATAGCAACACGTGGTTTGATTACATTCTATTCAAAATGGCGGATGCATCGAAGGTCAAAAGGTGAACACAGCAGACACTCAGATCGGGACTATTTTGCACTTCTTTTACCACTTACACTCACCCACACATCTAGATTAATGATATTAGATACAGGTTAACCCCCAAAAGTTCACCATGGCATCCAGACAAGAATGCATGAATGATCTTATCAAGACTGCTCGTGGAAATAAGTTCTCATCTCTGCGAAAACTTGCATCTAACGAACAAGGTATGAAAATTACTTTCATTTTTAAGCTTGTAAGTGCTTTGTTAACTAAACAAAATAATAATTCTTTTTGTGAAGAATTCTGTATTGAATCAAACAGCTACTATTCAAACAAACAGCTACTATTTATTTGCTTGATTTGATGAAAAATATCGCATAAAGAAGATCTCTTCAGAACTAAACTTATTGAACATTTTTTAAGAAAAATCAACCATTTTCTAAATTATCTACACGTTTTTTTTTATAAGGAACACGTTTATAAGGAACTCGAGGCTGAAAATGGTTCAAAAAATAAGGAATTGTTAAGGAACTGCTCAGGCTGAGAATAAGTGGATTTGAAAATAATGTACCTTATTGGGACTAATTTGACCAAATTTTGATCTTTCAAGGGGCAAAAAGTTCAAAATTTCCTATGTAATAAGGAACTTGATAAGGAACTTTGAGACTGAAATTCTCTGTAAAAATAAGGAACTCCAGGCTCAGAGCAAAGTTAAGGTTCCTTATAAAAAAAACAACGTGTATTCAAAAACGTACTGTAAAAAGTTTTCACTATATTTATTTATTATTTATAATCTTAATTTAACATTTTATTGAATATATCCCGTCATTAGCAAAGTTCCTTTGAAGCTCGTAATCATGCTGACGTCGTGGTCGTGTTCGAGGAGTAAATTTCTCTGATCTTATAGACTCGTCATAAATGTGGAGGTTCTTGAAAACTTCCACCATATCACCAACTTGCCGCCTGGTCATTAGGCTAGGAAGATTGATGAGTCGTAGCCGATCTTCGTATGAGTAGTTTCTATAGCAACTAACTAGCCTTGTAGCTCTTCGTTGGACGCCCTCGATTGCATTGATATGTTTGATTAGCCTTGGAGACCATATATACTACATGTGCATATTCCAAATGGGGTCTGACAAATGCAATGAAAAGCGTTCGAAACATATCTTGTGAGAGAAATTCGAAGCTCCTGCTAATCAAGCCAACGATAGAGTTAGCTTTCTTGATTTTACTGAATATATGGGCTTCAAAGGTCAGGTCACTATCGATTATTACTCCATGGCTTGGCAGCAGGTTTTAGGTGGCGCCTAAGAATTCAGGTGACCCCTAAGATTTAGGTAACCCCTGGTTGCCAAATATTTTAGGTGACCCCTAAGCCAATGACACATCAAATTTTTTCGAAAATCCTTTTCATTCAGACAATCAAACAAATACAATAGTTAGTTTAGCTTATTGCTAAATAGAATAAATGCCCTACTAAGAAATAGGAAATAAGCTAAGTATTGAAGGTTCATGCCAGATTATCAAGGTTTTGTAAGTCAGGGTGCAAATCCCTTGCCAGACAGATTTTTTATCTAAGTAATGCAACATAATTAAAGAATTTTTACAGATAATATATTAGATAACAAATTTTCAGTTTTTGAGCATTGCTTAGATTGGGCGGTTCAAGTTATAGTCCGTTAACCCCATGTGAACAACATGGATTTTTCGTAACAATTTACTTTTGAAAAACTTCAGGATTTCCGTAACATTCAAGATTTTTTACGGGAAAATCTTGGATTTTCCGAAACTTGGCAAGAAAATAGAGCAAATTTTATGGATTTTCCAATACATATGACTAAATAATGAGGAAAAATCCTGGATTTTCCGAAACCTTTTTCAAATTTCTCAGGATTTCCAAGTGAAAAAAAAATCCCAAAAACCTTGTCGTCCACAGCCCAATAAAATATAAGATGAGAAAGTGCCAACCTATGGTATGGTAGGCTGCTTATGATGAAAAGCAAGTTCAGAAAAAAATCACCAAACATAGAATCTAGCCCCCAGGCAGATTAATCTGAAAAAGTTTAGGTGACCCCTAACATGGTTAGTCCCCCCTAGCCACAGGCCAAAATTAGGTACCAATCGCTGTTCGACCTTTTAGCCCCCCCCCTCAGGCCAGGGGGGGGGGTTCCAGCCATGTACTCCTAGATCTTTTTCTTGGTCAACATGTTCTAGAACAGATCCTGCTATGGTATAGGGATGGGCATATTTGATGTTCCAAAATTTACCCAGTGTTAAAACATGACACACTTCTAAAAGCCAGTTTTGTCATGACTATCATTGTATTTTATTTTAAAACATTCAAATTGTTTTCTGTTGGAAAATCAAAAGTTCAATTGGTCAATTGGATTTGACATGACAATTGAATTCCAAATTGATCAATTGCATTTCATGCACAATTTGAAAAAGCATTTTCTCCAAGGGATGGATGAATGCAAGGCTAAATCTCTGAGAATGTTTTTTGATAGTTGTCTCTTGGCTAAGATATTCAGATTTATTGATATTTACCATCAATTTGAGGACTGTGTAAGAACCCACTGATTGGGCTTGATTTTTACAATATTTATAATAACTTCTGCTTTCACATTTTGTTTGTATCAAAATCGGGACACTTTTTAAGAAGAAAATGTTACTAATTTATTGATTCATTTTTCAATTTGTAATATTTATTTCAATGCAGGTTTTTGATGGTTATGTGAATTGAATAATTGAATTTTGATAAATGATTATAATTTTTTTTTATATTTCAGAAGTTTACAATATTTGGGATACCATTTCACAACTTGTTGAGAAAAGTATGGAACAACGAAAGGTATCTACTGTATTTGATTGTATTCTTTTCTCTTGCATATTATGTATCATATTCTAATAGCATCAGTACTTTAAATCTAGATTTTTATGATCCCTTCTTTTTTCAAGAAAAGGTGTTGGTAATCTAATCAATTGCCAATATTAAAAAAATGCACTGTTTACATTGAAACTTATACTTTAATTTTCTGTGATATTGAAACCTACAGTCTTAGTAACAGAAATTGTTACTCCGTTGCTATGTTTTCCTTGATTTTAGTGCAAGTTACTTACATGCTGCAAAAGGGTTGAATCGTCTTAGGGATCTTCTAACGCTTTTATAATGATAACTTATAGTGTCTTATCAACAAACTTGGTTGGCGTTCCCTTTTTAATTTCCAGCTAAATTTAACGAAAAGGGTTTTTTATGTTTGCTTTTTGAATTTGACTCAATTTGTACATACGATCTCTTCTACTAATCTACTTTTTCTTTCTAGGCCGTTCACATACCGGGACTTGGTGTTTTCACATTCACATCAAGCAAGCTTGATGTCGGTCACAACAAATACATTTTGATTCAAAGGCCTGTCTTCATTCTTTCTGAGAAGTTGGCTAAAACGCATCGATTGACACAATCTAAGTATCATGTGCCAGGTATTACATTTTGTTTAAGTTACCAAGTATTTCTTGATTTTTGAAATACTTTTACTGGTCTGTCTCAATATAACCTGCAGTTGAGACGAATTTTTGAAACATTTTTTCACAATGATGACATCGAAGAACCAAAAAAATTTTCGTACGTTTTCAAAAGATTTTGGTGACCCGTGCCTGATGGTTTTATTATGATTCTCGATGCACAGATTATTTTAATGATCGTTTATTTATTTATGCTTTGCTTTTCTTTTATAAATTTACTATTACGTCTCTGATAAATCTTCATAAATATTTACCTCATAGTCATAAGTTAAAAATGTGTTTTTTTGCATTTTAGATGGTAATCTTTAAGTATTATTTTACTTAATTTTTCTTCAGGTGAAATTCCTGTGATTCAGCTCAATTTTGCAGCCCTCGCCATCGAGATCAACGTATCACGTGATCTAGTAGAAGCTTCAGTCAAAGAAGTTGTCAATGCGTTATCAAGAGCCATCGATAAAATGGGTGCTTGTGAAATTTCATTTAGTACTATAGGAAATCTGGTTATTTCTAACGGAGCAGCCAAAATGAAATTTCTTCCCGTTTTCTTAGAAAAAATGGATAATACAGGACATTTGTCAAAATTTTTAACGCAGGTAAAATTCAACGTTATACATTTTGATTTTCTAAATTCTAACCTGTTCTAAAACCAAATTCATTAGCGAAAAATTTATTCCTTCTTTTTTTAGCATTGATTAGCTTTCTCTGAAACTTAAACTGTGACGACGGATCAGACTATAATAATTTCATTGCACGTGTCTCAATCATATTAATATTCCAACATGTTAAGACCACACAACTTCATTATTAAGATCAAGCAGATTATTCCACCACATTGTCAATCCTTAAGCACGATTCATCCATTTTTATTTTCAGCGTCCAGAAACATCAAGTTCTATCTTGTCAGATAATTCATTGCTTCTACCAAAGTAAGTTAGAAACGTTACCCACGGTATCTTCTAAATCTAGAAAGCCCATAAAACTAGCGAAATAATTATTAATAGCGTCGGTTAATGCATTTTTTATTTCTTAATTTCAGCAATACCATGTTTATTATCCTAAGGGCTTTTGATGCGCAAGCTAAACCGGCGTTTGCGACGACGGGAACCGTCTAGTTTTGGCGATAACGATTCATAGATTTTCTTCTTAGTTAAATTAGAAAATTATCATTTTTTTACTTTTAAGAATTCAGCCAGGTGATGGCCTCAAAACATCAAAAGAAATGCCCGTCATTAGAGAAGAAGATGATAGTAATGGAGGGCAAGGTAGAGATTTATTTCATTTCATTTCGATTCTTAAAATGCGTAAATTTTACGTAAATTTTGCGTAAATTATTTAATGGAAACACCCGAAAAAAAGCCGAGATTTGACTCACTGTCTGTTACAATAGCCGTATTTTGATCACCGTGTTACTATCTTTAGTAACAGACAGTGAGTCAAAGCTTCCTTCAGAAAATATGACGTAATCTTTACTTACACATATTAAGAATGTATTTATTTTGGTTTCAAAAATTATTTCGTTCAAGGAAGGTTGGAGGAGAATTATCCACTGCACTCATTATATGCCCTCTTTTGTATCTTTAATTTAGTATTATGCAAACATCCCAATTTATGTTCATACAGAATGTGGTTTTTTTTACCACTTTTTTTAAGGATTCGTGGACATTTATAGAAACTGTGAAATAACAATTTTAGATTGGTAAATAATCAGCCTTTCCCTTTGATCATTGCTACTTTTATTCATAAAAATTTAATACGATTTATGTTTATTAAGTTTCTATGCTCTTCTTTTCCATCATAATACAAGGTACCTCCTAATGGGTTTATCTTTTGCAA
This sequence comes from Clytia hemisphaerica, assembly GCF_902728285.1. Lineage (NCBI taxonomy): Eukaryota > Metazoa > Cnidaria > Hydrozoa > Leptothecata > Clytiidae > Clytia > Clytia hemisphaerica. The sequence continues at coordinate 625,106 of NW_027104175.1, forward strand.
AATAAGCACGTCTAGAATTTTTTATGTGTTTGGTTTTTAATTCATTCCTCGTAATGACTGTCAAATTACCTGATATCAAAGTTTTTCCAGACACTTTCGGTCGCGTGTTGAACAGCTCACGACAGCGGAATCCATTTGGGGATATGACTTTTTATGATGGTTATTTTCTTCGGATTTATATCCCGGCTACCGGTAAATTTACCTCATCAAAATGAATGAATCATCAATATTTTACATTGATTTTTTGAATATTTGCAAAATATATTGATGCTCTTCGGTTGTCTAGCCATTGTTTTTTCAAAAAGGAATGTTCTTGGTTGAGTAAAGCAACTTCAACCATTGAAAACTATACGATTAACTTACCTCTTTTCCATAGATAATAGTGATCGTGCTTCACCAATAAGGAAGGAGAATACAGACAGTCTGATCTCATCACCGAAAAAAACTAAAGAAATCATCACCCCCACCATGAAAGTAGAGCCTAGGTCTCCGCGCATCCAACAATTAACTATTTCTGAGGAACACTCTAAACCTAACACGCCCAATACTAATAAGCGCTCCCCTTTCAATAATCTGAAACGCACCGTGGCTTTCAAAGAGCAACCAGTTCGTAATGAGATCGAAAGTAAACAAAGCACACGTGTCTTCCCGACACCACGACCAAGCCAACTGCAGATCCTTAATCAACTTAAAAAGAATGCAGCGAAGTCAAAGGACCTCCCTGAGGAAACAAGGTGACTTTATTTGCAAATTGTTTGTGTTATTATGATCAATTTTTTTTCTTTTCCAGAGGCTCTACTCTCAAGTGCATTTTTAAGCTTATAATCAAACCCATTGTTTTGATTTTCAAACTTTCCTTAACTCCCTGATCTTATTGCTTCCCTTTCGCCCGTCCATACAAAATGCAATGGAAAATTCATCTTTCTGAAAATGGGTTAAATGATTTATTTATTTTCAGGTGTGCAAACTGTGTAGAGAACATGAATGACTTTTGTTATTTGTGCTACCAACGTGAGCGTCGAAACGTTCCTATCTATTATACGGAGGAGCGTAAGAAAGAAGAAGAGGAAGATGACCACCTTCTTCAAATGTATACTCTTTTGAAAGACAAAGAAGCTTTCAAGAGAGAAGAGGTATCAATTTCTATCACTAGAAGAAGTTCAGTTGTCGTTCTCAATGACCTTGTCATAACCGCACCAAACTACTACTCCATGCATTTAGAGTTTATTTTCTTATTTTCGTCTTCAAGGACTCTGCATTTCGAAGACTGCAACTCTCCTTTCTCGACCTTTTGTATTATAGAGCTTATATATTTTTATATATCTGAAAGTGTAAGATTAACCTGTTTAAATTTTTTAAAAATGTCGAAAAAATCGTTATGGTAGTGTGAGCATTTATTTGAGCGTGTTCGATATCTTTTTTGTCATAGGAATCGAATAACAAAAAGCGTGATGAAGCCCAAGATATCGCTCGTTTCAACATGTCTGCCAGTGAAACACAGAAAAAGAAATACGAGCCCTCCAATGAGTTCCAGGTATACACAACTTGCTCACAATAATAGTTTTTGGTGTAATTATCATACCACCCCCTTCTCACAGACCCGGGGATAAGCCAGTGGGGATAAAAATAGCGGACTGAAACTGGGATTGGGGATTGATATTCCAATATTTTTTATGGCTGGGGATTTCAATTCTTTTGTTTTCAAGTCTTTTCAATTCAATGGGGATGGGAAAACAACATTATATTTTGTAGTAATGAGGATTGGTTTATTTGATTATTTTCAGTGGGGACAAAAATTGTAGGATAATTTTCCACCGGGGACGATATTTTAGACAATTTTTCCAGTGGGAAGGGTTCCCAGTGGGTGTGTGAGAAGGGGGTTATCATAATGAGTATTTGCCAACAGCTCAATAAGATTCGCTTTTCTACCCGTTTGTATTGAATTGTCTGACAACTTTTACTTATCCTGGTATAGACTGCATATCAATTATCTTTTTTCTTTACTATTTTTCATAGCGTTCATTTGTGTTCCGCAGTCGACCAATCACACCACCTCATTACATCAAACAAGAGGATTATCAGACTGATCTAGCCAGACAGGTAACGCATATTCTCAGACCGCTCATATTCATTATATTTATATTGATGTATCCATCAATTTGAAAATCCAATAACATAATGTAAATGATTACATCATCTTTTAGGTGTCAGACAAGCGTTGTTCGACAAACAAGTCCATGAAAGATAAGGACCGATTGGAACGCCTTGAACAACTCGAACTGGCTGAAGAGTAAGATTCATTTCATTCTTGTGTTTTTTTATTTAGAAAGTATCAGTGAGCTTTAGCGGTTATCCACCCCATTGTACCACGTCAGATCTTTACATTAAGTCATACCCTCGATCCTAGATCATGAAGTTTAGGATTGGTTTACTTTTAAACAACAAATAGAAAATTCAATTTTCTTGAGTAGATAGAGGGCTAAATTATTTAAAATTCAACGAGATTACAAGTGCCTATTATAATGTTACGTGAATTCTTTTACCTTTTATTGCAGTCTTGCCATCCAACGTGAACATTACTGGAAAAGCAAAAGACTTCAATCTGATCAATATCGTAAAGCATTGGACACACAGGTTCGTTTTTATCAGGGCTCTCCTCTATATGTCATATTTTGCCTTTTTATATTTTGAGTATTTTTTTGATTATTTGAAATCAGTCTTTCTCGTATTTGAAAAAAAATCAAGATTCACTAGTTTTCCAGATTTTTCAAACAGAAAAGAAGTACAGAAGTTGTATGCAGTTCGTATCGTACAGGTATCGTATTTTAACCTGATTTTAAGCTTACTTAATAATATTTCCAGTTCTTAGAAGCTTGTGTTTGGTAGTGATTTTTAATTTTAAAGATTCAAATCATAAATTGATTTATTAGGTCTACATCAAGAAGTGTTTAGACGAGAGATACGAAGAGAGTCTGGGACCGAATCGTCGCACATTCTCTTTACCACGCCCAAATGTTCTTTTACCGTTCAAAGGTGGCCGTGTACAGGTTGGTTGAGTTTCGTTCAGTCTAGTTCTTTACAGTCTATTTCATAACTTATTTTCTCCGTCTGCTGCCAAGTTGATAAGATGATGATAAATTTACAAGCTAGATTCAATTATAAAGTTTTAAGCCAGTTTGAGTATTTTACCAGTTTAAACTTTCTTGTCAGGTTGCTTTGTATGCTTAGGGAAATTAGCTACACAGTGAAATACTGAAATAGACTAAACGTGAAATTGTATATAATGCTTTTCTTTCAACACAGATGTCTTTTAAGACGTCCGAGCTACCGGCCAGCTACCCGGACAGTGAAGGTCCAGTGTTCGGTGTGTACGATCTGGACTTTGACAAGTTAAAAGAACGCCGAAAAGGTGCTCAGAATCTTTACCAAAACCAAATGACCATGGCGTCTGAAAAGAGAAACCAAGAAATGATGCGAAATGTTCGCTTGAGACGTGAGGAAGAAAATATGTTGAAACGAACTAAACTTGAGTAAGTTGTCTTTGTGTTCAATATTTTTCATTTCAAATCTGAAATCAATTTCGAAATGGTATTTGCAAAGTAGATGCTTTTTCAGTCTTTAAGTTCACCTTTCCTGGATATTTATTTCACGGACACCTTGCTACCCAGGCGGAGTTCTCTAATTTATGACAGTAGTTTATGCTCTGATGATAATTCAAACGCTTGTTTATTGATTGCTCAAAAGTTTTTCATTTTTTAATCCTCTCGATTTTAGTCTTCTTCAAGAAACGCTGATGAGGAATCAGGCTAACTTGAAACAACGTCAAGATTTAGAAAAGACATGGGCACGACAAGCCATAAAGAAACGTGGTCGTGAAATCGACGATAAATTGAGAGATTATTCGGCTGGTATGCTTCTTCAAGAACAGTGTGATAAATACAAGAGATGCGGTCAATGCACGCGCCATACCGGAAATTACGGTCAAAGCAATGTGTGGTCGGAAACTCGTTATGTGTCTGGATCTCGTTTGATGGTTTAATTTGCACCCAGTCCCCCTTACTCTAAACCCCTTCCCATATTTTGTACATATATTTTGTTTGCTTTCAGAAAAAAAAATCTAAAATTTTATATCAATTATATCAATTAATTTTTGAATGATATTATAATGTTAGGGCTAAAAAGCATTTATTTTTTTATCCTCAAGAAATAGAATTTAGAAGTATTTTATCTCCAGTGTGCCTTTTTTTAAACTTATTTTTTACGATGAATATTATGGTGAATTTTAGGGATGTACATAGACATAATTTTCTTATATTATGGGTTATTGTATCATTAGCTTGTTATATCTTAGTTTCCCAGTTCGCTTGAGACCTTGAAAAATTCTTTTGAATGAAAAAAATGGCCATCGATGCATTTGCCTTTCTTTGTTTTTGTCTTTTTTCGTTTGAATTTTTATTTACATTAAGCCTTTGACTGGCTTTTAAATCTTGTCCCTGTTTTCTATTTAAAAATGAAATTTTATTTGTGTAATTGGATTTTATGTTGTTTTTTTATAAATACCTAATGATAATAAATTTTAATATATTTTCATTTTTGATAATTGTCTTATTGTCATTTTACTATCTTTCATCCTCTGATATGATAAAGTCATTTTTCGAGCAAGGCCTCTTGCTAAGTTTTCATTGATACATTAACTGTATATCGTAATTTGTATAGCCGCAGGCATTCTTTAAATTAATCAAAAAATCTAAACAAACAGAAAAATTTGCAACATCGTATGTCTTATTTACAAAAATTCGATAGAAAATCAATAAAACTGTATCAAACTGGCTAGAAGCACAGGTAGCGTTGAGATCAATAAATTGAGTATCTTCATTCCACTTTTGATTACACTTCCACCACTAGATCGTAACAAAGCATACCATATCACTTTAGAGTCTACCTCCTCATTACAGAAGTTGGAGGAACAGCATGACACCTGCAACAAAAGAAATTAAAGTTTTTATTTTTAAAAAAGAGTGATATCTGCTTACTCTTCAATTTTAATTAACAAGCTTTTTCACATTGGATTAACACGGATGTGGAGCAAGATTAGTCAGAAAGAGGAAAAGAAAAGCATTTTTTGTTTATATCTGCATAATATAACAAAAGGAAGACACTGTCCTGATGAAACATGTGTCTGATCTGATATGTAACATGTCCTTTTAATTTAGATTTTATTTCATTTTCAGTGAAAACTAAAAATATAAATATGGAAAATGGATTTCGTGAAGCGTGATGCTTTGAAGAGATCACTTCAACCTCTTGTTAAGGTAAGGATTTGGATTTCTAAAGAAAAACGGCGTTTTGATATTACGTTGCACTTTCCATTATCCCTCTGAAACAAAATGAAGCAATTCTATAACTGGCCAATTTAGGACGCAATGTAATTTTTAACCAATAGGATGGCTTCATGTCCTTCCGAAACCATGTGGAACCGTAAGGTATTCATGAATTTTGAATCATTAACATTTGAGCATTACAATCGCTGCGAATGTCACGAAAGTAATGTACCTTGCAGTCATAGGACCTTCTACCAACATATTTGCAATTGTTCTCGCACTTTTCTTTTCCGTCCGCGCATCTTTTGATGAAACGAGTTTTCTCTTCTTTACCAAATTGATATTTATATGTTTGCGTCAGACAAACAGAATTTGGTTCTTGGCACGTTTGACGGTCATTTGATCGGCATGATGCTCCTTTGTGAGCTGAACACTGGTAGCATTCCAAGGTGAAAGCTAAATCATTAAAAATAATTTACCATTAATCAATTTCGAAAATATCCAAGATATTGGCAAAAAATATCGTGGTGTTATGAATTGCAGGGCTCTCAGACACGTCCTAATGTTACTAATCTTAATAATTTTGGAGAAAATATACTTATTTTACTAATTATTGAGTATATTTTGCTATTTGTTCTCATATTTCAACTATTTTTATTTAAATTATTTCCAAACATAGCTTGAAACAACATTTTTCGCACCTTTAAAATCAAAAATTTTCTCCGTTGTTTCCCAACGATTGTAGGCAGTGTCAAAATTTTGCAGAAATTCTTCATTATCGCCTTTCTACTGTATGGGGCTTTACAACGCGATTTCCTCTTTAGAAAAATGAAACCAGGCAATATTGTGGAGATTGCTGAAAACTTAATTGTGCGATTTTTCTTAATTTGTCAAAATTTTGACTGAGAGCATTGGAAGTGGGAATCATTTCCTCATCACAACAAACAAAACAACATGAACTAAAAAATAACTTTACAATTGAAAGAGCTCCTAGCCGGGGAATTCCAGCACCATAGGGTTTAAGGTGGCCGGGACTGAGTCAGAGTAAAAAAAAAGAATGAAAGGAAACCATTTTTTTTCAATGATTATCTGCCAATGTTTCAAGCTTACCTTCTCCCACTATGCAACTGAAACAGAAAATGACAAGAATTTGAAAATTCATTTTGTTCTGGTCAATTCTGTTGAACGTGAAAAAACCACAAATTGAGTAATAGTATTTCCTTTCAAGATGTTCTTTTCTCGCCAAAAATATTTTCTGAAAACATATTTCTTTTTTCGTGAGTTTTAAAGACATTAAACTAAATTTTTGATGGAGATTCCTTTTGTAAAGGACTAGTCAATAATTTATAATGAAGTTTACAGGGATTCTTAAAAATAAATATATCTTGAAAAATATTCCTCATTGAATTTACAGTTCATTTTTCATCATTTTTCACTGATTACGTGATATATGATCGTCAGGAGGTGGATTTTTGATTGTTATCGAATGAAAAGATCCAACTCCATAAACTTGTTGTTGACGTCGAGTCGTCGAGAATTGTACCCTCTAGAGTCATTAGGCCGGTTGGCGGACGGTTTACGAGCCAATTATTGAGAATTGTACCATCTAGAGGCATTAGGCCGGTTGGTGGACGGTTCTCTACCTCAACAAATACAGGTCAGATTTTTTTTATAATCACTTGCTGTCGTCATTAGACCATAATAATTAGAAAAATACTTTTTTTCTAGGTCTAAATTTAAAATCTGCTGCGTTAAAAAAAAATCATCAAATCGTATGATAGATTATTATGGACAGAGGATAGGAATTAAAAATGGGGTACTTAACTTTTTTTCAGAAATCGGCCAAATGTCTATCAAAGTGTAGTATTTGATTGAGGGTTTTCTGTCAGCAGCACGTGCCCTGACCCCTGCTGCTGGCACTAGGTTTGCAAGATGACAGAGAAGTCCGAGCTAAAGTTTGAAAATTGCTGGAGACCGAAATTTAAAAATTTGTCTAAATTTTGACGTTTTCCCAAAATTTAATCCAAAATCATCACATTTTTGCATTGAGACTTTCCTTTGATTTTCCCAAATTTGGAGCCTTCATTAGAGACTTGATTGATTATTTCATTACATCCCTGCCTCTGTGACCTAGTGGGATCCACCCCACTCGTCACCCCAGTGGAAAATATTCCCAAAAATGGCCCATTTTTTCACCCCAGTAGATAAATCACTCACCCCACTGGAATCCTGTAACTGAAAATGACCCCTTCGAAAGATACGAAGAATCTGCACATACCCCACTCAAAATTTTATGATTTTGACGTACCACAGTAGGATTCTCACATCAAAAGGTTCACCCCACTAGAATCTTCCCTTCTCTTATCGAATCCACTTTTTGAATTAACGAAATGCACAAAAAGGCTCAATTTTTTGCTCCCTTCGCTCGCAATCAAAACTGTATAATTGTCCATATCACCGCGTCGTCAAAAGTAGTAGCAAATTATGATCTAAAGTGATAGTCTAGAATATATCCCATATGTATGAAAGTCCTTATCTTTAATAAAAAGGCAAGAGCAAAATGTTTTTCCGCTTTTCAGTCAAGCTTTTCTCAAAAAATAGGTCGGCCATGGGTCGATCATTCAAGTTCGTAAATCAGAAGCGAAAATAATGATGACCTTCAGGTAGACTTGATGACTTGAGAAAAATTGATGAATATGCAAGTTGCTGGGTTAAATAAAAATGAAGCATGAAAACTTTGATAGGACATAAATAGATTTTAATTTTAATTTATGCAGATAGTTCTATTCAGTAGGGCAAAGTCTCCCGATTGGGAGACAATCCTGCATCAAACTCTGTCGTGATACTGGCTGCGTGAATTTGCGCAAAAATATTCTTGCTTGGAAAAGCTTATGAAAAATTTTAGTAGAATATTTTAAAATTTTGTCGGTCAATTTTAAATTCATTCAGTCAAAAGTTGATAAATTCATTTATCTATTTCCATTGATCCATTTTTTAGCTTCCACTTTTGCCCGAATTTCCTCCTTTTTCACTTTGTATGGATTGACGTTGTATGGACGTTGAATGAATGTTGCTCTTGCAAAATTGTTTCCCCTTCGGGAGGCGTCTCCCAAACGGGATTCGTCTCCCGATCGAGGTATATTGCCCTATTGTTAGTAATGGATGATGTTTTGTGTTTTTATGATTAAAAGTCTTATACCTCACAGTTTCAACGCAGTTGAAAAATATATTCCCTATCAGTAGCCTCAGATAGTGTAACAACAACTCCGCACTACATTTCATAATTTAACATTCGACTAGCACTGCTAGCTACTCTACCTCAGAATAAATTTTCAGAAAGATTTTCTACACCCCAGTGATAATCAAGCAAAAATTGGTCACCCCACTCAATTTTTCGGGAAATATCTTGCACCCCAGTGAATTTCAGATTTTTCACATCCCACCCCACTGGATGTTTCACACCCACTGGGGCACAGAGACAGGGGTGTTTCATTGTTTTTGACATCTGACAGTGTGAAAAAGGGACCCCTATGCCTCGTACGTATTTTGTTTCAGTGCAGTCTCTGGCCCTTTCCCTTGAAGCATTCAATCCCGGAAAAAAGTGATCAGTTATGGTTATGGTTCGCGATTAAAAGATGATGAAAGCCCAAGGTTCGGTAAAGAGATGGATCTTTTGGTCAATAATGGCCCCTTACAAGTCGCTTTTCCGTACCAAAGTCATAAAATGAACAAACTATTGTTTTTGACAGATAAACACAAGAGGCTTTAAGCAAAAAAAGTATGTCGCTGGAGCCAGGGCTCCGAGAATGGCCGATTTAGCCCTTTTTACGCAACATGTTTCCTTTAAGTTTGTTTTTTTGATGTTTTATTCGGATAGCTTTTTCGACAGCTAGATCTCGAGTTAATCTCATTTGCAGATGTTTCAAAATCATGGTGTTCTGAAATACTTTGACATGGAGCCACGAATAAAATCCATAAACTACCCTGGATCAGTAACAATGGAAAAGCTTAATTTCGTTTACAAATTTCTTCCTAAATAATTGAGAGTTCATACATTTTGAAAAATTGCACTTGTTTTGACTTTGAGTTTTTACTTCAAGGAGTCGGGAATAATAGAGTGGAATTTTTTTTGCTCATTCTAAAGAAGAATGTATTTAGAAACTTTTTTGAGAGGAAGTAAATTTATTAGGTCCAGCAATTTTTTTTATGGGGAAAAGACTGATGTCACAAGCAAAAACCCTTGGGAACCGAAATGTGACGAAATTTCAAAGTCGCTAAAACGCAAAACCACTTATACCATTGGAAAGCTCTCGAAAAACGAGATATGGCGGATATGGCGGATATGGTCGATTTCTCAACCTAACTCGAGAAAATTAACGTCAAACATTGAGAAAACGTCACTTTGGCACCGTTTTTCTCGAGAAAAAAATTCCATTCCGGAAATTGTTGTCACGGGTCCTAAAGAATGACCCCCTACTATAAGAAACATCGCTTTTTACCATAAATCTACAAGGCCTCTACCCTCTAGAATCTCATTTCTTTACAAATCAACGTTCAAAATTATCAAATTTGGTTAAATTAGCCTAAATTGGGCTTTTCCAGATATAGCCCGTACCCCCACCCCTGTTAAAGGAGGTTCCTTTTTTTTATTATGTCTGTACTTGTTGGGGTTTTTGTTCAATTTCAAATTATTTTGATTTTGGGGCGTGTGACAAGTTTGACTCAACAGGTACAATTGGGCATCTGAGTGGTTGGAAGAATACTAAAATTGAGTCAAGGGCTGAGTCGCATATTTGACTTCAGTATACCTACAGTACCCTGAGTATCTTTATTATTAGGATTTATTATACACTGGATATACAAGTAACAGATTTTTGCCGATTTCTCGTGTACTAGCTATGTCCGCAGTAATGATATTATTGTTCACTCTCCTTTCCTCATTAAATGATTTTTCGAAGCATTTTTATTGCATTTCTTATTGAAAATCACTCATCCAATTCCCAAAAGAGACTTAAAACTTTCCTGTGAGAGTCAAATTCTTCCACTTAATTGCTAATTATAAGTCGTTATGACGTTTCAAGCTGTGAGAAAGATGCAAAAGACGTGTTGTGTATAAGAAATTTAATGTTGACACCGGAAATTTTCAAACTTCAACCTAAAAAAAACCACCTTGCCACCACGTGCCTCCAAAGGATTTTCATACCACAGTGGAGCCAAGACACTCAAGTCTTATGTATGTTAATTTCAGCTCTTCTGGGGACAGTCTTGGAAAGATATTTCCAATTGAAATCTTCGTGTCACTATAAGCATTTTGTCTGAATTTCTTGTCTAATGATGTTTTTCTCACATTACATTTCACAAATGTATCCAGCTCGGAATGCTAGCCTTATTTTCAAACTTTTTTTCTGCAAATGTACGAAAAGAAAGAGCTAGAGAACTTTTTAAAAATAAGACTGATAAACATTTTTAAAAATCAGACATCTTCGAGCCGCCATGACAGTTGTCCTTTGCGGACAAAGCTAGAACATCAATTGTTTTCTGAAACAATGAAAATACAATGTTCGCTCTCCATCGTTTTATGAGTCGTTTATCCAGTGTATAATAAATCTTTGATCAGAGGTTAAGTTTTCAAAGAATATATTAACCTCTGAAGACCAATAATAGAAATTTTATCGCGCATGTGTCAATCTAATCACTGTAGAAAGAATCAAAGATGAAGAGCAAATATTACCTTATTAATGTCTAGCAGACTGTATCAGTATGCAGTTTAATATTTATAAATTCCCCAGAAACCTGCAAGTTTAATTGAAGTGAGTTTCTTTCGAAAGAAATCTTTTACATGATCCCCAAATGTATATCAGTAATTACTAAATTATTAATTATGGAAATGTCACTTTAATTGAATCGAAATAATAGACAGACTTTATGTTATGATTCTCTATCACTGACTCTTTTTAAAAATCATTGATGATATTTTTTAGTTGTGTTTTCAACGACGGGAATAAAAATATCAACTTTGAACTTCATTCAAGTTCTTGGATGGTCGTCATGGTTACTTTTGTCTTCGTTGATTGCGCGCTGAATAGAATCTCGATTGGTCGGCACAGCGTCGATATATGATTTCAACCTGTGCTTTTCACGGTATACCTACAGAGGTTCAGCTGCGGTCTGACCTGTTTTTGATCATACTCCACATCTTATCCCCCTATTATTATTTTCTTAAGAATGGGACAGTTTTATTTTTTGATCGTCATATTTTATAGTCAAACAGTCCATTTCAACACTTTTACTCAGTAAACTTTCACGGAAAAATGAACTGTAAATTCAATGAGGAATATTTTTCAAGATATATTTATTTTCAAGAATCCCTGTAAACTTCATTATAAATTATTGACTAGTCCTTTACAAAAGGAATCTCCATCAAAAATTTAGTTTAATGTCTTTAAAACTCACGAAAAAAGAAATATGTTTTGAAAAACTTTTTCATCGATGAAAAAAAGAACATCAATTCAAATTTGAGAAGTTGCTTGAAAATTGAAACTAAGAAGAAATTATTGTACCCCTGAAATGGGCCTAGTAAACCTTTTACTACATTTATCAATAATATTTTTGGTTTTATCAGGTATGCCTAGCCCGTTAATCCTAAATATATCGGTTTTAGTCTTTAGCTTTAGCTGTTTATGCTTTAGTTAAAGGTTTTGTTTTTAAGTAAGAGTGATATCGTTTGCTTGCTCGTCACTTTTAATTCACAAGCTTTTTCACATTGAATTGACACGAATGTGGAGCAAGATTAGTCAGAAAAAGGAAAAGAGAAAAATTTTTTTTTGCTTATATCAGCATAATATAACAAAAGGTAGACACTGTCCTGAAATGAAATATGTGTCTGAAACGGGAACACTTATGTAAAAATAAAACCTTTAGTGGTAAGTATAATAGTGGCTGTTATAATACTGGAAAAGCTTGGTTAACTTCAGAGCATGCTGTCGGCTTTCTTTTTTTCGTACGTGAAAATTATCTGCAATGCAATAGATTTGGTTATTTTTGCGATCAAGAAAGAATTTCTAAGGGTTTTTCCTTACTTCTCCGAAAACTTTAGTTGATTGTGCTAAAAAGATTAGTCATGTTCACTTCCCTCTTTGTCATTTCAGCCACTCCGCCCTTGAAATGCCACTATTGCCATGACTACGAAGAAGAATGTCTTAAAACAAATGACGTCACTTCATGCCCAGGCTCCCAATATTCATGCCTGCTCCACTATGAAGAAACCAAAATTTTGAATGAGGATGGCAGATATGATTTCAGTCGAACGGTGACACAAGATTGCGTGGTCGAAAATCGAAATTATTGTGAGAATAGAATGAGATCGGACCCTGGGATTCTATCGTGTAAAGTGAGTAACACTAAGTTATTTTCAGATCAATGGAAAAAGAACTGTCAGATGAATTTTAATTCTCTCACAATATTTTGAAGTGAGGGTTTTGTTTATTTGATTATAAGTTTTGTGGGGATAAAAATTTGATATGATTTTCCATTGGGGACAATATTTTGAAAAAATTTTAAACAGTTGGAGAGGTCCCAATCAGGTCTGAAAATGGGGGTGTATTGAAAGTTTAACAGTCATGCACTATGTACTGAGATGACAACCATTGTATTTTCCTTTACAGGCTTACTGGTGTTACAAAGACTTGTGTAATTTCCCTGCATCTAAAGAAGAAAAGACACAGGAAGAAATTACCAGCAATATAAGTGACGAAGAAAGTAAAAGTGAAAAGGAAAATTCTTCAAAAGGAATTATTGTTGATAAAAACAAGAAATTTGGACAGTTTACCAAATCAAAGGCTGAGATGTTGATGGCCACTAAGCTGGTGGATTGCTTGACAGTGATTATTGTTTATAAGTTGCTCGTTGTCCTTCTCTTCAGGTAGTTTTTGATAATTGGATGTATGTCTTCAATATTTGTGTGCACTGTACGGTATAGGTACCATAGCAATGGCAACAACAATTTGAGAAGACAGAGAGAAGATGAAAGTCAGGCAGATATGGATATTTGAAAACTATTTGAAAAGAAGAAGGCTACCTAAGGAAAGAATTATCTAGGAATCGTAACCACCAGACTGGCTTCCCTGTAAAATTTCTTGAACCATCTGCTCATGCAAAATTTAAAGATTCTAGCAATGTGAATTTAGGAGCGGGACTACAAACAAATACTCTCCATTATTATTGACTTATGTCTTGTGCGATTTTCATGATGCAATGATTTTTCTATCATTGTGATATTTCATAGTATACAAAAGAAGAATTATTTTATTTAACAAAAATATGTAAGAAATTTCTAATTGCATATTAGACAAGCTAAATTCTGTCCGAACCAAAGGTTGCCTCAACAGTCATCCATCGCTGTCTTTTCCTCTTCATAGGATGTACCTCTTATGACCAATAGATATTCGCATTCATTTACCCCCATAACCCAGCAGATTCGAGGTCTTGTCTTTTATCCTCTTGAATTTCTATGATATTAAAATGTCTTAAAGCCTCGTCTACATCGAGACGCAACTTCACTAAGCTTTCTACCATAGCTTTATTATCGCGTTCTAACAAATCCGAAATATCATTCGTTGTCATTATTTCCGGATCCTGTCGAGGTTTCAGTTGGACTCGCTTACTATAAAGTCTGACGTCATCAATGTCTCGCTTGCCCCATAACCCTTCACCAAGTTCTTCCTGTCGTTTCCCCCAAAGACCAGCATCTTCGGTGTCTTGGTAAAGAGAGTTTCTCTTTCCCCATCGTATAGGGTTTGCTTCATACCCTGGCTCGTATGGTATTGAACGTTGATATTTGAGTGGATATGAGGGTCGTAGGTAGGGTTGTGCGCTTGTTGTTGAAAAGAAGACAACCCCTAATGTCAGCAATGTACATAGATGTGTACTGAAAAGAAATAAAAGTCTGGTGAGTTTTTTTTTTTTTGAAAGATGTTACGGCTTTTTTGGTTGGAGATGCTAGAATTTGAAATCCCGTCACTTTTTTGGTCCCCCAGCCAGTGATGATATGCTCTATCAGGAAAACCGTCAATTTCTTTCACTTGCCCCATCACCCCATGAGCTCATCAAAATAAAGATGTGTTTCCTAGCCTATAGATATTGTAGCTCTTAGAAAACTCACACTTGTAAATGGTACTAAATGGTAAACCAACCAGACCATTGAAACAATGGGGTTTCGTAGTAACCTTAGTGTGCTTAATGTAGAAGCACGAAAAATGAAGTATAACTCACCTATCCATGATACCAATTTGACAAATCTATACCGATATATATGAAAATCTATCAAAAATGAAGAATGAAGAGAAAATAGGTAGCTGACTGTTTCTACTTTCGTTTTATACCACTCTGTTCGAACAATAGACTATTACAAATGAGTATTTTAATACGGGAGAGAAAAACAATGAAAAGATGACGGAGGGAAGAGGGAGAGAGGACGCGGGAAATCCGAACTAAAACAAAAACAAGCCTGTCTCTTACATCATACACAGTAGGGAGTCTTCTAAATCGATTCATTGAAAGATATCCATTACAAAAACGGACACAATTGTAAACGATATACCCTTCTTATCAAGCTCCTATTATTTCTTCATCTCTGTTTAGAATTCTATCTTTTCCCTACCAAATGGGGAAATTATTCGCTCCTTTCTTCCCAACATGAGGTCCGTACCCTCAAAAAACAAGCGCTCTAATAATAAACCACATTTGACCAAAATATGTTTTTATTTTTATCAAAAATATTCTACGACCATATCTCAAGTCTTATATGCTGTCGTCATCCTATATATTTTTCGATTCTTGTCTTTTAAGGCCGGATTAGCTCCCCTTGGGTAGTATTCTCATGTTAAATCCGGCCACGCAAGAAATAATTACGCCGGAAAATCTTTCCTTTGCCATAACTACACCCGTTTAAGATCTGAACAAGAAGGGCTTTTCCTAAGTGGCTTTGATTATTACACCCCCTTCTCACAGATCCGGTAGAATTTTTTCATCCAGTTGGGATGTACCGTGAAAAGCACAGGTCGAAATCATATATCGACCTGTGCCGACTAATCGAGATTCTATAGAGCCCAACGCTGAGAAAAGTAACAATGACGACAATCCAAGATCTTGGATTAAGTTCAAAGTTGATATTTTCATTTGCGTCGTTGAAAACACAAATAAAAAATGTCATCAACGCTTTTTAAAAAGAATCATAACAACATAAAGGTCTGCCTATTATTTCGATTCCATTGAAGTAACATTACCATAATTAATAGTTTAGTAACTACTGTTATACATTTGGGAATCATGTAGAAGATTTCTTTTAAAAAAAATTAATTTCAATTACACTTGAAGGTTTCTGGGAAATTCGCCAATAGTAAACATGCATATTGATACAGTCTGCTAGACACTAATATGGTAATATTTCCCGGGGGGGGGCACTCGATACACATTCTCAGACTTTTGAGAATAGACAAAAAAAATGGTCACGAAGTTTCAAAGGAACAAGCTGGAAATACTACAACCTGCGCCAGGAAACAAAAGAAGAAAATAAACCGGTTCATTCGAAATTCAAAGATTTTTACTCGAAAATTAGTTCAAATAATATTGGGAAAAATTGCATTTTTGATACAATAAGTAACTGAGTGTTTAAAAATGGTCCTCAACGGTGGCAAATAAAATGATCTGCAAAATAATTCAAAAGAGTGAAAGCTTATTGCATAAAATAAAAAGCTCCAAATCAAGAATGAAAAAGGAGCCAAACTGATAACATCAAAATGAGGTCATTATTCTTCGTCATTTAGAAGTTCTTCTTCGACAATGTAGGTCTTATATTTTCGATTGTTCATCGCTCGTTTCTTGCCCCATACATATTGTCCGCAACTCGACTCATCACAATTGCTAGATAAAGCCCTTTTCACATCATCAGCAGCCAGCAGTGCATCTAAAAGCTCATCCACACTACGCAATTCGCGTCGGTTATCTTCGAATTCCGGAAGAGGAGCACTGATCAGCCATTTGATAGGCATGGCGTTGATAAACATCGGGAGTAAAACCATACATAACAAAACGTAACTGGATAAAGTTGAATTCTGTGCCATTTTTCTGATTTTAAAGTTTTAATCTCTGAAAATAAAATTACGATAAATCTAATGATAAATCGTGTGAATTAGAAGGGAATCAAGACAAAGACTAGTTTTCAATAAATGGAATGTTACACTTTTTGTCTCATGTTGCCTGAGGTAGAAGCATTGATTTGCCAGCTATTATATTGGCGGAAAGACCACTGGTTCGTGTCCTATAAATAAGAATATTGTGTAAAGATTGTGCACAAAGGCATACAAGCATGAGACTTTGCACAATTGTAGTTTAGGGGTCAAAAATGGATTTAAATCTCAGACCCAAAAAAATGGCACCTGTTTGTGTATTTTACAGACCAGAACAAGTTCCCAGCCTAAAATGAATTTTTTTTCTCCAAAGTATGTCATGTTACATACCGTTGGAAAGCAATGCTCGTTTAGAAAAACATTATAACCCATATCTGAAAATGAAGCCAATAAAAGTTATTGCGGATGGCTTTTTAAAAAATGACGTCATTGGTGACGTCAGCAAAAATTCAAAGACCACCCGAAAAAAGTTTATTTCTATAAAATTAGATAGAGAACCTTTCAATGTCTAAATGGAAAGCTTTGGTCGAGAGTTAGACTTACTTGACATTGAATGTCGCGTTTTTATGACCTTCGAAAGCCTTAGGCTAAATAGGTTGCATCGGGCATGCCCTAGACAGGAGACCCGTCGTGTGTTTTTTATAATTTGATGTACACAAGACGGGTTCGAGCCACAGATATCTGTAAAGCCCGAAGGGCTAGATTTGCGGCTTTTATCGAAAAGTGAAGCCTAGGTTTGGAAGGATTTCCTACCAAAGTCACGTGACTAAAATATGCAATTTCACCGGTTTGAGAGATGTGAAATAGCGTTTGCCGCCTACGTTTTTTGATCTCGCGCTCCAAAAACAATTAAAATGCTAGATCCTATCCATCGGCACGAAATTTAAAAAGTCAAATTTTGGCTTCACTTTTTTTTGCTGGAGAAAGCTTAAAGTTGCCTATCTAGCCCTTCGGGCTTAGATATCTGTGGTTCGAGCTGTTTGGACCACAGATATCTAAGCCCGAAGGGCTAGATTTGCAACTTTAAGCTTTCTCCAGCAAAAAAAAGTGAAGCCAAAATTTGACTTTTTAAATTTCGTGCCGATGGATAGGATCTAGCATTTTAATTGTTTTTGGAGCGCGAGATCAAAAAACGAGACAAAGAGAATTCATTTTAGCCTGGGAACTTGTTCTGGTCTGTAAAATACACAAACAGGTGCCATTTTTTTGGGTCTGAGATTTAAATCCATTTTTGACCCGTAAACTACAATTGTACAAAGTCTCATACTTGTACGTCTTCGTGCACAATGTTAATGACTTTTTGGCACAGTTAGACTGCACTATATAAAGATGTTCAAAAAAATTACCACCAACTTTGAAATTTCAGAGTGAAGACGAAAAACTGTCTTGAGATGAAATGTACAAAATATTGTGACCCTTCGAATTTTTGTTTTCATCGATGGTTGATAGATATCGAGAGAAAGATAAAGCAAATATCTAGAAAATACAAAATTTTATTCTTCACTTCAATCTCCCCATCTTTATCCTGAAGAAAAATTCACAAATTTCGACACTAAGCCGAAGTATATTTCGTATCTGCCAAACAGATGCAAATTTTTTTGAAAATTTGTAGTCAAAACAACTTTTTGCGAAAGCCTTATAGAGATATGTGCCTTATTGAAGGAAAATAGGATAAATTAAGTAAAAATCAGGGGCGGTCCTTGGCTAAGTGATTAAGCTTATGTAAAAAAAAACAGCACGAACGAACAGTTTGGTCCTGTTTTTACTTTTCTTGGTGTTGATTAGAAATTACATGAAGAAGAAGAAAGAACCAAGGCTGTAACCTGCAATCTCTCATGAGTCAGAAGCCAATTATTACAGAGGTCTTGTTTCCCGGGGGGGGGGTACTAGGGCAAGATGGGTTACGGGGATGCTCCGCTGGTCAGGGTACCTTTTTTAACCTCCACGAGTCCCAGGTAGGGTCGCAAAAACACCAAAATAGAAAAATCAGTCCCTCGTAGGGTGTCTATTTTTGGAAAATTTGAGGAAAAAGTAGAAAATTTGAGAACATTTTGGAATTTCAGTCCCATTCAGGGTCACTTTTTTCGCAAATTTCTAGTCCCACGTAGGGTCCATTTTTCGAACCTCAGCGGAGCACCCCCGTCGGTCGACAAGGGTAGTACCCCCCCCCGGGTCTTGTTTTCCTAAATGTCTGGTTAGAATTAGCTCATTCGTCTAAAAGAAGTAGTAAAAAGGCCGCATAAAAAAAGTATAACAATTTCGGTGTTCAGAACCTCCAACTTTCCATCATTATATTTTCAAACTTCAAACAAACAATTAAATTTTGCACATAACGAAGCACATAACTTCACTTCCGCTGTAAAATTTTTTAAAAAGTATATTTCTCACACATCAAATTCAGAGGAAAAATTAAGCAAATTCTATTCCTCTCAGCTTTCTATCGCTTTAAATATAATTTGAAGAGATAAAATACATCAAATTCCTGACAGGTGCCTTTTCTTATTGTTCGTCCCTTCTTTTGGTCCAATAAGATTATTCCCCTGTTGCTAATTCTGCACTATAAAAAGTGAAAAAGGTTTTTCGGATATTAAATGAAAAAGACTGAGAGCTATGAAAGAAATGAGAAAAAATAATAGATATTTCTTTAGTGTCTTAACTTATTCGTAAAAATATAAGGATATAATATCGAAATTGATTAGAAACTATATAAAAATAAAGGTGTGAATTATTGAATCGTGGGCTAATATAATTAACGCGGATTTTTTTATTCCTTTTTCTTCCTTTTCATTTTAATGTTTTGATTTTTTGCTTCTCCATTTAAATTGTTGAAGACGTCAGTGAAATCTTCAATATCTAACGTTAAGTGTGGCGCTTTTCAAATGAGCTTTTACCCCCTGAACATTCAACAAATCAAGACAATTTTGACTAGAAACGAAGCTCTGTGCAGGGGGTGAGAACTCGTACTCCCTGGTGAGCAGGAGGAGCGATTTGATTTATTGCTTTTATTCATTTTCACTTCCTTTTCACGCGTTCAAGCAGTAAGAAATTTAATGTTACATTTATTCTCAATGGGGATTTCTCAGTGAGATGTCCTTTTTTTCTTCCTCAACCTTTTCATCAAAGAAATTTATCCGATAGATCGATACTTCCGTATCAATCAATCAATCAATCAATCAATCAATCAATCAATCAATCAATCAATCAATCAATCAATCAATCAATCAATCAATCAATCAATCAATCAATCAATCAATCAATCAATCAATCAATCAACCGACATGCCAGTACTGTTAGCAGGAGAAGTACTGTACTCTTCATCAAGTTGAAACCTTTGCGTTATACGGCTCTTCGCACTTTCAAAACTATCGATACTCGGTAGTTTACGGGGTCGTCGTAGCATTTGTTGTGTGTTGAAGGTAATTTCGTCGTCCGATAGACTCGTATTCGTTGTCGCTGAGTATTGTCGGCGTCGTGGGATGCAAGATCGAGAACTCGATCGTTCTTCGGTTGGAGGCTTCGGTAAAGTTCGTCGTGCTCCTGAAAAAAAATCAAATCAGGATGGAACGAAGTCAAATTTCTTGACATAATTCATTTTAAACCTATTTTTGAATAAAAGCGAATTGCAAAAGAACAAAAAATTCATAAGTTTTTTTGGATAACATCATCCACAATAAGCTTAAAATCTTTGGAGAATCAAAACAGCATTCAGACGAGCTCAATTTTCTGAATTTTAGCATTGTTCTTTGAAAATTATATATGTAGTTTGCTAAATTTTCAATATTTTCAGGCTTTCATAGCGAACTAAGCCTGTTATCGAGCCCTCAAAGCTATATCAGGGTTCTGAAGGTGTTCTTTATTCTCAAACTACATAGAAAATGTAAATATACAGATAATTCCAAAACATACCAGCTAGGAGATCTTTGATTTTGTTTCGCGATTGTTGATCATAATAACAGGTGAGCTCGATGACATTTCCGTTCACAGCTGACTTCTCTTTGATCGTCACTTTCTGTCTCTCCAATTCGATCTGACGTTCACGAAGTTCCAAATCTCTGATTTTGTACTCGATATCTTTGGCTTGTCTTATTCGTTCATTCTCCTCCTCCAAAAGTTGTTTATCTCTCCAAACCAAAGCACACCTGAACTTAAAGAGTAATAAATTACATACTAAAGTATAGCATAGTAATATAATTCAAACCTACATGCTTTTTTTATAAGAATAACTTCTATAAGAATATCAGGGTGAGATTTCAGAGTTAAATTAGAACAATAGGCCTATTGTTTGGAACAATAGAAAAATAAGAATGCTCACCCTCAGCCAAAGTACACTATTCTTATAAATAAAAAGCGTGTATAGGCAAAGAAATATGGTTCTGTCTTACATAAAAACCCTGCATAAGTTGACAGGTTCAGAATGCTTAAACTCCTGCTTAGACTTTGTCGAAAATGAAGCAAATGTCGAAGTAGTTTCTTTCAGACAGTTTTTTCTACAAAAACCTCTTCAGTTGCAGTAGAAATTAAAAATAGAAAATTTAAAGATTTTGTAGTCAGTGTGTACATACCCTTCACATCTTGTTTTGGAAGATTTTCCAATCCTTGAACGAAAAGATTTTTGACAAGAAATACAGTTCACCATCTTATAAGATCAAAAGAAATTGAATGAAGTTCGAAATCAAAACAACAATTTAGCCGCCATATTGGTTTGTTTTTCAAATTAAACTGAAGAAGGAAACTATGTTTGATCATTCAAGCGTAACATAGTAATTATTGAATAACACGCAAAATGAGTAGTTGCTTTCAATTGGTTTAAAATAGTTTATCCTAGGTAAAAGCCATATCCAGAGACATTGTCATCATTTTCAAAGTTCAGACTATTCACATTCGAATAAGAATAAGAGTTTTTTTCTTGACAAGTTTTCTATTTTCAACAAAATATTGTATACTAAATTCTATAAAATACCAAAATCTATAAAAGTTAAAAAACTTCTTTAGGATTAGGAAATCACATAACTAAATAACAGTTTGTCGCAGTTTCTTAGCCTTTATCCGTTGTTACGACAATAAAAAATATGTAAATTCAGTCTCGTTTCCAAACGAATTCGTTCATTTGTTTTAATTTCTAATCCCAATGCATGTTTTAAGACCAGCTCCGATCAAACGACAAAAAAATCTCATATCTCTCAAACCGTTAGTTTTGGTAACAAGTCCATCATTCCAGTTCCCTGGTTGATGACACGTCCAACGATAATACGAGATGAAGGCGATCCCAATTCGTCCGCCTGACCGAACGCAGCGGCCGTTTTCAAGAAACTCATACTGGTTTCAAAACTCATCTTTTGGAAAGGGAAAGGATTGGATTCGATACCGAACCGATTGAAAGGCCTGTATACACCTTCGAATGTCATGTAATCTGCGATGAGTGATAAATGACGCGGATCAATCTCGATACCGTAAACTTTGAACACATCTTGAACCTCCTGAAAGGTGTTAAAAAGAGAAGAACTGGTTAATAAACGATGAGTTACAATACAGACAATGCTACAATGAGTTTTAAAAACAGAAGACGTTTGCAATACGGATGAGTTGAGCTCACAGCTTTTATTACCGTCCGTATAAAAAAGTAGATATTTTGCATTGAATACCAAGCTACTTATCACATATTCCTTTTTAAGAATTAATGGACAGTGCCCTATTGATCAAACCCAGATCATCAATCACCCCTATCCAGTTCACAGAACCTAACATTGTGTAGAATAAACCTGATAGTGTACCTTGATAAGAACTCTTCTACCGGCTTCTATTCCATAAGCTTTTGCAATCTTATGAATGTTATTTGAATAGAGTGTTCCAAGCTCTAAAATATCTGGGAATCTCCATAGTTGCTAAGAAAAGAGAAGGGAAAAGAAAATCATGGATTTCTTGGTTTTTCTGTACGAAGTATGAAACAAACGTTCACTATTAAATGGAAACATTTCGTGTTACTTAAAACAGCTTTGATTAAAACTGGCCGTGCTCCCCTTGAAAAAAATTATAATTTCTGTGGTTTCAATTTCACGTTGGGTTAATAAACATTACTACTTTTATTCGTGTAACAAAAAATTAAAGTTAAAAGTGTGGAAGACTACTTCGATTGAATATATCTAACAAACCAACGAACAACCGGTTATCAAAATTAGCATAGCTTACACGAAGATTAACTCCTTCACATTTCAAACGATGTCGCCCAGCTTCTGACGGGTTTTTACACTGTGACGTCATGGCTCGCTCGATACCTGGTGCTTCCAGTATCACAGCCTAAAGTAGAAAAGTAAATGATTTTGGAAGAAAGTCATACATCCAAGGCAATGTTACATAACAGTAGAATGTTATGAATCAGTAAGATAAACAATTAGCAGTTAAAATAGAGGCAAAGAAAAAGGTGTTTCTGTAGTCAAGATAGAACTTTTGAAATATTTATCAAATTGACTAACAATTTTACACGTCTGTACCAAATATGAATCGACATCTTTTGTAAAAATTTCGACATCATTGGTGACGTCATCGCTACCATACACCCCTCCCACCCGAAGATGTTTCCCACGGTAAAAAATAGGACGATGCTCGAAGGGTTAAGGTGGTCGTTAACACTTCTGAGATAGGATCATCTTTTTCGGGTCGATTTTTCGATTTTTGGTTTAAATTAAAGTTTGAACCTTGCTAAACAATATCCCGAAGTTTTATTTCATATAAAGAAGAGGGAAGTCGAAAACTTTAGGTCTTTAGACACGTACCTGAGCAGATTTTGTGGTCCGCCCCAAACGCCCACCCCACCGCCCGTCACGAAAATCGCAATATTAGCCCTTCTGGTTCTTGGAGCGACTCCAAATTTTTACTATCGCTACTTAGAGCCACAAAGAACATTCCCGGAAAATTTTACACCGGTACTGTTAATAGTTCCGGATTTATGACAATCAAAACAAACCCGCCATCTTGAATCTTGTCAAATTTCAAGTGTGGATTATTGGTAAAGGGAATGGCTGTGGAAATGGCTGTTTCATGGCTTATTTTCTTGTAGTAAGTGATGGTTTGATGCTTCCTTTTTATATAAAGAGCTTCTCAAAACTCCAAGGAACATTTTTACTTGATAAACTTTCCAATTTCCTTCCCATTGGGATCAAATTTCAGCGCCACACAATGTGTGACAGGTACGTGTTATGTTTCTTTGTTTTCTCTCTCTTTTTGGTTATTTAATTGATAATTTATTGTTTAAAACGTCCATAATTTCTTCTTGAAGCTATCCATACACATTTAGTTGGATTTTGATAGTGATATAGTTGATTATTTGGTGTATTTCGGGGTTTTCGCAAAAGTGAAAGTGAAAGTGCTCTTTATTAGACTTGAGCGCAGCTTGTATTTCAAGTAATAGGGATAAAAATTTGCTTTGTTACAGTGAAATGTGTTACTTTAACCAATGAAAGGGTTAGGGAATACTTTTCAATCACTTTTCACCAAATTTAAGCTTTTTCGCAAGCAAAAGTAAGGTTAACGCAACTTTTTTGTATGTTTGCGGTAATCTCAGGGTTCTGCGCGACACCATAAATTTGCTGAGACATGCAAAAGAAAATGGCTTGACTTTCTTTCTTAAGGTGAAGAAAATTGGATCAGTGCATCAAGTTCAACTGAAATCTGTCAAAAATCCCATATTGAAAGCTTTTTTTCCTCTTTCTACAGCAAAAAATAGTTTTAAGGCCAGTTTACGCAAAACAGCAAAACCGGGGGTTTTCAATCTTGTGGCGGAAGAATCTCAAGATTGGCTGGTCCGATTTATTTGGAATTTTGTACACAGCTTTGTCTTAGTGCAAGGGGTGTTTTGAGTGAAACAGATTTTTCAAAAAATGTTTTGTTGATTTCGAAATAAACAAGTAATACTTTAATGGACCTACCTATTTATAAAACGAATAATTAGAATTTAATGGAAGTAATGTATAATTTTAAATTTCGATTTATATATCTATTGGAACGGAGAAATCAATTAAGAAACGCATCGATGTTTAACGGTGAAAGAAAAATCATGAAAATCTGTCGAGTATAAGTTGAAAAAATGAAGGAAAACCGTTTTACGCCGGTTTTCGGCTGTTCCGGCGATTTTTAAGGAGTTCCGGATTCAAAGGATGATTTTTTTGGAAATCAAACGATGCTAAGTTTTGGGCATCATCATAAAGAACATTTTTCTGTAAAGAAACAATTAAATAAGTTGAAAAAATGTGACGGAAATGTGAAAATACGACGATTTCCGGCACATTTCCGGTTCTACAGACCGGAAAAAATTTTTTTTTCGGCAAACGGTTTTCGACACCTTTTCGGCAGTACTAATGTGCATCTATGTGCAAAAAATCGCGAAGAACTAATGATAAAATCTCGAGAAAATCTCAAAAAACCGCTTTTTTCGGGACATTTCCGGTTCTACCGGCCGGAAAAATTTTTTTTCGAAAATCGGGCTCCGTCACATTCGAGGGTTTATAGTAATGCACCTTTGTGCAAAAAATCAGAAAAATTGAATGAGCCAATCTCGAGAAAAGTTGGTAACTAACGAACGAACGAACGAACGAACGAACTAACGAACACGGGTTAATTTATAGGACCTCCACCCCACCGGGGTAGGTCCAACAAGCTATATGCTGAATGGACCTACCTGATGATGAAAGTTAGATAGCGATGTAAAAAGAAAAATGAAAAAAAATAATTGAATCATGCTTGATGGTGAGCATTGTTATCAATAATGTTTTTGTGTAGTGAAAAATATAGAAATATAAGGAAAAAATCCAATGAAAATCTGCAAAAATAAAGAAATTCAAGAAATACTGTCTTTCCGGCGAAAAAAGGTTGTTCCGGCGACTTTTAAAATAGTTCCGGCTTCAAAAATCAATTTTATTGAAAATTGAAACATGCTCGATGGTGGGCATTGCTATTAATAATGTTTTTGAATGAAAAAACAACCAATTATAAGGAAAAAGTCCAATGAAAATCTAGAAAAACGGCGATTTCCGGCATATTTCAGGCATTTTCCACCGGAAAAAATTTTTTCTGAAAAATCGGACTCGGCCATGTTTAGGGCATTGTTAACACGCATCTTTGAGCAAAAAATCAGAAAATACTAATGATAAAATCTCGAGAAAATGCCAAAAAAACAGTTTTTCCGGCATATTTCCGGCATTTTCGGCCGGAAAAGCTGTTTTTCGAAAATCGGGCTCCGTCACAATTTAGGTATTGACATTTTACATCATTGTGCAAAATTTCATGAAAGAATATAAAGTACAGCTCAAGAAATTCAAGAAATACCGTTTTTCCGGCGAAAATCAGCTGTTCCGGCGATTTTTAGAAAGTTCCGGCTTCAAAAATCTATTTTTTTGAAAATTGAAACATGCTTGATGGTGGGCATTGCTATTAATAATGTTTTTGAATGAAAAAAACAACCAATTATATGGAAAAAGTCCAATGAAAATCCGGAAAAACGGCGATTTCCGGCATATTTCCGCCCGGAAAAGCCCCAGTTTTTTGCGTTTTTACCCCCGGTTTTTGATTTTTTTTTTAATTTTTTCACTCAAAACACAGTAGGTCAATATTGTAACATAACTGCCAAATATCAAAATCTAACTCCATCTGGTTGTTGAGATTTTTCTGCCACAAGATTTTGATATCTATTTTTAGAAATGACGTCGTGACCCCCGTCTTTGAAATTTCTAACATTTTTTTCTATTTTTAGATCAAGATAATAATGAAGTATCATCATACAAAATTTCAACAATATATCATTTATACATTTTGAGATATTTCAATTTGAATATTTTTTGACATTTTCAAAAAGTTTGTTAACGACCACCTTAAGAATAGGACAGTCAACATAGAAGGGTAAGAGTCACAAGCGAACCTTTTCAGCCAATTTTTCAATAATGTTGATCATCATGACTTTGCTTCCAGCCAAATCGAACTAAAATTGATAGAGAAGACAATAAACTAAAAACATTTGAAGGCATGGATACAACACTTTTGTTGAGCTATGATTATCATCTCGCTACTTTGTTTATATTCAAAGCCACTATATTTGTTTACTTCTAAATATTACCTCATTTATTAGAACTTAGTCTTTTTTACATTACATTTTTCTTATCTAATTAATTTTTTGCTAGTTACAGAAGATTTCTTACAACTAAAGTTCGCTTCTACGAATTTACTTCATCATGAGCATACAAGATTATTTAACAACTTTTGACCCTTCCGACTGAAGCTATAGAAAATTCCTATGCTCGGGAAACAATTCAATAGTCAAGTGGGAGGTTCCCGTTTTCAGATTCCTTTATATAATGGTTATGAAGAGTAAGCCGTACCTGGAAAGTTGCTTCACACCATTCACTGCTTTCATCGTCATGAGAATAATCGACTATAAAATTTCCACACGTTCGTAACACTCTCTGAAACAAACGAAATTATATCAATAATAACACCATACTTTTGACAGAGTTTTTCCTCACTAAAATTTCGTCTGTTCCAGTTTGAACATCAGCTGAGAGAAGTACTACTTATGCTGTTTCCAACTAAATGTAAACATTCAAATCGCTTACAAAATGGTATAGAGATGAGGTTTTATCCGATATTTACTACTGATTGAAAAATTCACCCGAATATGAATCTCTCCATCAAACCGAGCGACTCTAACTCACCGACTTTCTGGTATCAGAAGTTGATAACGATGGATGAAGACGAGCTGTAGAACGAGTTGGTGTTTCCACTACTAGAAATATGAAAAAGGATAAATTTGTTATAGATGAAAATTCTTTTTGGAACTTTTAAGCGTAAGTTCATTAGAAGTCTCAACTCTAAGGTAAATGAATACTTTATTCGACCTCAGCGGACCATGAAACACCCCGATTCTTTTTTTGTTATTGGTCATGTTTACACTGGCCCTAATTTGTGTTAGTTATGAATGGGCTTGTGGTAGATTAAGACATTCAAGTTATTAAGACTACATGGTATTACCATTTTCATCTTTAGTCACTTAGGGCCGACTAAGTTTTGGCCGATAAGGTATTACCATTTTCATCTTCGGGAAGCATGGGTTCATCTTCAGGAACGCTCCTCGACATCTCATCTGCTTCATCGACATCCTTCTCGTGGATTTCTTCTTCTCGGTCCTCTGGATTATCATATGAGGTGAACTACGACAAGAAAGAAGATAAGGTTATGTCGGATCAAGATTATATCGGATAATTATTTTCATTTTATGTTCGGTAGCATATGCGAACAACGATTGCGAACAGCTAAGAGTTAAAGCAGCTCAGGGTGTACGTGACCCGCGTGGTTTTCACACAAACGCCAGATTAAAAATAACATTCGTCGCCAGATTTACAAAAATTCCTTTCTGATTCGGAATGCAATAGCCATGTTTTCCACGACTAATCTTTATCCCATCAAGCTTTTTACGAATAAAGTAACATGACAGTGTTGCAATGGTGGCAGATGACAATTAACACTGATTAACATGAACCTACCTGCGTTCGTCGGCTTCTCCCTTTGACGTCATCAGCACCTCCGTCATTTTCTGCATCTTCGTCAGAAAGATCCGCCAAATCGTCCACTTCATCGGGCGCCACAGTTGGGGCGTTTTCGTCGCCCTCCTCTGGAAATAAAAAGAAATTGAGTTTGATGGACTTAACAGAAGCGGGTCTGAAGACATAGTCGATTGAACCGGAAATTCCCAATGTTTTCCTCAATATATGCTAGTGGTTCACCACCACGTTACGATGTCCAAGATTTACTCTTACTTCTCTTACTTCGTTATCAAGTTTCAGCGATTGTTTTCCTTAAAAAAGTTCCAGCCAGTATTTGATAATATCTTTAGATTGTTCTTCTTAAAAAGGCTGTGATTAAGACTCACCATTTTGACGATTGGCATTCTTCGGCGTGGAATCATCCTTCTCAGTTGTTAACAACCTATGCAGTGCAAAAAGAAGTTTCTATTAATCTATCTTCAATATACCAAAGCATGGTCAATGGATCAGTTATAGTGAATTGTATACAAATCTTTAGATGCAATTCTTTTAGTACAAGAAAGATAATGATAAAGTGACAAAAACATTACTGACTTGACAGAAACTGCAGTCGAATCTCTGCGGGATAGTAAAGAATATAAAGAATATCAATCAAAAACGAAACACTCAAATTTTGAAAATTTAGTTGAAGGGGAGAATCTGAAGAACAAGTATTGAATCTCATACGTTTTGGTTCTTTGGTGCAACATAATACGTTTGACAGCATTGGATATCATTTTCAAGAAATGAGTTTCCATGTAAAGTAGAATATCATCTGGTGATGCATGCGTCATTTCCTGAAGAAAGATAACCAATGAAAACAGAGATTCTTTGAAAAGACCTCTCTTATATACATCCCATATAACGTTGACGCCTCCATGATATATATTCCAATCAAACTTATGCTTAACCATTTGAGCGTACAAGAATTCTACTCCCGGGCCATAAGATTAGTCAATGTAACTTTTCAGTTACGGAAACGGCTGATTTTGAATTTGGCGAGGTCTGAGGTCTGAAAATGTATTAAAGAACAGTGCTGAATAAACCTCCTTTCAAGATCATTTTCTTGAAACCACCAAAATAAAAAAAATTCGATTTCTCCCATACCTCGTACGCATACTGTGGCAGTATTCCGATGCGGATTTTGAATTGACGTTTTGATATTCTGAAGATAGATGGGAGAAAGAACATGTTAATCTCGATGAGTTCATAGACAAAATTATATATACAAAGAAAGAACATGTTAATCTCGATGAATTCAGAGACAAAATTATATATACAAAGTTCAAAACCTGCACCCTATACTCTAAAATTCAAATTAAGTCTGTAACGATTTCGGGTTACATTATATAAATAGCCAACTTTCCAAAATTACACGAAGCTGATTTTTTGGGGTGATCTCAGAGTATACGGTATTTAAATGTAGATTCACCTAGGGGGCACTGACAAATAGCTTTCTCCTTTTTCCTCGTGATCATTTGTCAATCATACTCCAAAAGTTTGATTTTCATACTAGTACTATCAGAAGGTCTGGACTAAAACAATGGTATACCCTTCAGCGCTTTTAGCGATACATTCATCAACTGAAACAAGTTGCAAAACCTGAGTGAAAAAAAAAATGTTTTAAAGCTATTAAACTTTAGTTAAACGAAATTCGAAGATTTGTTTATTATCTAAACGAATTTGAATTTGCCACAAATAAATTAAACATCAATTAAATATCTTTGGTCCGAAGGGGTCTAGAACCCAGTGTCGAAAGCTTACATCGATGAGTTTTAATTTGGTAAGCTGTTTAGCGATTTGTTTGGCTTCAGTTTCTTTGCCAGCTTTAATAAGGACATCCATCTGTGGTGTCTTGATGGTCTCACTAGCTGTCATCAAAATCTCCCTGAAATTAAAGGAAGAATTTCAAATCAAGTTAACACAATGAGTTTTGGAATGGACACGTAATGCTTGCCTCTTAATAAAGACTTGGCCCTCCTTTCAAGTAAAGATATTAAGTGTGATGATATGAAGATTATCAAAGCTTTATGTGTAGTTTTAAGAATAGATGGAAGAATGTGCTGCCTACCTCAATCTAGGAATACCAAGTGTGACGTTCATTTCTCCTCTTCCGGCGAAATGGAAAGTGTTCAATGTCATCTGTGTTGACGGCTCCCCGATGGACTGGAAATGATTCAATAAAGGTAGATAGTTGAAAGACATGAAATTTGAAAAAATCCCAAAATGGAATATTGTTTAACTAACTATTGAAAAACATAATTCACCCATTTGCAATGAGTTCAAAAGTATGAAATACCAATTTTCAGCGATTTTTATGGGTTGTATTCAGAAACTCGAGGCTCAGCTAAACTTTCTGTGTTGATTGTTTGCAGATGGACTGAAAAGAGAGTTCGAGCAAAAGTAAATAGTACTAAAAACATACTTGGCCAGCAAGTAGGCCAACAGCTTCACCAGGTTGCACAAGTGACTTCAGGTATTTGATGTCCATCATTGGTTCAAAAGCGTCTTTACCCATCTTGCCAACACTGAAAGTCGCATAGAGGTGAAAGCTTAGTTCATGGAAACCCATTTCAGGCTCAGTGGGAGCGTTCTTCTACTGGACATGGATTGGTCTGAGGGGGTGAGCTTTTCAAATCGGAATCCTTAGATTGATGAAAAACAAATCTATAACTAGGTTTATTTTCCTAAAGTCAAAGCTACAACGATTTGAAAACTAAAAAAATTAGGAGAATCATTTGGAAGGCGAATAAACCTGTATTCTTCCAGTTGCTACAAGTCTGGGTTTTTATGGTTAGTCGATCATACAAGATATTGCATTATAAACATTTCTAGACTCTACCAATACGCTAAAAAGATTAACGGTTCCAAAAAACTTACTTCGTTCCGCTTTCTGTATCACTTTCATTGCCTTCTTCATCTTCAATGAGTTTGTTGTCCGGGTTGCATTCCGTATACATGCGCACCCGATTACGGAATTCTTCACTAACTGCACCGAAGTAACAAGAAGGATTATGTCGGGAAATAATTGGATCCAAAATCGGCTCACACCTCGACTCGTAGCTATAATGAAAAAGGAAAATTGAAAAAATGATCTTCTATGAATAAGCAGGTGGATACTACAAAGTAATTTAGGCGACTTTCAGAAAGAAAAAAACTTAGAAAAAATGATTCAGGACTTAATTCTGAAGAAATTTTAAAAATCTTAATAAACACTAGATTAGGAAAATAATGTTTTCTTTCTCGTCGTCTTACCTTCCCTTAGTGGGACCATCTGATTTCACCCAACGCTCCATCAGCTTCAAATCAGCCTAACCAAAGGGAATAAAAATTTCAATATTAAAACAAAAGTTCAAAGTTCTGAAGCCCAGTTATTTTATCTTCTTGCAAGAAACTGTGAGTAGGATAGGCGAGTAATGTTGAACTTCATATGTTACACAATTCGTTTTAAATACAATAGATAAATTGGTCAATAAATAGAATTGACTCTGATTCTAACTGATTTTTCGGTACAAAGCAATTATACCTTAGTACGAAGAAAAGTGGTTTCTTTGGAAGGGTATTTCTTTTCGACTTTCTTTCTAGTTTCTTTTTCGTACAAGAGGAATGGTGAAGAGCGTGAGTGGTGATAGGTGGATGAGTACGCTTCTCCGTTGACGCGACGCCATTTATCTTGCTTTAAGATTAACAAGAAATGATAAAATTATATGATAACCATAACATGATATGATAATCATAACACAAACTTTAGGATTTTTTGAATCTCTTCTAGGCTAAATAATAGGCCTAAAACACTATAGTCGCTATATTAGTGAGTAATGAATGTTACAGTACTGTTATCTCCAAAATTAACATCAAGTCATAACAGACTTTTCAGCTAAGGTAAAAGAACAGATTTGTTTACCTTTTTCTGTATTTTCTTAGCTTTCTTGACGTCCACAGCTTGGCTCACTTCGTTTGGATTCAAAATGGAAAGGTAAGCCTGAAAACGAATAAAGGAGGCGTTTAAAAACTAGGGATGAGCTGGAGTTTTTATAAGATACTTCACTAATAAGTCATTTGAAGTAATAAAGATGACGTGCTCTTTAGAAAAAGTAACAAAATTGCAATTCGACCAACAAAATCAAACAAGAACTATCTCCAAATTATCTCCAGAACTACATTAAATAAACAATGATGACTGTTTCACAAGATTATCATGTCCATCTTCATCTTCTGAATTAATTTCAAATTTGAAAATCCTCAATTTCTACAAAACCATGATTCCCTGCAATTTTGAAATTAATAAATAAAAGGCTTTCTATTTATCTACCTAAAAATTGCAATTAGACAAACCTTTTGGTTATCGATGACGGTTTTAAATTGATCTTGACGAAGATATTGACATTTCAAGACATCCACTCCATCATCACCATACATGAATTGCACAATTGATCCATCTCCGTCACGTACCGTCATATCATATTGTACGTACAACGCTTCTAAATGTTTGATCAAGCAACGTTGCAAGTATCCACTACGACTGGTCTTCACAGCAGTATCGATCAAACCCTGCAATGATGTACGTATGTATGTATTCATTAGTACTTACATACCACGATTCTTAACCTCCGGCAGTTTGAGGCTTTCTGAAGTCCGAAGGTTATCTAAATTCCAAATGTTATTAAAGGATGGAAAATTTCAAAGGCCTGGTTGGTCAGAAAAAATTATCAAAAATTGAGTACTTCAAGCTCTAAAGATTTAAATATTGACGAAATTTTCTAGAGACTTTTCCAAATCATCCATTGGAATCATCACAGGTTTTTCAGGGGTTTAAAAAGCCCAGCGTTAGTCCACTTCAGAGCTTGCATGAAATCATAAAATCAGTTCATACTTAAAACCAGAAAACCTGAATATCTGATTTCTAATTTCAGCGAAGGAATTAATGAAGTGAGCTCTTATAAACAAGGCTTACTTCTCTACCAGCCATACAATGGAAGAAATATTCTTGAGGGCGGATACCGGTTAAGAAACGCCCGTCAACGAAACCACCCGCTCTTGGTGATGTATCGTATGGTTGGAATGAAGGTAATGAACGCCCTAAGGATATAAAGAAAGAACTTGAAATCTTTGTAATAGGTTAAGCAAAGACAAAGCCTATCAGATCCAGGACTTAGCAACAACCTTTTTAAATTGTGAATACGGTAGGATGGCTAGACTGAGACCGATAGTCTGGGTAGGTAAAAATGTAATTTCGATTTGTTGTTGATCAGTGCAGGATTATAGTGTACTATCCACGCATTTGTACTTATATGCAGCAGAAAAATGTTGTTTTCTAGGAACAGGCAGCAGAAAGATTCCGGAAATAAGCAAAAAATATTTTGCCGGGAATGAGAAAGATTAGCCATCCTACAGAACCAATGACTGAATTCTTCCACTGTTTTCCTATTGGCTCTGATGGACTATGCTACAAATGACGTGACATGAAAAACCTTTCTACACTCCAATGATGTTGAGATTGAAGCAAGCAAAGAATACAATGATTCAAAGCACTAACCAGACATTGATAACGGCGGCCGCCTTCCTTCCAATTCAATTTGTCCGAGTAAACAAGAGATTTGCATGGTGTTGACTGTGGATCCCTTAGCACCTGATTGCACCATCATTTGAAGAGAGTTGGAAGGGAATTTCTGAATCAAACCACGCATACAAACACTGAAAGAAAAATAATTTATAATCATCACTGCAACGACTTCACAATTTTGCAGCGCAAACATCTTAAAAAATACCATGATAACTTTGAAGAGTGACGATGTCGAATTATGAAGCAATTGAAATTGTGAATATTAGCAATGACCAATCCAAGTTCATTAATCTGATCAAAGTTTCTCTGATAATTCAAAAGTTGACATGGATAAAAAGAAACTTTTGACAATGATCCGACACAGAGTCACTTCAATGATACCAAAGATACTAATGGCTATCAACTTCGTAGATTTATTTATGACTAGGGTATAAATGTTCAAGACGAAGGTATAAATGTTCAAGACGAAGGTATAAATGTTCAAGACGAAGGTATAAATGTTCAAGACGAGGGTATAAATGTTCAAGACGAAGGTATAAATGTTCAAAGCAAGGATTGTCTTCTCTGACGGAAAATGGATTTTACACAGGAAATATTCTTGACATTTTGGTAAATTATATACTTCGCTGAGACGGAAATCCGTCTGAGCCAGAAAAACTTTTAACACTGAAATATTGGAGGTCTTACCCGTTGATTTTGTTGTTGATGGCGTCTGTTCTTGATTTCATGCTGAGATCAAGTTGACGTAATTCAACGCCTTGGTTCGTCAGATGGGCTTTCTGAACACGATCAAATAAACCTTCACTAAAATTGAATATAGGTATTTTTTACATGAGCTCTTTTTCTTTGCATTTAGACTCTGTGAAAATAAGAACAAAATAGTGCTTCTTCGGACTTTAAGATTCTAAGCAGTTAGTAATATATTAAGATAGTGTTGAATGTAGAGTTGCTTCTCAGCATCTTTAATGACATGACAGATCCATCATATTTAGAAAATATAACAACATCTATCGTGTAATTCATTTATCGGTACTACTACCACGCACTATAATGAGATGTTTTCAAAGCTCTACCTGTCAATATCTGCTTGCATATTGAGAGCTTCGATAGCAGAATTATCACCACTCTGTCTTCCTTCATTCATAATTTCGCGCCTCTTCTCCTCGGCTGACTCAGCAACCAAGATAGCCTGGACGCCTAGGGTGAAGCCTGTATACTGTAAATAAGCTGTGAAAAGTCTTGCGATTGTGGATAGGAGTTTTCCTGAGGTTTCTCCACCATAGATCTAAAATGAATTAAAATTATCACCAGATCAAATTTCTACGCAATAAGGCCAGACTGACCATTAATTTTTGACCAACAATATAACATCGATCCGACATATTACCGTTGTTACAAATATTGTAACCAATGAAATTGGAACACATAAAAAGCAATAGTATCAAGTGACTTTTGAAAAAGTAACAATGCAGGCAGAAACCTTTTAATTTGTAAGGAAAATGTAAAAAAGGTAGGACATGTCACCCAAGCAATATCCCCTGAAATGGCAACTACCACGAAATATAAGGGGAGTTGGAAACTAACCTCATAAACACAGTGAACCAAACTAAAAGCAGTGGATCCATACTGTGTCTTATCCAAGATACCTGTCATCAATTCTCCTCCTCTTACGATCACCTTTTAAATGAAAAAACATCGTTGTAAGAAAAATAGATTTCTTTCTTCATAACATATTGTTTATCATGATATCTTAAGTCGAGGTGCGTTTTTATGCTGACAAAGAGCAATAAACAAAATGATTTCTCAAAATTTGTGGGAGAAAATTATTATTCCCTTTGTTTAAGAATGCTGTGTGAGCGAATGGTAGGAGTTAAATAATTTCTACTAAAAAATGACAATTTCAGTTAAAAGAGAAGAAAGGCTAAATTCCACCTGGAGTGCAATGAGGAAAAGAAACGAACTAAAGCTTAAAACATTCACCTGATTTTCTAGTAAAAAAGGGTCGTTGATATCTTTGATTGGAGTGTGGCTCTTCTTGGCTTTTTCCTTAGGCCAATTCTAAAAAATAATACGAAAGTTCTGATGAGCCTGTTACGAGGGTTTCTTTTTTCAAGTTGGCAGCTAAGCAATGAAAGAATCAATAACAATAGTTTATTCACAAAAAGGCATCTTAAACTTACATTGTCCGATACTTTAGCTTTATTTCCAGCCATGTTCAATGGGAATTTCCCTTTGGGTATGATGTTCAAAAGAATGGTGGAGAAAACCTGAAATTAAAATTTTGCAATGTAATTTTGACGCATCTCTTACCATTAAATTTCTGCGCACTTAAAATACTGGGTCATTTTTGGGGGGTTTTCATAAAAAATTTAAGCAAAGAGGACGAAAACACACCCCTTTCTCACAGCCCCGATGGAAGTTTTTCCCTCAGTGGGGATAAGATTTCTATCAAAATTCCATTGGGGATAGAAATCTAGTTTTGTAGTGCACATGCACTCCATTGAATTTTGACTTGAATGAAATTAAAGTCGATTTTTCCAGTGGGGCTGGAATTGCAGAATGTTTTTTTCCATGAGGACGGGGAATGATTTTGGGCAAATTTTCAGGGGCTCAGTGACACAGGGGGTGTTTTTTACTAACCATTAATCCGATTTTCAGGTAAATAATATTAAATTTCAGATGTAAATTTTATCCTAAATGGAAGAATCGTAATCGTTTCTCAAAAAAAGGACTAAGATGAGAAATGATCTTCAGGGTGAAGGGACTTTAATAAAAGGTTAAAAAAACTCTTTATCCTTTTTGATTTATAAGATATTGTAAGTAATTTAACTAGACAATGAATGAATAGCATACCTGCTTTCCTGACCAGAGCATTTTAGGTTTACGTATACATGGCGGCAACAATTTAATACGACCAGGTTTATCAATCAAACCGCTGTATATCAATTGCTGGTATTCTTCCCTAAAAACAAGGTAGGCGTAGTTGGAAATTCGATTTAAGTTATTTGTCTTGCAAACACTAACAAGCCCTGACAAACCCTAATTAGCCAGTCTCCAGAGCTGTAAAACTTCTATGAATAGAAGAAATTTAGAGTTCAACTTACGAATTAACGTTGTAATGATGTTGCTTTACTAATCCATACCTACCGTTCAAAAAGTGTATTTCTCGATGTCATCCTTACTCCTGATATGACATGATCTTGAATAAGACCAGCCAATGGTTTCCCATCTTTTGGACTGAGGTAGTTGTGATTAGTGCTAACTGAAGATGAAAGAAAACAGCCCATTTTATATACAGTTTTTAGAAGAAAAGCATATTTTTGCTGAGGAATTAGCCAATTAGGGATTAGTCCTGTGAAACAATTTCCAGAGTAGAAAACTTTGGCTCTTTCAAAAGGAGAGTCTATTTAGACTTTTTTGTGGAAGTTAACCAAATCAGCCCCAGCCTAAACTGCAAGGGGAAAAAGTGCTTTCAAAGTTGACAAAAAGGATGATATCATTAGATGAAGCATGAGGAAATAAATTTAGACATGCAAAAAGTTTAGACAAAATTTGATACCAATCGTATTTAAACCGACAAGACTTGCTTGTGTGTTTGCTTAAAAAGGTTATACTGTAGTACACTTTTTTGTTCAGGATTTCATGCACTATCCGATGGAATCAAACATTTCTATGGAAACTTAATTTTGAAAAATATTTTACTTTTATGTGCTTTTTCATTGTTTTTTTCCCTAGAATTTTGCATGTAATGTCAGTCTTCAGACCATAAAAACCCCTTCTGTAAACCCCTCTCAAATAAATCCCTAAATAAATTCATCAGAAATTGTTGTCACAGGTCCTAAGGAATGGCTTCTTGCTATCATTTCAGGGGGGGGGTACAGCCGCAGGGTACTAACCCATAGCCGGGTGGTGGTGTCTAATTTAGAAATTCAAAAAAGTTAGTACCCGGTACTAATTTTGGGGTGGGGGTGGGTATATCTCCAATTTTAAGTTAGTACCCGGTACCAATTTTAGGGTGGGGTGGGTATCATTTCAATTTTTCTTCAAGTACTCAGGCCCTGAATATGGTACATTTGTTTAATTTTTTGTTTAATTTTTTCCCTACTTTCTAAGAGGAGAATTTTATGACCACTAAGTTATACAAATATTGAAAAAGCTAATGTAAAGAAACCTATTGTTCAAATCAGTATTGTTTTAATTAGTGAGAAGGATAGTTCGTCTTTGATATCTCAAGTTAGAATGAGGTATATGTTTGTCATTGCCTTCTGATGAAAAGAATTACAAGCTGTTGCATCCAAAGTGATACAATCTGTCTTTTAAACAATAAAATTATTATCCAAGCTGATGATTGTTTTTGTTATAGGGGTTAGTTTATTTTAGTTTATTGCAGTTTATATTATACCCTATAGCTTATTTCTGTTTATATTTGTTTGTTTGTTTGTTTGTCTGTTTATGACAATTAAAACGGAGGCAGGTCAACTAAGCAAAGCCAACCAGAGCCAACAATGCAACTTTTTTCTATTTCAACTTCTTTCATAAGATTGACACAGTTTTGAATAATTTGAATAAATTACCAATCTATTGAAGAAAAAAATAAGGAAATCCATCCAATCCAAGCTTTCATACTATTCTTTAATTTTTATCAACTTGATTTTTACATCTTCTGATAGATATATACTTTTATTGCCGTTATTGCAGCTATATAATATTTTACTTTTGCCAAGGAATTTCATTGTTTTAACCTTGGTAATTAAAAGTTGTGTTTGATTTAAAGAACTTTTTAGAGGATCTGAGTTAAAAATATGGTATATACAAGTCATAATAACAACAAAGAGCTGCTTTTGCTGGCTTTTGAAAGATTGGGACCATGCTTGGCAAGTTTTAAGGGTGGTGTCTCCTATTTTCCTTGGCAATTTTAAAGCCGGAACCCGGTACTAAAAAGGGGGTGGTGGTACCTAAGACAATTTTTCTTAAAAATCAGGTTAGTACCCTATGGGTTAGTACCCTGCGGCTGTACCCCCCCTGATCATTTTCTTATTTTCTATCATACTAAATAATATGCCCACATGTTTTTTTGCATTGCACTTATATGCATATCTAAGCTCAAATTGGGCAAAAATAGACCTACGGAACACCAAGTCTGTTTTCGATTTTTGTATGCTTATACAAAAACATGTATTGTTTTTAGCCAAAAAAACATAACTATTTTTTTTTCTTGTAGAAAAGCATTTATTAAATCTTTCCATCTTTAAGGATCTTAATCTTTATAAAATCAGGAGTTTGAAATAGAAAACAAAAAAAAATGTAATGATCAATTCTAACCTAGATTGTAGGCTTCAGCTCGACCAAGTTCACTTTGGGGGAAGTGTGCATTCATTTCGTCACCATCAAAATCAGCATTATAGGATTTACAATTTGCATAGTGTAATCGCAGTGTTCTCTCCTTCGGTAAGACTTTCACCTGGAAAAAAAAGAGTATCCAAAGTATTCTTTGCGTTGTCTATTGTAACATAGTAGGAAGGCTTTTGATTAGATTAAATATGAATGAAATAATGATCTGTGATCTAGTGGTACTTTCTAATTAAATTATCAGGTAGAAACCTTGTGTGCCATTATACTGGGTCTGTGTAGTGTAGGTTGTCGATTCAGCAACATAACATCCCCATTCTGCAAGTGTCTGTAAACCTGTAAAAGTATGAAACATAATGTAACTTGGGAAAAGAAAATATATATTGACAAACTAATGATATAGATAAAATTAACTTTTTGCAATATTATACAAGACGACGGAAATAAAAACTTGTGAATTAATCTACCTTTTTGTTAGCATTAAAATTACGATTAGGAAGATCAGAGCTAAGAAGTTTTCTAGCTAATCCCCTTCTTTGATCTTCATTTTGTTTTCCTGGTGGTAACATCCGTTTACTGCCATCCTCCAGCTCAATCATCACAGCCCTGAAAACAGTTTAATTTGGGTTTGAGATTACTGTTTTAACTGGGAAGAGTGAAAACTGAGAGTGTTATTGTGTACAAAATCATCTAAATCATTCCAAAAAATCAAAAAATATAATACTCTCGATAATTATCATATTCAAATTGCTGCCAAAAAAAAAATCTTTACCCTGGGTATTTATTAGGACCATTAATGACCATTTCTTGAAGTTGCTTTAGGTTAAGTGGAGTTACTGGTTGAGCATAAGTTAATTTGCTTGCAAAGACCTAAAATTAAAGAACAAAAAACAAAGACTAAATGATGAAACCCAAACCTAATTTACCAGTCTAAAGGCATAAGATACAGATGTAATGTCATACACTTCTAGAGCAAGCTTATGAAGGATGCTAAATGCTAATGTTATTATTACCTCGTGGAAAGTTTAGAGTAGAATTATTATTTTTTAATTATGAAAAATACTTACCATAGGAACACCAATCTCATCAGTGTTGATGAAGGGGTCAGGAGAAATGACAGAGCGACAGGCATAATTGACACGTTTCCCCATCATGTGCTTACGAAACAAGCCTTCTTTCTTCTCCAAAAGCTAGAAGAAACAGTTTTTATTGCTGTACAATGGCTTCATTCCAAGCAAAATTCAAAACATGAATAGTTAAATTTCCTAGCCTATGATAATTTTGATTTTAATTTTTGTTAAAATAAAAAATAAAAACTTGTGAATAAAAGGTAATTTTAAATACAAACCTGCTTGACACCAGGCATTGGTGAGGTGTTAAGCTTATCTAGAGAGCTATCCATAAAGCGGTTTACGTCTCCTTGAAGTGTGAACCAAGCAGAATTCAACTGCTCTTTGTAAGTTGTACCAGGAATACTACGGTTTTGTGGACCTCTCTTGAAAATAAAAGAGATGTCAACATAAAAGTAAAATTAATGGAAACCTTTTGTTGATAAAGTTTAGAGTATTTGTAATACATGTCATTATATACAATATACAAAAAAGCCCACATGATTGTCTGATGCTATAAGACTGATTGATGGTCTACTCACAAATCTAAGTAGAAAAATGTAAAATGCAAAGTATTACTTACTTGGCCACTCTTTTTAGCATATGTGACAGGAATAAATTCATCACTTCCTTCTTGTATTTTGAACAAGATTTCTTCCAAAACTTGACAGGATGATAGAATTTGATTCAGATTGGCCGTTTGCGGATTTTCAAATTTCAAATCACCCATAGCTGATTGCTGAAACCATTCAATTCAGAAAAATTTCAAAATCTAATACGTAATAGTGTCTTGTCATTGTTTTACCTTTCCAGTTGAACTGTAAAAGATGTACATTTTTTTCTAATAGGAAAACAGGCAATTTCTTAATTCTTGTTTTTATAAAATCTATTTTACATATACTTCGATATGCTATAATGCAAACTTCGACACCAGTAATTGTTGATACTCAAATTAACTTACAGGACGAAATCGGATCGGAGGGACAACAATATTATCGAGAAAGAAGATTTCAGGTGTTGTAACTTTCTTGGATGCATCTGGAACTTTATATGAGCCCAAAAGACATTTCATGGCTTTGTTTTCTGTATTCCACAATTGAATGAAATGATTTTTGACCTCTTCAGGTGTGATATATTCATCATTTGTAAGCCTGAAAAGATTTGAGCGGCTGAAAATGACTGAACTAGTTGAGGACATGTAAACTGATTCTAAGTTGACAGCGCATCTTTTCAAAGAAAGTCACTACCATTTGGATACACTAACCAGAGAAAAACTGATTTAAAAAGGTTTTTCATTGCAAACAGCAAAATAATAGAACAATGGAAAGAAAATTATGGCAAGCAATCTTAAAAAGCCATGTCATTAAATGAAACTTGGTAGTAGATTGAAATCACTTTAAGGTCACTTTTACCTTCTCCTGAGATCAGTTTCATTTTCATGATCAGAATCTTTAGGATCATCATCGCCTAGCTCATTTTCTTCATTCTTGTTTTCCTCTTCGTAACCTTCATCTTCTGCTTCCCACATATCTTCCTCTTGAACTATAAAACAGATAAAATAGTTATCACACGCTTGTTATCAAACAAATATCTGCTAAGTATTTCTAACTATGCAGGGATCATGAGTTTTGTTTTCTTAATTGTAATTGTGAACTATCATACCAAATATGAAGCCAGAGTACTGAGCAAAGCCAGATTCTATCTATACCTTTCCTAGTCTATAATGGTTAACATGATTTAGGTGATTTAAAGAAGGGATGAAAACATTGACTCTTCCTCTACATGAAAAAAGGGCCATATAAATCACAAAGATGACCACTACAGTAAAACTTTAAATTTTGTAAGGCATTAATTTTGAGATTGAACCTTTAGCCATGTGAACGACAATTATACAGACACCAAAAAGGCATGAAAATAATCTTTATACCAAAATTTTGATTTCTGAAAAGGTTTAAAATTCCTTCCTGCTAAGTTAGGAAAAATTGATTTGTTTTTTCTGACTTTCAAAGCTGCAAAATAAGCATCGGTCATCGGTCAATATCTGACTGAAAAAGCAATTTGACCGACTGAAAATCTTTTGTGTCGCTCGTGATGTCCAAATGAAAAGATGAATAAAAGTTAAAACCATTAACTTGAGTTGAAAGTAAATACTTTTCACCCCTGTCTCTTAGCCTATTCTTTTACAAGCCACTTCCTTTGTAGCTTTCAAGACAGTTTCTAAAGTTTACTTTATAGTAACTGCATTCTTCGTAATTTTATTAACAGGTGTTTCTAAGCTCACTTTTTATCCACTCGCTTTCTTTTTAACTTTCAAGAGTGTTTCTAAGTTCACTTTTATCAACTCACTTTCTTAGTAACTTTTGAGGGTGTTTCACTTTTTCTCAACTCACTTTCTTCTTAAATTTCAAGGGTGTATCCAAGGTCATTTTTATTGACTAGCTTAGCTTATTTTATAACTTTCAAGAGTATTTTAAGTTCACTTTTATTGAATATCTTTCTCTGTTACAGTGACGAGTTGTTTCAAGGTCACTTTTATCTACTTGCTTTCTCCATAACTTTCACGACTGTATAATTTTAGAAAAAAGATAGACTGAATGATGACCCACAGGATTTTGAGTTTGACCAACAGGATTTCATTTCAGTTGATTCAATTGATTAAAAATATCTATTTGCAGGCTTGAACTTCCTTGTTACTTTTTGAAAAAAATTTACAGGTGGTACCTTCATTATTCTGTTGTTGTGAATTAGTGGATGTTTTCTTGGTTTTGTCTATGGTTTTTGAGGCAACAGCCCTTTTCACGGTTGATTCAGCAACAGACTTAAAGAAAATCCTGATATTGTGCTCTTGTCTAAAAATGAAGAAACATTATTATGCCTGATTCGAGTCCAAAAATGTCCAGTTGTTTATTTATTTGTTGCTTTTTTTGAATAAATCAAAGAAGAACAAGTGATACTTTTATGGACCTACCTGGTTGTGCATTTAACATATTTATAATTGATATCTACGTGACGTGACGTGACCATTAAACAATAATTTGGCTAAGAACATTAACATATGCTTATTAATAGTGATTCTTATAGATAAAGATGCGTTTTTTGAGCTCTTTTTTACAGAAATCTGCTTGAGCCATCTTTTACCTATTTCATGCAAAAAATCAGAAAAAAACAATGATCCAATATTTCACAAAGTCCAAAAAACTCTTTTTTTGGCCGTTTTTTAGCTGAAATTTACCCCAAAAAGATTTTTTCAAAAATCGAGCTCCGTCACATTCGAGGGTTTATAGTTATGTATCTTTGTGCAAAAAATCATAAAGAATGAAAGAGCCAATCTCGAGAAAAGCTTATACCTAAGTAATTGATAATGTGCTTATAAAAAAATGTCGAATTTGGCCAGTTTTTCTATAAAAACACGCCAAGCAACCAAAATTTCATGTCTAAACACATTTATTCTTTCAAAAGTAAGCCCCATGGGCAAAAAAAACATTTATCTCATAAAAAAATTGAGTAATTTGACTAAGAACATTGATGTATGCTTATTAATAGTGATTCTTATAGATAAACATGCGTTTTTTGAGCCAACAAAATCTTTTTGCAAAAATCTGCTTGAGTCATCTTTTACCTATAATGGTACCCTACTTTCATTCAAAAAATCAGAAAAAATTAATGATCCAT
Source organism: Clytia hemisphaerica (assembly GCF_902728285.1). NCBI lineage: Eukaryota > Metazoa > Cnidaria > Hydrozoa > Leptothecata > Clytiidae > Clytia > Clytia hemisphaerica. The sequence goes on from NW_027104175.1 coordinate 668,870, forward strand.
TTTGCACCTTTGTACTAAAAATCCAAAGATTCCTATGATTCAATCCTGAGAAAAGTTGGTAACAGACGGACGAACGGACGAACGAACACAGGTTAATTTATAGGACTTCCACCCCACCGGGGTAGGTCCAAAAAACAATGGATATAGGTAATAATTACCACAAGGTAATGAGATACATTATGTCATCTTTTTTATTTTTTGCATTTATCATATCAATGCTCTCTTTGCCAATCAGACTCCCTATATTTTTCAAGTTGACAATATTGATTGATTATGCAAATGAAAAAAAATAAATTATCATATCTTACCTGATATTTCGTTTGATAGAGTTACAATGTGGACATTCTTTTACTGTTGACAAAAGTTTGCTTTTGATGAAACCATTCATGATATCCAGACGAGCTTTCACTAGATTTTTTGTGAATTCAGATTTCTTTGATTCAGTTTTGTTGGCAATGACTTCATGATAGAAATTATCAATTTCACGGCACACTTTTCTCTGTAAATCAATATCTGTAGTGCTGCAATGTGCATTTTCTGCAAGAGCCGAAATGTAGATATTATCTAAGTTTTGAGCCTCTGTAAGAAATTCCTTGTCCAATAGCTCAATTTGCCTGAAATATGAAAAAACATTTTCATTTCATATATAACGACAAGTATGGTTAACTTGGAGGTGATTTACAATAAAAGACAACAAAAGAGTTGAAGGAAAGAGAACCAAGTGAAAAAGTACAAAGAGACTTTTTGTCTCCCGAAAGTTGCTATATACACACCAAGCACTTTTGAGAAAAATAATTCCAACACCACAGTTTAGAAAGGAGCAGTAAGGCAAGTGTGATAGAGTGCGATAACATAAACTTAAGCTTTTAAGCTTGTATCTTTCATATAATTTGCAAAGATGCTCAATCAGGCTCAATCAGACTTTAGACAAATCAATTAAGAAAATAAAAGGAAAGTATATAGATTTTCACCTCACAAATAAATGTGTCACTGATAATTTTGTAATGAGTCGATGACATGTAAAGCAGGATCCACGTAATAATTTGATCATCAGTTTATAAAACATGGGATGGTATATTGGCAATGGTAATTCAATATGACCAAAGTGTCCAGGACAGTGTACAGAACTCAAGCCACATGTTTCACATCGATCTGACAGGTCCATTGCAGGGCCAAGAACAGGATCACAAAGCCCATTGGTAACAGGATGACCCAACACATCAAATGTTTCTGTGGATGTTATTCTTCTGACAGAGAGTTGTTTGATTTCATCAGAAGTGTACAATGCAAAATTAACACTTTGTATCCTTTCATGAAACATCTTGATTCAACCACTTCACCCACAAAACCAATTATTTATTGTATTTTTGTTTGTTGTTTACTCTAAAAAAAAGAATTATTTAAAAATTCAAATTATTTAGTTATTTTAGTTAATTTTTGCCTATTTCGGGAGATATAGAACTTGCAAAACCCCACGAGCTGACTCACAAAATTAAATCAATAGGAAATTTGAGTCTCTATACCAGACTCTCTATACTATACCATACTGAAGTTTTTTTCAATTCATAACAGTCTCTTTTAGTTTTCTAGGCTTATTAAGTTATGTTATTTGTTTGGTTTTCTCTTTTTTTGGTCTCATTTTTCTCAACCCTGACTAACTTGATTTTTTGATTTTTTTTCAAGCAGAGTTCACAAAGCGATTCTAGCTTTATGATAGTGCTGCCAATCATCAGTGGATAGTATTCTATTATCAGTATCCCTTATTTTCATTTCTGGAACTTTTGCAAAACAGGGAAAATAGAAGTTGTATTTTTGACTGCTCTATTCACATACTGAGTTTAAAATATCTTCTATGTGGCATTCTTTTACAAACTTCAAAAAAATGATTTGTCCCGCTTCTTTTAGCGGGACTTTCACACTTTAGTGTTGTATAGTCATCTGGGGTAATCACGGGACAGTTAAAAAAAAGGAATAAATACAGGACACCCCTAAAAATGGTGTTATTATTATAAATTTGGATTCAGATGGAGAGGATTTTGGCGTCATTCTAGGTGCTTAGATTTTTCTAACATAATTATATACTTTTGATGATGAAGGGACTTTTCAAGCTTTAGTGTCAGGAAGAGCTGCAATCACTTTGATTATATTTTGACTGAATTCTGACATCAAGATACTATGGTTTGAAATCTTAATAGTCTCATTATAAAACAAGGCTCTAAAAACTGTGTCCCATATTTACCCCTTAGTCAAATCTTAATCTTGGGGTAATTATGGGACACTAAAGTTTGAGTTTGAAGTGTTTATTGTTTAAAGAAAACTACAAACTTAATTTTCTAGTTTAATGGAATCATAACTACACTCTAATCTTTCAAAACATGCCAAGGTTTGCATGTTTAATATACTTCAGTTGGTTTAGATTGCTCTATACAAATTTTACTGATTGAAGTGTCCCGTTATTACCCCAAAATGGGAAAAAGGCTGGGGTAAAAATGGGACACTGTAACTAATTTTGTTGAAAGTCCTTTAAATGATATGATTTGAAGTCATCAAGTGGATGCAAAACCTCAAATATCATGACCTTTTGGAAAGATATCTGGATTTTTCAATAGCATTTTATACCTGTCCCATAATTACCCCGAGGGTGTCCCGTAATTACCCCAAAATGCGGGGTATTTATGGGACACCTTTAAAATTAATTTTAGGAGCATCTACTAAATTTCAAGGAAAAGTAATAAATCTTGTGTAAAGGTCATACTCTGATAAATAAAATATCAAAAGATCAGATCTCTAGGATTATTACATTCAGAGTAATGCACAAATATGTCAAAAGAAGTTGGGTGTATCTGTCATTGATTAAGGTATGAGGGATGTTGAAACCACTGCATTCAATTTTTGATATTGTAAAAGAAATCAATTGGATAAATTCTGGGGCGACCGATTTATGGAGTTTGTTTGTTGGTTGCCTGTAAACAATGCCAAGAACAATATTGAGTTGTTTAGAGTAGAGTAAAAGGGCTTCGTTGACTCCATTTGAGAATTCCAGTAGTGAAGTAAAAAAAGGGGCAACATCTTCACGAATGTATAATGCAACACCGCCACTGTATCTACCATGTTTGGCTTTTGGTCGATTTTGATCCTTTCTAAAAATTCTATAACCTTGTATCTCAAGCTCAGCTTTATTGTGATGTTTTGACAACAAAGTTTCGGTTATACCTAAAAATATTTGATTGTCAGTGTGTAGAATGTCACGTAGGTAGGTATGGAACTGATGAGGGTTTTGTTTGTGGGCACAAGCCTTGGATATTAAGATGATCGAGTTTGATTCTGTATGGTTCAGTGCAGATTTGACAAATGTCTTCAAAATAATTTTTTATTTTTAGGCAAAGCTTCTTGACAGCTTCATCTTTAAGTCGGATGGTGTCGACAGGAGCTTTGGATAGGAAAGATAGAGTGTCCATAATAACTTCCTTGTTGAAGGACAATTTCAGAGAATTTATGTTTTCTTTCGTTGGATTTTCTGGATTGTATGATCTGAGGCAATCTCTGATTTTAGGTGTTGAAGCCTGCTCAGCAAGTAAACTAGGGGATAAAATCCTTGAACATGTATCATTCGAAAAAGATCTTGGTGTTATCATCGATAAGAATCTCTCCTTCGACCAACACATATCAAATCAAGTGAAAAAAGCTAATTCAATGGCTAGTCTTATCAGGCGGACCTTCACGTACCTCACTCCTGAATTGTTTCGAAAACTGAGAACAAGTCATAAAACTAAAAGTCAGCACTCTGTGGTTGTGACGTACCATAACTTGGTCTAATGTGGACATCCCTCATCTAATTCCCACACCCTTTTTATCAGCTGAAAGTGATAGAAAGGTCAAAGCTATTTTTCTTTGCTTAGTGGTCAGGGAGTTTCCTCCATTTTCAATCAGTGATTCAAACTTTCATATTATTCCTGTCTCTAAAGAAAGGGAGAATGTGTCTTTTTAAAAGGAATTTTATAACACTTCATGGCAGATTAAAAAGACAATCAGGAAACAAAAGCTTCTTCATTTTTCATGTTCCCATTAATGGGGAAGAATGAAATTTTCAGAAGATGCTTTACAAATTGCTTTACAAATTTTGATATGAGGATTCCCATTTTCGTAAAATTGCAATTCCCCATCAATTTGGTGTTTTTGGAAAGAAAAGTTGATTTTATTATTGGACACGTGGTATTCAACACCCTTGCAATAAGCAGGCCCACTTTGCCTCGTTTATTTTTGTTTTCAACAGTTTTCAACTGGGTTCTTCCAGAATGCAGAGTAGCAAAATTGAGTTATATGTAAAACAAACATACAACGGGGGTTCTGTTTTCTTCTTCGAGCTGTGTTTCGGCATCGATGCAGGATCTTTTTACATGTTTTTTAGAACTTTTCATGTTATTGAGTTTATTCCCTTGATATAATTTTACATTTTTCAAGCACCTCTGACATCTTTGCGCTTATAAGGACAGCACATTTCTGCTGAATCGACATTTCATTGTTAAAAAAATTGCCTTTTTCGGCAATAGTTGCCGAAAAGAGCAATAATTGCCGTTTTTATCTTAAACACCCAACTGCCCATGGTTGCAAAATGGTGGCTATGGGTAATTCCTTTGTTTTTTTGTCATTTTCTTTTGTTCTATATGTGAAGAGTATAAAGGGCCATTCAAGAAGATTTTTGTTAGAAGCCGAATCAATTGAACGTAATTGAACGCAATCGAATAATTGCGATTCGATTGTCGAACGTAATCGAATCTCAATCGAACAGCCAATTCCTGGGTAATATTCGATTGTGTTCGATTGCGTTCGAGTAAGTCAAGTAAGGTTAGATTGGTTTGATTAATAGTTGACTATGTTCCATTGGTTTGATTGATTGTCAATTACAATCGATTAATATTCGATTTCGTTCGATTACGATAACGTTTGATGAGTTTGATTGCAATTAAATTAAATTGGATCACTCCGTTAGAGCTTTTTAGTGTGGGCAGTCGAGCGCTAAAGTATCGTACAAAAGCGAATAAAATCTAAATCAATCGAATGTAATCGAACATAATCGAATACAATCGAATGTAATTGAAGCAATCGAACGGCAAATCCTAGGTAATATTCGATTGCGGTTCAATTGCGTTAGACAATCGAATTGCAATTATTCGATTGTGTTCAATTGCGTTCAATTGATTCGGCTTTTGATTCGTTCGATTGACACCGTCTGGTCTAATCTCGACATCCGTCTTCTAATTTCGACACCCTTCTTTAGAGATAGGAATAATATGAAAGTTGGAATTGGTGATTGAAAAAAGATCTATCCTCCCTTACCACTAAGCAAAGAAAAATAATTTCAATCTTTTTTTTATTTTTCAGCTCTAAAAAAGGGTGTCGAATTAAGACGAGGGATGTCAACATTAGACCAAGTTACGGTAATTTTTTTCTTTTCCAGCGGTGGTCGGAAATTCTGATAATTCAATTGCCTTGGAAATTCATACATTTTCTGTCGATATTGTTACTAACATATTTTATCTTTTGTTCTTATAGAGTAGATTAAGAGAGAGGGCTTGGTCCCCAAAATATATATTATACGAAAGCTAAAAGTATATGTGTCAACTTCATCAATGGTAGCAGAATGGCTATGAAGATTAAGACACCAGAGTACAAAAGTGGTTACTATGAGAGATATCGGATTGAACTCGAAGCGTGGCGAGAAATTACCGACCTAGAAGCAGAGAAACAGGGCATAGCTATAGCCCTCACACTCCCAGAAGATGATGAAAGTGGAATTCGAGAGAAAGTTTTTGATGAGCTGTCTATAACTGACTTAAAAGGACAAGATGGTTTGGACAAATTACTGAGATTTATGGATAAAAAGTTAAAGAAGGACGATCTTGCTGACAGCTGGGAGAAATTCAGCACTTTTGAAGAATACGAGAAAAAGGAACAGTCTATTACTGAATACATTTCCAAATTCGATCAGAACTATAACAAAATGTCGAAAAAAGGAATGACCCTCCCTTCAGAAATACTTGCATTCAAGCTGTTGAAACAAGCCAATTTGGGCAATGAAGAGAGACTTCTAGTGTTAACTGGAATGGATTACAAAAACAAGAAAGAACTTTATGAACAAGCGAAACTTTCTTTGAAAAAGTTTAAAGGGGACCAAGTCTCTGAAATTTCCAATGGTGTGAAAGCAGCAAATCTTGAAACTGTTTGCTTAACGGAAGATGAAGTCTTGTATACAAATCACCGACAACAAAACAACAACGGAAGACGTGGCCGTGGCAGTTATCGTGGAGGTGCTCATCGTGGAGGTGCTAATCGAGGTGCTTATCGAGGAGGTGCTCGTTCCAGACCACAACAAAATTGGCAGCAGCAAGAATCTGATTCTACACGTCCTTCCAGAAAGATTAATCCAAAGAACTCTGAAGGGAAACTATTGACATGTGCAAGCTGTGGTTCATATAGACACTTACTTCCTGAATGTCCAGACAGCTGGGAAAATCTTGCTAAAACTAACAAAAACAATTCGCAAGAATTCTGTCTCTATACTGGAGCAGATACATCCAAACCAGATAATGCACTTCTTCGCTCAGAAGCTGCATTTTGTGCCGTGCTTGACTGTGCTTGTTCGAGCACAGTTTGTGGAACATCCTGGTTTCAGAACTATACTCAAATGCTCAATGAAGAGGAGAAGAAGAAAATCAAGCAGTTCACTGGAGGCAGACTGTTCAAGTTTGGCGGTGGTGAAGTTCTTTCCTCAATTGCCTGTTACGAAATCCCTGCGTATCTTGCTGGGAAAGAGATAACAATCGTTACTGACGTTGTCGATTCTGACATCCCTCTTCTGCTGTCCATCAAAGCAATGAAGAAAGCAGGTATCATCCTCGATCTGGTCAACGACTCAGCTGAGATCTTTGGCAAAGTTGTATCCTTAAATCATACATCATCAGGACACTACTGCGTCTCAATTGCCAAAGAATTTGATGTTTCTCAAGTGTTTGCAGTCAAAATTGCAGAACTGGAAGATAGTGACAGATACAAAGTTTTACTGAAGCTGCACAGACAATTTGCGCATCCATCGATGGTGAAGCTGATATCCCTTCTCAAAGATTCCAACAGTTGGTCAGACGAATTTAAACCCCTGCTTCTGGAAATCCACCAAAGATGTGAGCTGTGCAAGATGTATCCTACAACCCCTCCACGACCAGCCGTTGCGTTGCCATTAGCAGCCCAATTCAATGACAAAGTTGCCCTCGACTTAAAGAAGTGGGGAGATAAATGGATTCTCCACATGATAGACATGTGGTCTCGTCTCACAGTGTCAAAGTTCATCTCTCGTAAGAAGCCAACAGAAGTCATCGACAACATCATGCTGCACTGGTGTGGTGCAGGATATGGCATTATGTCAAGTATCGTTACAGACAATGGAGGTGAATTCAATGCTGATGAAATCAGAGAAGTGTCTAGCATCTTGAACATCCAAACAATTACAACAGCTGCAGAGAGTCCATTTCAAAATGGTTTGTGTGAAAGGAATCATGCAATTACTGACATCATGCTTCTCAAGTTGAAAGAACAATGTCCACGAACACCAATTGACGTTCTTCTAGCATGGGCAAACACATCACGAAACAGTTTGCAAATGTGGCATGGATTCAGCAGTTACCAGCTTGTCTTTGGCAAGAATCCCAACGTACCAAATGTTATGACAGACAACATTGCGGCTTTGCAAGGCACAACATCTGAAACCCTTGCTACTCACCTAAATGCTTTACATGCATCAAGAAAAGCATTTATTGAATCTGAATCCAGTGAGCGTATTCGACGTGCTCTCTACAGCAAGATCCGAGTATCTGAGCAGATCTTCAACAATGGCGATCGAGTGTTCTACATGCGTGAAGGTTCAAAGAAATGGCTTGGCCCAGCCAAAGTGGTGTTTCAAGATGGCAAAGTGATATTTATTCGTCACGGAGGAATAATGGTTCGTGTTTCTCCAAATCGTCTCATAAAAGCACCAGAGGATCCAACACTCACACCAATGGAAAACAATGCCAAATCGCGTGGAGAAGAATTTGAGCAGCCAATACAGACACCAATCAATCATAAACCCTTGGTTGAAGTTTTGTCAAAACATGATGGATCCAGATCAAAAACATTCACTGAGGAAGATGTTAGTATCAATAAAAGAACCGCCAGAGGTGATAACGATCCACCAAATCCAGACGAATCAAAAAGACCAGCAACACCAACAACAAGACAGGGACCGTCATTATCTGCGTCTCCAACAGTTAATGATGCAATCTCAGTTCAATCATCATTCCAGAAAGAAGCCACATCATCTCAACAATCGCCTATCATCTCTTCCAAAGCTTCACCTAAAGATTCTACATCCAAACGTTCATCGAGAAATTCATCAATAACAGCTCCATCACCAAAAGATTCAACACGTCAAACTGTGAAATTTAAAGACTCATCCTTAGAAACATCCACATCAAGAACAAAACAGACAGCAAAGAACCAGACGTTTCCAAAGAAGGGTGAAACCATCTCAATCAAGCAATCCTCAGAGTGGCAGTCTGCAAAGGTAATAAGTCGTGCTGGTAAAGCCAATGGGAAGTTCAAAAGCTGGTTCAACCTGGAAAGCTCAGAAGACCAATCTCCGATGGCTATTGATTTAGAAAAATGTGAGTGGAAGCAAATTCCTGATGCTCCTGAAGAAGTCAATATTGTTATCATACCAAAGAATCAACAACAAACACCTGACTGTGAACGAGCAAAGCTGGAGGAGATTGAGAAGCTCAAACAATTCAATACCTTTTCAGTAGTTAAAGACGAAGGTCAATTTCGTATATCAACAACATGGGTGTTATGGGAGAAGAATGGTGGTGTCCGAGCACGTCTTGTTGCAAGAGGCTATGAGGAATCATTCAAAGAAAGGACAGACTCACCCACAGTTTCAAAGAATGTCCTGCGAACATTTCTGGCAATTGCGCCAAACACGAATTGGGATGTCAAGACAACTGATATCAAATCTGCATTTTTGCAAGGAAAAACAATCTCAAGGGAAATACATGTGTCTCCTCCAAAAGAAACTGAGTTGAAAGGAAAACTTTGGAAACTACAGAAGTGTCTCTATGGGTTAAACGACGCAGCCCGACAATTCTACGCAAGTGTTGCAGATGAGTTAACAAAGCAAGGATGTATACAATCAATTTTGGATCCAGCAGTCTTCTACTACAAGTTAAACGATTCTCTCCAAGGATTCATTGTGTGCCATGTTGATGATTTTCTCCATGCTGGAAACAATCGATTTGAGACGGACATTATCAAACCACTTCACCAAAGATTTCATGCTGGAAGATGTGAAGAAGAAACATTCAACTATGTTGGTTTTCACCTGACTCAAACATCAGATGGCATCACTATCTCCCAAAATGATTATGTTCAAAGTTTACCAGATGTTGAAATATCACCAGAACGAATGTCTCAAAAATGTGAAAAGTTAACTCCTGAAGAAACAACAACATTCAGAGCTTTGGTTGGCAAACTTAATTGGGCTGTTCAAGGATCAAGACCAGACTTCGCCTTCCACGTTGTCTATTTCAGTACAAAATTTAATGATGCAACAGTCAACGATCTAATACAACTAAAGAAATGTATCAGAAAACTGAAAGAGAGTTCCTGTGAAGTGATGTTTCCAACCCTTGGTCACCCAGGATCCTGGGGTATCACAGTTTTTTCAGATGCTGCACATGCTAACCTCAATGGTGTGAACAGTACGTCTGGTCATATTGTCTTTCTCACTGGAGAAAACCGACGTTGTGCATCGCTCTCGTGGAGTTGCAACAAGATCAAACGTGTGGTACGTTCTTCCTTGGCAGCAGAAGCATTGAGCTTACAAGAAGGACTCGAGGATGGTTTATATCACCAATCTATGATACAGGAGCTATTTGGCAAAAATTGTGCAACCAACATCAAGGCTTACACCGACAGTAAAAGCCTCATTGAAGCCATAAACTCCACAAAGCTAGTTGATGACAAGAGATTACGTATTGATATTGGTGCCATCAAGGAATCTATTCAAAAGCATGAAGCCGACGTTCGCTGGTGTCCAGGATCAAAACAGCTGGCAAACTGCTTGACGAAAAAAGGTGCCCAATCGAATGACCTTCTCCGTGTTATCCAAACAGGTCGCCTGGATTGAATGATGAGACTTTATACACAAAATGTTGTTATTCTTATTGGTGATGATTTTTTAGTGACAGCGAATGTTCGAATTCTCGCTATTTTCTATTAACATTGTGACATTTTCTTTACAACGAATGTTGAAATTCTCGTTGTCCATTAACATTGTTGATCTTGTTGATCGTGATACAATAAAAGACCTTAACTCATGTTGATTAAACATGTCTCACGTAACAGTTGTTACATCACCATAGACATTGATCATTTTATTACATGGTCATGATTGATTTTGAACATTAAAAAAAAAAAAAGGAAGATCCTTCAATGGTTGGGATCATGCCTTTACTTTTATAGTTTTTGTTAGTTTTTATTTTTCACATTTTTATCCTACTGTTTACATTTCTTTTTATTTTCTAGTATTTTTTATATCAAACATTCAAGAAACTAGTATGAATGTCGATATTGTTACTAACATATTTTATCTTTTGTTCTTATAGAGTAGATTAAGAGAGAGGGCTTGGTCCCCAAAATATATATTATACGAAAGCTAAAAGTATATGTGTCAACTTCATCATTTTCGTCTCTCACCTTGGAAATTTCGAATTTTGGTGAAAACTTTTGCCCTCAGAGGACCCTGCCGATGCACCAGACTTAACGAACACCGGACACGTGAAAATCCGGTGTAAAATGAGAATTTTTTTTACCACCGGACAATTTCTACACCAAACTTAAGGAAGTCGGATGTCCGGTGTTGGAGAAGGATATTTTTTCCAACCGGACAATCAAAACACTAGACATGAAGACTAGTCCGGTGCGTCCGGTGTTTCTTAATTTTTTGTTTCATAAATGTCCGGCGTCCAAAATTCCCTGTATGCAACACCGGACTGACACCTGACTTATCAGTGTAGCTGGAACCTCTATATTCCAGGATTAGAAAAAGCTATACCTGTTATCTTTTTTCTTTAAAGAATCAAGCAACCATCAACATCGATAAATTACACACATTTACTCAGAAACTTTTAAAACTATCTGCCATTATGACTTTCTTGAAGCCGTTTCGAAATGAACCAATCGGGTTATGTATCGGAATTCCTATGGGAGTTCTTTTCCGAAATTTGTAAAATAGCTAAGTCGGCAAAAAAACTTTTCACGGGGGTTTGAGGAACAACAGAACTGCTATCATTTGTTTCTTATTTAACCAGATATTTAAATTCTGGCTCAAAAATACTTAAATAAATAAGTTAATAATATTAAATATACTATTTGTATCTCTCAGAAAATAAACACTTACAGAACGACATCGTTTTTCATTTGGAATACCCCCGTATTTGGACCATTCTATTGTTGGCGCAAAATAGGGCGGAAACTAAGCAGCACCCTCAGTGCAAGATTGCCGCCTCATCTTTATTCGCCCGCGCGAGAATGCGAGCTAATCATTTTTTTCTCGCGCACTCAAGGGGAAAAGGAAAGTGATCGATATTCTTTGAAGGAAAAACGCCAGAAACAAACCCAAAGACCAAATAATGTATTTTGTTGTTGAGAATCGATCCTGTGAAGATGAAAAAATTTCTGCTTTGCGTTTTTTTCGGAATGCTGAAAAACTCTAACTTCGATCTTCCTTTAACAGTTACATCAAAATGCCTCGAAAATGTCAATATGAAAATTGCGTAATCAGAGAACGTATGTCTCGCTCATTATAAAAAGGCCGAGACAAACTTTCAATAATTGGATTGTAACATCGAGTTAAGTCTCTTTTGTTAAGTCACCAGGGGGGTAAATAAAACAGACCTTGATATATTTATCGTTCGTTTCAACTTGACCATTTGTTTAAAACTCAGCCTACTAAATATTTGGGGTAGGTAAAATATGTACAAAGAAATTCATACTTTTTCAACCCGGCCAATCTTTAAAAAAGAAGCGAACAATAAAATGTAATTACCCTTTCCAAATAAACCTCTTCGGTGGCGAGCGTAGTCTACTCTGACGTAATTGTAAAATTTATGTAATGGGAGTTTGACATATAGTAATATAATGTTGTTTGGGGAATTATGAAGTTCTCTGGGATTTCGATTGCATTATTCAGGTTGATTTTTTATGACTTCTAATGGTACTTTTTCTAACGAGTTTGATTACTCTGTTCTCACACTTATGTCTTTTTTTTTCACGTCCTTTTCCGTGATTACTTTTATTTATATTTTTAAAGACAGGTAAGAAGGCATATTGATGTAACTGTTTAAGGTAAAGAGGTTGCGAGATTTGGGTTAGCAAGGCAAAAATTGCTAAAAAGCTGGTAAAATCGTAATCCTCAAAAATCTAAGTTCCAGCCTCACTGCTTATTGCGTCCGGTGTAGCTAAAGTAAAAGATACTTTTTGCCACCAGACAAGTACGGTGCGTCGGCAGGGTCCTGCCCTCGGCTCGGAAATCCTGTGTCGTCTGCCCCTCTCTTACTGGGTGCCGTGGTATATTGGTAGTCGACCTTGGCTTCTGTGCAGGAGGCCAGGGTTGGATTCCCACTCACGGCAGTTCACTTGGCAAGTGAACGTTCCTTCGCCCGGGTCAACCCATGCCATGTGAGGGGAATTGGGTAGCCAGTTCAAGGTGCTGACGGGCGTCTATAGTAGGGTGCGCACTCGTCGGGATTTTTTGCGCGGAACGAGGAAGAATTTACAAAAATGAACTTCGATGCATTAGTACTTACCTTTAAATCATCCAAATCTGTTCATTCTTTTTTTAAATCAATCAGGAATTATCAGGGAAACAAGTAAAAAAAACTGCATCCAGGTATCTATTTTCTTTCCAAAGATATTCATGTTTTTCGACGTCAAGGTGAAAACGCGATTTAGCGCTGACCACGGCACCGGAAAATTCTCGACCCAGATTGAAACAAATGGCTGTCGCTATTGAGCTGGTTCATCTTTTCAATCGCGGTTTTTTTAGTAAACCCAGGGTAAGATTAGGCTACAATCTATCACAAAGTGCTTTTATTTGAAAATATACAGGCCGTCTGGAATTTTGAAAAACAAGAAGAAATTGCGATTTTTTAACAAGATTGCGGATTTTTTCATTTAAGCACCATACACCATCTGAAAGCTGAGGATTTCAGCTTTCTAGTGGTGAAATTTGTTTTTAGCTATCATTTCCAGCTCATTAGCGATAAGCTAAAGTTTAACAGTCATCGGGCCGATTTTCAGACCGCGCCAGCAAAACTCCTCACGCCCCGCCACGCGGAAGGCTAGAATTCACCCGCCATCTTTAATGTTTTTCGGTGCTGTCCAAAGGTCATTTCTTGGTTGCGCGTAGTAGGGAGACGATTCCTTGAAAAGGTGGTTTTTTTGTGGTTTGAAAATGGAATAACTTTGGAACTACTTAACCAATTTTAACAAATGACCCCTCATTTTTCTCACAAAGGTAAGGACTTTCAAATAAAATTAGTTTGGTTTTCAAAATTTGAGGGGAAAATTTTGGCCTGACCACCCTATCTATAGTTGCGAGAATAGGCCTCTAAAGCCTCCTGCAACTCAACCAAATAGAAATAGAAATAGAAATACAGACAAATTCTGGAATGGCCAAGCCAAAGACGCTTCACAAATCGAAGTACTTCTGCTAACTGCAAGGTACTGCAAGTGTAGCGTCAGATTTTCATGTGATATTCTCTACACACAGGACAGGACAACCAGGGTTGCCCGCAGCCGGTGTGAGTGTACTCTTTAGGTTCCAAATAAACGGGGGGGGTTCGAATAAAGGGGGGGGTTGGAAAATTTTTTTAGATTTTAATAAACGGGGGGGACCTAATTGCCGGGGGGGTTGGAAATTGTACTTCTGAAACCCAAAAATAAGGTAAAAATAGGCTAAAATCAGGCTATTTAGAGCAAAATAAGGGGCCTTCTCTTTGACAGCTGAAGATATTCTTAGAGATTAATAAACGGGGGGGTCCTAATAAGGTCCGGGGGGGTTGGAAAATTTTCGAAAAATTAACAGGCACGTTTATTTGGAACCTAAGATAGCCTGGGAATCCAAGCGTTAAACTTTTTTCACAGTCTAGTTTATGATATTTTTTGCTGCTGGTTTAACGCTTGGTGCAGGTAACTCGCCTGCAGGGGCATTTTTCCCTGCAATGCAGGTTCGGCCTGATTGGCCAGCTTTCGGCGTATTACTTAGCAGTACTTTCGCGCGCATTTTGATAATTTCGATGCGCGCGCATAATTTATGGAAAAAGCTGACTTTGCAGAAAAAAGGAAAACAAATGAAAATGAAAACATAGATTCATTTAGAAACAAAATGGCTGTTGACTGGAAGTCTAAATACATGTGGCTGATGTTTTGATGTGGTTTTTAGTAGTTTTGAAAGTCTTTAGAGCCCAAGAAAGAGTTTTTATGGTAAGTTGATTATGTGTGTTTGCCTGGGTTTCCAAAGTTCAGAAACTCTGTCAACAAGGGTTCACACACAGACTGTTTATAACATTCTGTGTCAGACTAATCTACCTGCACCAAGCTCTATAATTTTAGAACTTTGTGAGGTGAGGTATTTTTTGTTTTTTCTAAAATTATGAGCTTGGATTCCCAGGCTAAACCTAAGACTGTAAGAGTAAATTGTAAATCGCCCTTTAATCAAAACAAATATTCTAAGCTGTTCACATTTAAGGGCCACTACTCTCAGACAGGGTTTTGGGTTATAAATCGAACGAAATATAGCATCAGATGGTATGTCAAATGTTAATCCAGTCAACTCATTGATTCTCCAGGCTGCCAGGATTTTTTTCACGATTTGGCAGCCAGATTTTTCACGTGGTTATGATCAAAACAAACTTCTCATCCGTAGATACTTTTCTCCGCTTCTAAAGGAGATTTGTTGATATTGTGAAACGGAGGAGAACAAATCAGAGTAGTCCATTACATGAACGATCGGGCGTACCGCCCTTAATGTTTCCCATTCTCGCCTAGACTAGAGTCTACTTCTGGCTGAACTTTGCTTTTTGATGATTTTTGATGACGCTGAGTCCAGTGAAGTAGACTAGGAGCATTTGACGAGGTCACCATTTTGAAAAAGAATGTTTAAAATCCAAATAACAAAAAAACTACTTGGAGTTGAAAGAAGTAATCAAAAATGAGAAACAAACATCAATAACAGATTTGCAATCCCTTATTTTCAAATAAAAACATTGCTTCGTACTGTTTTTACCTTTCAAAAACAATAAAAATCTGGCGGACTGTTTTACAGTCCGCCTAAGCAAAAGCATATTACCATATACTACCGGGCCACTTAATCGCGCCATCCAGTCTATCAAAAACACTGGGCGAAATAATGTCTTTCAAATCGTCGGAAAGATGTAGGAAGGTCACATTTCCACACCTTTCGACAGAGTTGAAAGTTGGTCTTTCAACAAAAATTGGAAAGATGTGCACCTTACCTTTCAACATCTTTCGACCAGATCATCTTCCCATCTTTCCAAAAAAGTTGAAAGACGGCCTTCTCAAACTTTCAAACAGGCTGGGAAAATGAAATTCCCAACTTCCTAATATGTTGAAATTTCATTTTCTGACATCTTTCGACAGGTTTTAAAGTTGGTCTTTCAACAAGGGTTGGGAAGTTGTGCACCTTACCTTCCAACATCTTTCGACCAGATCGTCTTCCCAACTTTCCAAAAAAGTTGAAAGACCACATTCTCAAACTTTCAAACAGGCTGGGAAAATGAAATTCCCAACTTCCTAATATGTTGAAATTTCATATTCCGAAACTTTCTAAATACTTTGGAAGATGATTGTTGCTTTTTTCGAAATCTTTCATTATCAAGTCAAAAGTAAACGAGAGATCTTTTAAATGTTTATGTGCGGATAAATTTTTTTTGTGTCATTAAAACGAACAATTCATACATTTACAAAGCATAGAAAACAGAATATGAAACAAAATAGTACGGTAGTGATGACTTTTTGCTAAAAAATTAAGTAGTCTAAATAAAATAATTCTGAATAACAAATTACACGTTTTGTATAAGAACAATTTTATTAGAACACGAGGCTGAAATTTGGCCAAAACCTAAAAACAATTAAGAACAATCTGAGCCTCAGCTTTCAGAAATTATTAAAACACTAATTTTAACAGATTTTAACTGATTCTTAAGTAAAGAAACTAAGCCACTAAGAACATCATAAGAACATTTAAGCCTGAAAAATTGCAAAAATTAGAGCAGCCCAGCCTGAGCAAGAATTCACTTGTTCTTATAAAAAATTCGTGTAATTTCTATAATTTAATTTCATTTTCAATAATAAAATAACTAATCTAAATTATAAGTTTTTAGAATCTTAGTCCCTATCAAGGAATAGATTGGCCATAAGGCTTCAAAGGACATTTAAAGGATACATTGAAATTTCTATTCCCGTAAGTGCGAAATCCTCGTTAAATACTTTGGGAATGCTTTCTACAGGAGATCAATTGTACTAAATTATAAACATTTTTATAAGCATACTGCTAACAAGCATATCCAGACTGATCTCTTTGAAAAATCGCCTATAAAGCATATGCTGAGCAAAGTTTCAAATAATTTAATCTCCTAAATCACAAAAAAAACAAGCATAATGTGTAAATTGCACTATTTAAAACACCCTTATACATAAGTATAAAAAATTGCGTGATCCCTTTGCGAGTTTGAGAGAAAGAGCAAACTTTCAATGTTTGGGAAACTGGAATTGATTACTCACATCGTCGTCAAAAAGGTTCAACTTATATACCGGGTGTTTCTAAACTATTTCTAATATTTTTCTCGAATCCGAGTGGTAAGTCAAAATTCCTAGAAAAAAAGTCAAAAAGTTTCTTGAACGGGCGGATGGTGAAACAAAATTATGGGCGATAGGGTTTTAGGGAAGATTTGGGCGCCTGAGGGTATTAGCCCGTATTATAAATATAAAAAGTAATGAAGTAAAAAATATGAAAAATATTTTTTATACTGTATAATAAATTAAAAAATTATGCAATTACTCTAAAAAGATGACAACTATGAATAATGAAAGCTATGCCAAATAAACTCTTTTGTGCTCAATTATAGGGAGGGTAAAAAACCATAAAGTACAAGTCATTATTAAAAACTGATATTAAGATGATTTTCCCAAAATGCCCTACTCTGAATAAACGTCCCACCTACTTAGTAATTCTTTTAAAAAAATTGTGGACTCGACATTTTGACAAAATTAATTTCAGAGGTAAACCAAAAGTCTCTCCATTTTCTCAAATTAACATATTCTGGGCTATTCTTGAATGCTTTTGAAGAATATTTTCAAACCTTAAACACATTATCCAACGAAAAATCTACACAGTAAAAGAAGCATAAATCTGAACCAGACCGAAAATTTTTTAAACTCCACCTTGTTATTCAGACCCCCACTTTTATTAGATTTTGCAATATTTTTTCATCATTTATTTATAATATACTTGGGACCTAGAGTAGTCGAAAATGAAGGTTTTTAAGCACTTTTTCAGAAAAAATTCATAAAATGGGAGGGGGTCTTATAAAATTATATTACGGTGATATTTTCCAAAAATATTGACCCACAATCTCACTCCAGTCCTCAGTTTAGTTTTTCACTTATTAGACATTGTGCTATACAACACGTGATGGTACAGTATGGTAATTCCTTGAAGATTTTACAGATTGACTCTTACAATTAAGCATTAAAGAGTACAAGAATACATTCTATCATTCAGCAACTAATTATTGCAATGAAAATATTACCAAGTTATTATTTTCGAAGTTGAAACGAACTACCACATGAAATGAAGCATATAAATATCTTGATTGCATGACAGCAACATACATTTTTGTTTTGCCGCATCGTTTTTCAAGTGCATTTCAAAATCAGCCAGTAACTGTCCTTAAGTCATGACCCTAATAAAAAATAGAAATTGAATCAATATTGAAATCCAGGCATACAAAACGGTGTATAACTAAAAGAGGTTTGTAAAATTGTTGATAAGTTATTTACAGCTTTCTGTAGACTATAGTAGAAAGACCTATAGTAAGACAAATTATTCAGATTGTTTCTATTTCTAAAGAGTTCTAAAAAAGGTTACAAAAACCTATTTTCAAAAATATTTTTGAACTTAGGTCAAGACTTTGTGTACTGTAACAAAGTTTTAGCTTCTTTTGATGCAAATGGAATTAGTATCATCAATAGTCTTGTATTACTGGATTATATTACAAAAAATACTTACCGTGTTCTATTTTGTTCCTTGTTCAATGGATAAAATTAATCTATTTTCAATGAAATCCCCAAAACTTCAATGGCTCAATGTCGACACACATTCAATGTATCCTATAAACATGAAAGTTTTATGAAAATTTGACACACTGTAAAGCTTGCCACCTCAGAGTTTAAAAAGTAATTTCCCTGTTCTACACATTTTTTATAAGCAATCAGGCTGCTAAGGCTCGAGGCCTCAAATTTGTCAATTTTTTTCCACTATCTCGAAAAGTAACAGTAACCATGGCAAACTATAGCCCATATATTCTCCCTATAGTCATCTTTTTCAGTTCCATAGCAAAAACAAAAACGTCAACATTTTGTTGTCTAAAAGGCCTACCTTCAGCTATGTTATTATTTGATATTCCACGTTGAGTTTAATTTAACATCATTTTTTACTTCAACCAGCTTCAACCATGTTTTGACAAAATCTTCATTAATTCTAACAGGGAAATCAGAATAAGAATTTTCCAAAATAAAATGATCCAACAGCTTGCATTCCAACCAACCAACTTTTATCTCCTGAAAATGGAAAGACAACTAGTTAAAACAAAAGTGACCAGCTTTGGTCCAGGGGGATCAAGCAGTTAGTACAAGACATCATACCAGTTGGTATGAATTTGATTTCCTTACAAAAATCTTAAAATCGGTTTGCGGGTTGTCAGAGAAATTTATTATCTAAAATATTTCTTAAATGTTGTAATCTCCTATTGAAAGATGAAAAAATTCAAAGGTTCTAAAGGGACCAGATATTATTTTATCTGATTATATTCTTTTTATCTGTGTCTGTAACGGTCGAAAACCTACTTTCAAGGGTAGTACTAAGTGTATATGTGTGATGATGTTACCAGCTTCTTACGAAAAGGCATTTAGATGACATGTCTTGTACTAGCTGCTTGACCCCCTATTTGGTTGGTTATCGAGAAGAATTCCTGTAGTAATAGAACAAAAATTGGTATTATAAACGTCCTTGGTGGAAAACTTTTGAAAAGGAGGCTTTCACCTAGGGAGTGGGGTACTGATCTAGACAGCCGACAGGGATGTGCCGTTGGAGTTTGAAAAGTGGACCCTGTCAGATATGAGTTTTCGGCAAAATTGGGACCCTGTCAGAAAAATTAATAAAAGTAGAAGAAAAATTAAAAGATTTTCTGATTTCCACTGCACTGTGAAGATTGTCCAAAATAATCAAAATCTAAATTTTTGGGAACCTGTCATATACCGTGAGATTGGGTAACTTGCATCAGTGGAGGCTAACATGCATAGCCCTCAAATGATTGACCTGGCTGGTTGGTCATTAAAATACAACATTAAATCAAAACAAAAATGGGAACGTAGTTCATTTGTTTTGAAATTTTGCTGATTTAATTGGTCAGCCATCTGATGGCTATGGAGCCTAAAAATGGGACCCTGACACCAGCAGCGACACATACCCAATTTTGCCTAAAAGTGCCTCCCCCTGGGCCTGGCTCTGGGAGGCTAATACCCTGAAGTTTTTCAAAAGTAAACTGCCCATAGCTTTGTTGAAAAAGCTGTGGTGTAGCTATGTGTAGTCATACAGACACATACAACAACACACTTTGATCATACTTTTTGTACACTAAAAGTATGATTGAAGTGTGGTTGATAATTAGAAATATATACAAAGGAGCTCACCTTAGCATCTTTTGATTCCCATTTCATATCTCTAGAATAAAGTTTCCATTTGCACTGCATTTTGGCTTTGCTTTGGTTTGCTGTCTTCCTCATCACACACACACACTGCCTTCCACTCCACACAGCTTCCAGTTTCAAAATTACAAAAAGAAATTTTGCCGGCAATCATAAATCATAACATTCGAAAATAATCTATGTTTTTTTCCGGGGGTTTCCAAAAGTACTTCCAATGATGTGGATATTATATTTACAGTATTTAACCATAAACTGTGTATGTAATACACTTAGAATTATTTCATTTTACAAGAAATTTAGATATTTTAGTATCTTCTTGTGTTTTAAACGTCAAAAATTATGCTTCAAATAGTCTTTTTGATCCCCGGTATTCATCAGTGCGGACTTTGGTTCGTAAACGTTTTGGCGCGTCCTTCTTTCAGCAACATGGAAAAACCAAGAGAAGTTCATCTTTCGAGAAGTTGAAAGACGTCGAAAAACGAGCTTCGAAATTCTTGCTTTTTTTATAAGAAGAACTAGTAAATTTTGGCTCAGGCTGGACTGTTCTTAATGCTTCGAGGTTTTTAGGCTCAAATTTTCTTACGATTAGTTTTTTCCTTAAAAACTATCTATTAAAACCCATTAAAAACAGCAAACTCGTGTTCTTTTAAAATTGTTCCTATAAAAAAGCGTGTATTTAAAAAATATTAAACATTAAACATTAAACGTAAATATGTAAAAGTTCGCCTTTCGAAAAGTTGGAAGACGTCGATATACGAGTTTTAGACATCTTTTTAAAAAATTGAAAGTTCAAATTTCGAAACTTTTGAAATGCAGAGAAGTTCATCTTTCGAAAAGTTGAAAGACGTCGATAAACGACTTTTCGACATCTTTTTGAAAAATTGAAAGTTCATATTTCAAAAATTTTGAAATACAGTTAAGTTCATCTTTCGAAAAGTTGAAAGACGTCGATAAACGACTTTTCGACATTTTTTTGAAAAATTGAAAGTTCATATTTCAAAAATTTTGAAATACAGAGAAGTTCGTCTTTCGAAAAATAGAAAGTTGTTGGAAGATGAATTTTCAACAAAATTCAACAAACTTGTAAGTTCGTCTTTCCAAATCTTGGAAAAATAGAGAAGTTCATCTTCCTAAAAGTCGAAAGACATCGAAAGATGAGCTTCCAATATCTTTCAACAAATTTGAAACTTCATCTTTCGAAAATTTTGGAAATTTGTTGAAAGTTGATCTTCTCAACATCTTTCGAAAATGGAAAGACAAGATTTCGCCCAGTGAAAGCTTTAAGTGGACCCCGGGCTAATTCTCGCCCTGGCTGTCAATCAGATCAAACTGATGGGGCCCGAATGGCCCAAATGGCCTTTGAGGACCATCGAGTTGAGCGTTGACGACGAGCGTTGAACTTTCAATATCCGAAATCACACCCCCATCACACCACAGCAGTTAGATTTCATATCTTTATTTTTCATAGAAAGCCACCTGAGAATCATCAAATAAATAAGTGTCTTCATTGTTTTTCCCGTCCCCGGCCCGCCCACATCCTGGGGTTTCAGATCATCAAGCCCATCGGGAATCTGATTTGAAATCAATGGGCATGGCGTCAGTCCGGGGTTACTTTAGGCAAAATGGGTGCCGGGAATGCACGAGCCATAAGAGTCCCTTTTATTTCAAACACTCTCAAAAGCCTGTAAGGGTTTCCAAAATTACGAAAAAATCAAAAATCAACTTCCTCAAAAGGGTCATAGATTCTTGAAATTTTGAAAATTTTGTCTCTAAAAGTGGCAAAACGTCACAAAAAATCCCTCTATTAAAGTCTAAAGCTAAAGGTCGAATTTCGATTTTCGAACATTGGCTTGAGCCTACCCGTCATCTTGCAAACCTAGGGTGCCAATCTCGTACCCACTTGTTTTATTTTACTATACTAGTAATAGACATGATTGATCCAATCCATCATTCGTGAGCGCTATCAGAATCATCAAAAAATTGAGGCAATTAGGAACTGGATGGGCATAGCACCAATATGACGAATGTCATTAGGCGTCTGCGATTCACTAACACTGGTGCGACAGTCTGAATCGCAGATATACTATCTATATAAGTCTACTTAATATCAGGGGGGTCAGGGTCAGAATTCGCCGGAAATTCGACCGTCGAAATAGTTCCTCGGCCGGCGAAATAATCGTCCGGCCGGCGGAAATGCTATCTGGCCGGCGGAAAATTGGCCGTCGGAAAAGTCATCCAGCTGGCGAAATAGTCGTCCGGCCGCCGAAATAGCTCGACCTCAATTTCCGCGCGGACCGAATAACTTTTCCGATGGCCAATTTTCCGCCGGCCGGATGACTTTTTCGGCGGCCGGATAACTGTTCCGACGGCCGGATGACTATTCCGACGGCTAATTTTCCGCCGGCCGGATAACATTTCCACCGGCTGGATGACTATTCCGCCGACCGAGGAACTATTTCGACGTCTGAATTTTCGGCGAATTCTGACCTGGATACTCCCTGATATTTGTTCTTTATTGTTTTGTCGTTGTCGTTGTGTAACTAGACACGAAATTTAATTATTTTATAGACCAGATTTCGTAACAAAATTTCAATCAGTCCGCCTGCTCGCTCCGCCTGTTCGCTCCGGCGGCCGGATGATCGGTTCGACGGCTGGATGATCGGTTTGACGGCCGGATGATCGGTTCGACGGCCGGATGACCATACCAGTTCGACGGCCGGATGCTCGGTTCGACGGCTGGAAGCTCTATTCGACGACTGGATGATCTATTTCGACGGCCGACTGCTCATTCCGGTTCAACGGCCGGATGCTTATTGCGACGGCCTGATGGTCATCCCGGATGCTTTATCAATTCGACGATTTTGAGCCCGACCCCCCCCCTGATAATTTAATAGTGTACAGCCTGTTTTTCCTCATTTCACCTTTTTGGCGAGAGAGCTAGATAGAAGGAACGAGTTAATAATGGGGTGAGTTGGAAGATAATCAAAACAGACGGACGACTTTTCTCTCAATTAAAATGTGTGTAATAAGTGCTAAAGAAAGCTGCAAAGATACGAAAAGAGGATCGCTATTACGATTAAATTGGTGAGCGATTGCAAGGGCCAAGGTTGGACTGTCACTTGTTTCCCCTTTGAAGTTTGAATCAGAAGTTTTGTTGGTCTTAGAGAAATTGGCCTACTTGGTTTTTTAAACTGTTGAGAACGCAAGTTGGTTCATTTGGACCTTAAAACATACTTTAAGGGCAGAAACTTTCGCGGGCAGAAACTTTCGCGTTTTTCGCGTTTTTGGCATTTTTTCGCGAAAGTTTCTACCAGGTAAGAAATTAAACAAGAAATTTGCGAAAGTCATTTTCGCGAAAAATGAAATTTTCCTAAAAATCGCGAAAGTTTTTTCCAAGTTTTAAAAGTCGAGGTGAGTCAATATTATCGATATTATTGCAGTGACTAGGATTCGGGAATGGGAGGAAGAAGTGCAAATAGTTTATTTTTCATTAATCAGCATATCACTCTTTCGTTTGAAGAAAAGAAATGAGATTTGAAATAGTTTTTTATTCACTTTCCCTAGCCACTCGCGAAAGTTATTGCTACTAAAATTGAACATTCACAAAAAACCGCGAAAATTCCATCCGTAAATTTTATTCAAAAAGTAAAAATCGTGAAGCTTAAATCCGCGAAATTTCGCGACTTTTCGGTCTCGCGAAACTTTCTGCCCGCGAAAGTTTCTGCCCTTAAAGTATTCGAAACATGTTTAAATTAAAGCCACTGCGCCTGTCGCAAGTCGGGGATTCCAGATTGCATTACATTTTTGTTGGGTTTTTGAGTGGTTTTTGGTGTTTGTGTTTATGTGATTGCTGTGTTTGTGTTTCTGCTTGGATTTTCAAACTTTATGTCTATTGGTTTGTTGGTTCTTTTTCGCATAAAATTCTCATTTCTTGACAGAATGTTTGATTGGTTATAGGGAGCACGTATCCATTAGTAGATACAAGTAGCCTAAGGTGCCCCCACCCGCCTCCATAGTCTGTCGGTGGCTAGGGGGTGAAACAGAAGACGCTGTGGACGTTACCGCCTGACGAATCCAACGACGCCAGTGTGGTATCTTGGAGACGGAGTGACTGGTACCTCAGCTCACAAGGTGAGTTTATTGTTTCTCTGAACGTTAAATTCTCACAAAATCAATAAATTAAATCAATGAAAAACCACAAGTGAATTTCTAGACAAAAGTGAACTGAGAGAAGTGAAGTGAACTACATTGTATTACAGGTTGCTGAATGGAGTATATCATCTTGAAACTTGAAACTGTACCCCATTCAGCAGCCCAACGACGAGGAGTCCCCTGCTAGAGGGTGACCGTAAGCGAGCGAGCGCGCTCGAACCTTCCGTGTCGCGGTTTATCTGATATTCCGATGGCGTATTGGCGGCCGCCCACGCTAAAGCTCTAAAGGAGCGGGCCAATATACATATAATTGAAAATTTTCCCGACCTTCAGAGCTTTAGCTAGACGATGCTATCGTCCGTATAATATGTTATTATGATATAACATAGTTTGTATATTATAAAACGTAATATGTTTCGCGGCGGATAGAGTCTGTGTTTACTCCCGTAAAAAATTCCCGTCTCACGTTTGTTCCTCTTAGATGAAACTCGTCTTAGACTATAGCATAGTCTAAGCTTTAGCGTGTCGGAAGAAAATTTCTACATCGGGTGCCAGATAATGTCGCGGTGCCCAAAGGAAGATAGTGAACGGTGTAAATGATCTAGACTAGCAAACTAGTCTGTTAATTAATCATGTCAGAGGGCGGGAACATAAAGATCTGATATTCCAATGGTGTATTGGCGGTCGCCCACGCTAAAGCTCTGAAGGAGCGGGCCAATACACAGATATCTAAGCCCGAAGGGCTAGATAGGCAACTTTAAGCTTTCTCCAGGAAAAAAAAGTGAAGCAAAAATTTGACTTTTTAAATTTCGTGCCGATGGATAGGGTCTAGCATTTTAATTGTTTTCGGAGCGCGAGATCAAAAAACGTAGGCGGAAAACGCTATTTCACATCTCTCAAACCGGTGAAATTGCATATTTTAGTCACGTGACTTTGGTAGGAAATCCTTCCAAACCTAGGCTTCACTTTTCGATAAAAGCCGCAAATCTAGCCCTTCGGGCTTTACAGATATCTGTGGGCCAATATCACCATCGGAGACCTATAGTAGTCATCGTTTGATGTACCGCATCACAGTCGTGTCTAGCTGTCCTTACACTTTTTGCTTGACTATCGGTTGCACCCGACTGAATTTAGCATGAAAATCTCTGCTGCCTGAGAAACCTTACAAAAAAATGAAAAATGGTAACCCAAAGGTTCCAGATGTTAAAATTTTCCCGACCTTCAGAGCTTTAGCGTGTCGGAAGAAAATTTCTACATCGAGTACCAGATAACTACAGACACGTACGGCTATCAAGCCAATACATTCCGACCCAAACCTAGTCTAGTCTAACCCAAACCCAAAGCCTGTCCCAAACCTGTGACCGAGCGACTCCACCCTTAGTGCCCTTAGTTTTAGCTAAAAACAAACAAAGTTAGACCATGAATCCTATTGAGAATAATTTAGCCATGTTTATATTTAACTAAACAAAAGTTTGGTTGAATGCTTTGTTTGTGGTTTCCAATGAAGTAAACAAACAACGGTTTGTTGTTCACTTTTCTTTTTTTCAATTTTCAATTCTTTCTCTTTCTTTTTCTTCTCCATATACACACATCAAACAATGCATTTATTTCCGGATATTCATACTTCACATTTAAAAAGATGTCGAAGATGTCCTCGAACCGAACCAATTTTTTTAGCCGTCTCTAATGGGGGCTCTAATCTGCAAATGAAATTTTCTCAGCCCATTTTG
The DNA here is from genome assembly GCF_902728285.1 of Clytia hemisphaerica. Taxonomy (NCBI): domain Eukaryota; kingdom Metazoa; phylum Cnidaria; class Hydrozoa; order Leptothecata; family Clytiidae; genus Clytia; species Clytia hemisphaerica. The sequence continues at coordinate 694,849 of NW_027104175.1, forward strand.
ATTTTTGATAAGATAAAGTCTGATTATTTGAATCGAAGATACAAGACTCTTATTCACCCTTTATATATGGGGCACTCTCGGGCACTAGCAATATCCCATTATACACAACTCAATCTGTTTTCAATTTTTTTCGTCCAAATTTTTGTTATGTCTTCTCAGAATTTCCCCAAATATTTTCCGAATCGGGAAAAAAGATCAACTTTCACTACGCGAAAAATTAAGGAGATAAAAAATCCCAGGCTAAATTTTCTGACCCGCGGATTACCTCCCTAGTTTTCCGCCACTTTATGCTACTGCTCAACTTGGTCTAGTCCGTAAACTAGAAAGGGAAGGAGGAGTGGATGTACTGTAAACCATTCATTTGGGTAAACATACCTAAAAACTGGCAACCCTCTCTTGGACTGATTACAAAACAATATGAGGATCACAAGAGATGATGCTTTCAGAATTCTGGGTGTCAATGAAGGTAATTCAGTTAGATATAACTTCCCTGCTGATGACTAGAAATTTCATGTTTTGAATTTGATTTACAATTTATTTGTGATCATTGATCACCTGATTACTGGAACTAAAACCCACAAGACACTTTGGTTTTTTCTTATCCATATTTTCTAATCTTCAAGGTATCCAATACATTCAAGTTATGTGATTTATATAATACCAAAACCTTTTTAGATCCACAAGTCCAGTTACGCGCATATCTTTTTTTTAAATGAAAGTTTGCTTGATAGCTACCGTGAGAGTGGGTAACTTGCATCAGTGGAGGCTAACATGCATAGCCCTCAAATAAATGACCTAGCTGGTCATTAAAATAAACTATATTCGCTCCGCTCACAGCTCTACTCTACCATTTTTGTTTTGATTTAACTTTATGTATTTTACGGTAGTTGTATCTGGTTGTATAATTTTTGTACTAGTAAAACATGATTTGAGATAAAAAGCTCCGATTTTTATTGAAAACATAGACCTTTTTTAAAACAAAGAGGGCGTCCTGTTGAATAATTATGTAGTCCAGCCATAAAAACAATGATAGAGCCATGCATAATTACTGTATCATGCATATTGTAATAATTATGCATGGTTTTATCATTGTTTTTCTGCTGGACTACATAATTATTCAACAGGGTGGCCTCTTTGAAAAAGGTCTATTCAAAATAGCCCAAACATAGCGAGGATCATTTGAAATGTTTGAATCATTCAATGAACATCATTTTGGGAGTTCAAAAGTACCTCTTCCACTGCTGTTCCCCTCAGGCAAAATCGTCGATTCTGTAGAGGTCACGAAATTGCCGAGTACAGACGTCAAAAAAAAAAAATTCAAAATGGCTGCCGAGCGAGCACTGACAAAAACAAAAAATTAGGAGTATTCAATTGCCTACTACAGCAGAATAAGACAGAGAAATGCAGTAAAATAAAAAGTAAACAAACCTTGAACCTTTTGTTTGTCAAAATAAGGAAAATATTCTAGCTGCAGTAATGTTTACATTCAGAAATAAATCCATTTTCCACCAGACCTACAACAAGGTTTCAAACCACGCTGCGGCTTACTGGCAATGAATTCTGACTTAAAAAATGTTGGTCCAGTTCCCTAGAAAGGGTATGATTACACTTCCAAATGACTTTTTTTACAATAACATTTGTCTTCTCACAAATCCAAAATAAAGGTTATAAAACCAACACGGGGTCAACATTCTTTACAACAAACCGTCAGATCAAACTTTATAAAGATCAACCACGTAAATGTCACTTGTTTTCCTGATATCTGATAATATTAAAACCTTTCTGTATATATTTGGTCTTCAAAACCATTTCCCTTTCCCGCAGCAGGCTTTAAAGTTCATGTTGACCCCCGGTTTTATTTGCGCGGTAATCTAGAAAGGCCTTTAGTGCGGTATAAACAAATGATTTCATTGGTTTAAAAAAGTCAAAACATCAAGGTATATCACGTGATCAGAATCATGATCGGACTAAACGGAAGCCGTGGTCATATGTCATATGATATTTTCGCGCGTTTTGATTCGGCAAAGTTTAGTAAACTCGACCACGTATCAATGTTTTGATTTTTCAAGCGGGGATTTCTGTAGAATGATAAAATATGGCTTGGTTGGAATCGACACCATAACAGCAGTGTCATCAGATACGTGTCTGGGAACCATTTGGTGTAAGAGATACGTGTCTGGGAACCATTTGGTGTAAGAAAAACATTTCCTTTCCATTTGTTTGTCTGGAATAGAAAAAAGAATCCTTTCTGATTGGATGAAACCACATTTACCTTCATTTGATTGTATACAGTACTTCGTTTTTATACATCAATATTTTGATTGGACAAAATGAAACAATCGATATCACCGTGATTTGATTGGATAATAGAATATTTAGCGCTTTTAGGAGCGTTTGCGATTGAACAAAATAAAACAATCTAAACATTTTCCAAGGGGTGAATTCTTAGTTTTTCCTCTATTTCTTCATGCTCAGCAATTCAGGGAGTCCTCATATATACACCACAGGTAAACTCATGAAACCCGCCAACTTAATTTTAAATTTGGCCAATCCCAAAGATTGACAAACACTAATTTTTCCCACTTACAGCTTTTCTCTTTGATCTTTTATTGAGGCCCCCCAGCGGCACCCCTAATCACGCCATCACGCAAAAAAAAATTCTCCATCACAAATCACGCTAAAATTTGTCATCACGCAAAAAATAGCCATAAATAGCCCAAATCACGCATCACGCCTCAAATTATTGCCCTATCACGCATCACGCCAAAATCTTGATCACGCCATCACGCCAAAAAAAATCTCTAATCACGCCATCACGCAAGAAAAAAGTCCCAATCACGACATCACGTAAACCGCTGGGGGGGCTCTTTATTGGTTTCTTTTGTTGATTTCTTGCGCCATCGATGACTTGCGCATCATTTCTTGAAATAGAAACACTCGATATTTACTTAACTGTCAAACATTTGCCCTGTATTATCCGGCGCATCAGTAGGTGTCTGGCTTGCCTGGGGCAGCTTCTCAAAAATACCTGTTCAAATTGCTGGGCACGGAACAAGAAAACCTGGGACTGTCCTGAGAATCAACAGGGTTTAAATCCTAAATGCACCTGAGAAAAACTTTTTATTCATTGTTAAATATTGATAACCCTATTCTAACTGTTTTTATTATTTTTATTATCATTATATAGAATTTACAGTTATAGGCACACGGTGAGCCTCTAAACCGGTCTGCTTACAATATCACGATTTGTTCTATGCCTTGTTTAAAGATTTTTTGAAGTATAGCTTAGTACGAGTACTGCCTCTAACCTTCTATATGTAGTGTTTGTAATTTTCCATATTTGTTTTTTCCTTCACTTTTCGGTGCCATTCTTTGATGGTTTCACGTTCAAAAAATCTTCACACTCACTTAGTTTATGAACTGATGCCACGATGCTATTGTTTCTTCATTCTTCAAAATGATTTTTTTAATGGTCACCATATTTTCATTGTGAACATTTCATCTTTTCGTACACCTATTCGTTCTGCAGAGACAATGTTCACTTTTATAACTCTTTGTTTGCTTGTTTTGATCTTCTGTAGTAAAATTGGTGTTCCTGTAACACATTTGACACGTTCCGATCTCCTTGTTTTGTACTGGAGGCAAATCTGTATTTGGTAAGCAGGAAGCTTTGTGAATACATAATGGATGAATCATTGGCATTTCCTACACTGCAATACGTTGTTGTCCCATTATTTCATTTATGAAGCAATTTTCGTCTGTGCAGGGTTCATTTTTTTGTTGAATTTTGTTGCGTTAGCAGGAGCTCAACTTTACATTTTTAATCTGACATTTTTTATCTAATAAGTCTGCGGAGGACAAGACTGTAAAAGTATATCTAGGGGATAAAAATTTTAAAACTTCCAGGGGATAAAAAATGTTTTTAGTATGTCTATCCTCCTACTTAAGGTATGAAGAAGAGTGTTTGCAAGTGTATTTTGCAAATTCTGCCATTTCTAGGGGGCATCTACACATTTTCAAGAATAATTTTTTGCTTTTTTGAATGAAACCATTATGTCTATCAATAACTCCCTCAAATTTTCATTATTCAACCAAAAATAATTCATATTAGTGGGATTAATCACAAAAATTCCCGAAATATTTGGAACTAATCTTAACAGCTCTAAATTATCATTAAATGTCTCAAAAAGTTTTAACAATCTCTTTTAGACTCCAGTCCTGATGAAATACGAAGTTGTTACAAAAAGTTGGCATTGAAATGGCATCCCGATAAACATGGTGACAGTAATGTATCAAAAGATGAAGCCACCTTGGTAATTTTATGATCATGCTCAATTTTTGTCCTCTTTAATAAGATCAGTAATTATGATAACCTTTCAGATGGTTTACTGCTAACTGTGAATTAATTGAAAGTTTAGTAACTTGAGTAAAATTTTCTCTTTTCAAAAACATTTTTATAGTTTTACTGGCTTTTCCTATTTTTAACTTCAGTTAGAGCAAGATTCTGAGAATGTGTGCCAGTTGTCTTCAAATCTTTGGAAACTGTTAGTCAGGATTTTTTCCCTACCTTAAAGACATATGCACCACTCAAATTAACTAAAATGATAGCATACACTCATTTCGTTTTATAAGCATACGGTAAATTTCGGCTGAAGCTCACTACGCTTAAGTAAAGCTCAATTTTGAGTCTCGACTATGCTTAACCCTATGCTTGGTAAAAAAATTATGAAGGGGGGTAAAAAATTTCGCGCATTTTCCCCTATCTTTAATCTTGAGAGAAATAAAGACATTCTATTGTTTTCGAATGTTGTTGTTATTATAAGTTGTGTTATTTATAAGAGATTAAACAAAAATAAAATCACCAATTTTGTTTGTAATTCTCTTCTTCATTCTTCTGTTATTTTCTGAAGTTTTGGAAATTATGATTCTAAAAATTTCTTTGGCTGAGCCTCAAGGTATGCTTAGCATATGCTTAATTTTTCTGGAAATTTGAGCTTCAGTATGCTTATAAACGTTATGCTTATAAAACAAAATGAGTGTATTCATTCTTGAACAGAGGTGCTTTTGAGTCTATCCGTATTCTGAAAATTGGTTAAAATAAGTTGCTAGCAAAGGGAGGAAGAAAATTTTTAAGATTTTTGCCCAGTCCAATACTGCAAAACTAGGTGTTTAGAAAGATGGGTTCAAAGAACTTTGCTAACCCGTTACCCCTCCCCCCTTTTCTAGATGAACCTGCCCCATTTTGAAAACTTCCCATTTTCTTCAAGAAATTCTTTTCCCCCCCTTTCTGAGATTTTTTGAACATCCCTACCCCTTTATAAAGGGGATGCAAACTATGTTTAGCCTGTTGCAATGCTCATGTTGGATGACATTATAATATATATTTTAGTTTATATTTAACTCCAATTTTTCTTTCCAGAAATTTCAAGAGGTTTCAGCAGCATACAAACGTCTGACAACAAATATGAATGATGCGGATGACGAAATTGATGATAATGAGTTCATGAATATCGTGAGTCTGATGTCCATCTCAGCATTTTTTCTTCCATTTTTTATAGTTATACATTTTCATTCAAGTCTGAGGATTGTAAAACAAATGCTAATCTAATTTTTATTTCATTTCATTATTTTATCTTTTCTAGCGTGAAATGATGGAACTATTTGCTCATATATTTTTTCATAATGGTAAGTTTATTGCTTCATTTATCTTACATTTGTACCAGAGCTCAGAGATTAAAATTTTTACTGTAAAAATCATAACCCAACTTGTATTTTGAAGTATTTACTCCTACAACCTTTATAATCAAGTTTGAATTCACAAAACACTAAGGCTGGACTTAAAGAATTGTTGGTTTGCCGTCACCCGACCGACCCTACCTCGAAACCTACCGACCCAAAAAACTTTATTGCCATTTTAAAGAAGATTTTTTTTCCTTCAAAAACTTCAAACAATAAAAAATCGAAACTCTTATCTTGTTTGTCTCAAGCATAAGAATCGTAAATTCCCTGCTAGCACTTCTGTTATTTATTCAAAATTACCTAAATGTAAACAAACTGCTAACCCTTCCATGGACGAAAATTTCATAAATCGCCAAAATAAAAAAAAATTCCGACCGACCGACCCACCTCCAAAATCTAGGGTCGGGTGACGGCAAACCAACAATTTTTTAAGCCCAGCCTAATATATGCAATTGCGTTAGTCAGTTAGTTGGTTCTAGCTCTATTTTTGTGTCTTGTTGCAACAAACTAAATATTACAAAACAAAAGACAGGCTTGGATACTAAACTGAAATCGTTTTTTATTCTAGGTGTTCGTGGTTGTCCACATCATGGTATGGATTGTTGTGATTATGAAGATGATGAATATTTTTACAGTGATGATGAATATTACGACTACACAGATGAAGAAAGTGAAGATGAACTGCTTGATTCCATTGCACAAAGGTAGGTATTGTTTACTTTCATGTATGATAGGTTGAGCCAGATATTAATATTAATTTGTCACAATTACTTATCACTGTTGGTTTGAAAACCAAAGAAAAATTAATTTTTCCGTTCTTTTTTTATTACTGTTAGCTTAAAATTTTTAATGATAATATTTCAGTGCTGCAAATAAGGAAATTTCAGTTGGCCGGTAATTTTTCGAGTGTAACGAGCAGGGTGTCTGGTGGAACCATCTTAGAAAATTTTGTAGTATGTGATGACTTAGATTGGTTAAACACCTATTTTAGTTTGAAAACTGTTCCTCTTTTAATTAGAAGCGCTATATATTAAGTATTTATCTAAGCCTCTAATCTTCAAATTTTAACCGGACAAAATGAAAAACTGAGCCTCAGAATGACTGGGAGAAACTACAAAATGACCGGTAATTACCGGTCACCGGCCGTTATTTGCAGCACTGTATTTATACTTTGAATTTAATGAGTTATTCAGTTGAGCAGTTGAGCTCAAATTTCAAGATTTTGCCTGTTGGAGATTTCAAAATTGTAGACAAATTGTAGACAAGGCCACTCCTAAAATTGATATCAATACCACTTGATAACTGTAAAATACCTGTAAACATTTGAATCGATACCAATTTGGAAATTTCCAGCACAAAGACAAATTTACCTGTACTCCTCCTCAAAAAAACAAAAACAATAGCCTAAAATATCAAAATGCTTTTCACAGTACTTTCAGTAAGATAAAGATTGACATCACTTTAACCAAAATTTCTGAGAATTAATAAAGTTTATATAAACTTTTGAAGAAAATTTCATTAAAAGTCTGACTCAGTGTATGGGGTTTCTTGAATTTTAAAAAGAAAATATTTATCCATCATATCGATTACAAAATAATCAGAATGAAACTCTTGAAACAGACAGGAAATCGAAATTTGAGATACTTGGTTAAAACATTGGTTAAAACAGGTTAAAGATTTTCTGAAGATAAAATAGCATTTTGTTTGTTGGCTTATCATGTTGATTTGGTTTGAATGTTTTATCAGAAAATTGGAATCTTACGCTTACAGGTTACGGAACAAATATGAACAGAGGAAATATAAACCGAAGGACCGGATGCAAACACAACGGCATAATATAACGGAAGAAGAAGCTTTAAGGAATGCAAGAGAGCTTATAGAAGAAGAAGAACAAGAAAAAGAAAGGGAAGAGAAAAAGAAAGCCAAAAGAAAGGTTTGATTTCAGGGTTTATCACATAAAATGCACAACTTTATTCAAAATGTGCGATTTGAAAAACTCTACATCAAAGGATAATGACTGAAAACTTATAGCTCGCATGGCTGGTACACCGTTTTTATTGATTGGTATTAAGTATGGGACTAATATTTTGTTTTTTGTATAAAATAATGGAATGGTATTTACATTTAACCTTTTTTTTTCAGAAAAAGAAGGAAAAGAAGAAGCAAAAAGAAAAAGAAAAGAAAGAAACTGAAATAAATACCACAACTGAAAAGGTAATAAGAAATTAGTCAGAGGGTATTAGATTCACCAATAAAACATTTTCCTAATTTGACGGCTGTGAGTCAAAGTTTTGCACAGAATGGACTTCTTCGTCAAACAAATAAAAAATGGAACAGTGAATGGTTTCAAAGTGTCTGTGTAAATGAAATTTAAAATTCTATCTCATAATTTTTCCAACAGGATGAGGAAATACTAACGAAAAAGCTCAATAAGGAGAATAGCAATCCAAACAATCAGAATAAAAATATATCTGATGAAAAACCGACAGTGGTCAATCAGAAACAACAGCAGCAACAACAAATACCGAAAAATAACAAACAAGATAATAATACTTCTGGCAAGAAAAGCAAAGGAAATGAGAACAGCAACAAGAAGAATCCCAAAAATAAACAAGATTCAGGAAAGAAAGATAACAAAAATAAGTAAGTTCAAGATAAAACCCTTCAAAACTGCTCCTCCATGTCTCACCTACAATTCAAAAAATTAACAAGACCTTTAATGTTCGCTGTCAGACATTTTAATATACTTGTATTAGTTTATACTTGACATATAAGAGATGAAAATTCGTTCAAAAATGTGTTATTTTTGATTTAGTCTGTTGCACATCTTATAGTCATGCATTTCATTGATTCACATTTCCATTTTTCACTTAAATCAGGGGACTTCACATGGACTGAAATGTCAAGAAAAATACCTGCAAATAACATGCTTATATGAAACCAGCGGCTCTAGCTGCTCTTGGCAGCTTGGCTTCCGCTTTTCCTTATGGTCAGAAAATAAACATTGACAATTGATGTTTTCTTTTTTAGAAATAATAAGAATAGTGAAGGTGACCATGATGAGGTAATATTATAATTCACCTCAAATTTCCCATTACAGATTATATCAATATCTCATTAACTTAACAATACAAACCGTCAGTGTGTTCAGGTGTGATGAATGTGATGTGTGGTGATTGAGCGTGTTTTTTATCATCCTTTTTGTCAAATAATGCTTTGCAAATGTAATAATCCTGAATAATCTAATTATCTTCAGTCTAGCTATTGGGCTATTGATTCATTCTTCTAGGTCTCTTTCAAAGTGTTTTCTTCACATTCCAGGACTTGATTGATACCAATAGTGCATTCTTTGCTCGTGCAGCAAGCAAAGCACCGACGGTCAGTAACGAAGTCACCAGTCAACAACACCAAAAAGAAAATACTTCATCATCCTCCAATAATAATAAAAAGAAAAAAGGTGGTGCTAACAGTGGTGGTAGTGGGACAACAAACCACATCCAACAGCCGCAAACGCAACAACCCTTGCATAACAACCATACAACCGAAAATAATAATAGCAAAAAGAAAAAGGTTCCACCACCTTTATCGACCACTTCGACAAGTTCGTCAACTTCAAATACAACTACAAATAACCAAAAGAATACATCAACATCTAAAAATACTACATCTCAAAAATCACATATATCACCGAGAAATAGTGAACCTTCATCGCAAAAATCACCCCCTTTAACCAATGGGGACCATAAACCAGATGATATAATATTACAGAGCCGACAGGTGGCTGTCCAAGGTAACCAGTTGGCACAACAAAATGATTATACTGGAGCAGTTGAGATGTTCACAAAAGCAATATCACTGGACCCAACAGATTTCAGGTATATTTCTCTAAAAAGTGGAATCATTTTATTTGGTAGGTGATTGTGTTCGTAAATGGGCTTTATAAAGTTCAGAACTAATGCGACAATTTGAACCCATTGCAATTTATATAGGTCAAATAATTAGTCTCTTCGAAATGCTCCCTTGACTTTCGTGCTTAAAAAGTTTTCTTATTTTACATTTCTGGTTTTAAAATGGACTTTTTTGACTATCCTTTTTTTTAGATTCTTTGGAAACAGATCATATTGTTTTGATCGACTCGAAAATTATACAAAGTAAGTCTGGAAAAGGCTTTTGAATTCAGCTCTTGGACTACATACACCTTCTAGGAACAAGAAGCTGAGTTCTATCTAAAAACCTGAGAACAAACTCTGAATAAGATGTATAGAAAATTGCTATAAAATACTGATTCTTATTCTATAAAAGAAGAAAGTGAACATATTTAAGAAACTCATTAACTAACTAACTAATTTAAGAAAATTCAAGCTTGGAAAATAGGACTCCTATCAAAAACTATGTACATCAATGTGTTAATCAGACAGTATGAGACCAGAATTTTGACCTTCTGTTAATTATTTCTCCTTACAGAGCATTGGTTGATTCAGATGCCGCAATAAAATTGGCACCTGAATGGCCGAAAGGTTTTTTCCGCAAAGGGAGAGCTTTAACTGGATTAAATGTAAGCATTTACACATTTTTTATGAAGAAGTTTTCACGATTTCTCAGTTTCTACTCTCCCTCTATATATTGAGGATTCCTATTTCCACAAATCACCAAAAATGAATGATTTTCTTAATACTGTTACGTCTTATGTAGGATGTTTTGAGGTTATCTCTTCAGCTGAAGCTAATGCATACTTAGTTATTCCCAAAATGATTTTCTTGAGATTTTATGATTACTTTTGCCAAATTCATTTGTTTATTTTGAATTTATAATATTTTCTGTTGATTAGCCAGGTAGGTCCATAAAAGCATTGCTATTTCTTCTTTTTGTAGCGATTCCAAGAAGCAGAACAAGTCTTTCAACAAGTATTAAAACTGGACCCAGGTTGTGAAGACGCACAATTTGAACTAGCCCGTGTTCGTGTACAAATACTCATCGACATGGGCTTCACTCCAAGTTTGTCTGAACAAGCAGTTCGAACTTATAGTACAGTACAACAAGCTTTAGAAGCTCTGTTAGCTGGAAAAGGTAACTATTTAGCTTTTTGTAGAGATGATATTTAGGCTTTCTGAACTCTGAGGTTATTTTTCGTATATAGTGTGCGTTCAGGGACAATGGCACAGTGATTATTTAGAATAAATGGGACAAAGAACAAAGTACCTTTCGAAGAGACACCACTAATTTTGATAGTTGGCATTCAAACTAAAATTTATTCATCATAATGCCCATACTGAATGCCAACCCTAAAATCAGCTTCACACGACCACTAGATAAGTGATGATTGTGGCCGGGTAGCTCAGTCGGTAGAGCATTCGCCTTACAATCTAAGGTTGTAGGTTTGATCGCAGTTCACCGTCTACTCAGCGAATGAGTAGCTTAGATTGGGTAATTTGATCTAAGCAGTAAGTCACTGGGAGCTGAGATTAGGTATGGTGTTCCACCTCAGCATTCGACCTCCCAGGCCTAGCGCAAATAGAAAAGGGGATAGACACCCATACTCCCATAATAATTTCTCCCTCTTTTCTTTTTTTGCGCATGTGCAGTAAGTGACGAAGAAGGTTCAGATGAAGTATATTTCTCAGAAGATGACGAACCACCTGCATCACCTACATATCATACTGTTCAAAATAATAATAAAAAGTCTAACAATAAACAACCAAAGTAAGTATAATTGAATGACTCTGCAAGTCTTTAGTTTTATATTAACATATTTATATTAAAATTTTCCATAGGCAGTTTTCATTGAAAATCTTTCTTTTTTTATAACACATGATTTTTTAATGACAAAGGCTTACAAACCTAGCATTTCCTTTTAAAGTATGGCATATAACTTGTTCATGTATACAAAATTAGTAATTTCTTTTCTTGTCATTTTTAGAGCTCCAACGCAGCCTAAATGCACAGCATTATGGGTTGGCAACGTGGATCCACAACTGGTGACCGAAAAACAGATGAGTCAGCTCTTTGGTAAATGTGGGAAGGTGTCTTCAGTTCGCATACTACCTCATAAATATTGTGCTTTCGTCAATTATATGGACCCTAAAAGTGCTGTAGCAGCCATGGAAAAATTACAGGTAAATTTTTTTGCGGAAATTTCCAGCCACTGGTATCACTAATGAACTTAGGACCCTGGGCAATTACAAAAGCTATCTTTGATTTGAGTTTTTTTGGAAAGTGGTACCCGCAAAAAGAGACCTGGAAGTGTTAAAACTTTGCCTGACACTAGATCAAAAGTTTCTCGATGCATTTACATTACACCGCTATTGACTAATTCTAGTGGTACCCACTTTCAAAATAACTTCGATCAAAAGATTTTGCTTGGTCGAAATTGAGGAACTGCCATCAGGGTAATACAATGGTCAGCAATGGTTATCATATTTCATAATTTGCCAGTGTTGTTTCGTTAGCTTGCTATATTTTCTTTGACCAACTTGCGTACAATTTCATGTCGTTAGCATGTTTACTATTGTCTTATTCTATTCAGGGTGCTGCTCTTGGCAATCAAAAATTATTATTACGTTTCCCAAATAATCCACCACCTGGCTCGATCGTTCCTGAGCCTTTATCCGTCAATACAAAAACTTCTGCATCGAGTGCTACTCAGCAAGCCAAAACGTTAGTAGTTAGTATTCCATTTTTTATCTATTTTACTTTTTATTTTATTTGATTTTAAATTATTCATTGTATTAGGTAAACAACCATAATCTAGAACGGATTTTAAGTGAAAGCGAATAATACCATTGGGACATTCCATATCCATACAGGGGGTGGACGGACAAACGTTTGTAGGGTGTATCCTGAGAAGGATTTCCAGAGCGTCCAAATGAGTGTTTTTCAGTTTTCCAGGAGGGAAGAAGTTATTTTGAAATTACCAGGGGTAAGACTGATCTTAGTTCGTCCACCGTCACTTTTTTTTTTTTTCTAATATTTTCAAGGATTTTTTTTTGTAAATTTTGCTATTTTCCAGGGGGTATCCATATATTTCCAAGAATTCTTTTTTGACTTGAAAAGGTTCCCCCCGTAATGACATCATAATAAGCAATATTATTTTTGTCCCTATCTCAGGAGCCCATCTATTAGCGAATCGAGTAACGACTCAAGCAAAGCAAGTGGTCCTGTGAATGGAAACGAATGTTATTTCTGGAGAACAACTGGTTGTGTTTTTGAAAATCAATGTCGATACAAACATGTGCGAGGTCATAAGGGAGTTGATCTCTCCAAAGTACAAGCAAAATATGGTACCAAATTGAGTAGCTGAAGAGTCAAGAAATTTGAGATGAGAAGAAAAGACAATCTTGGATGGTTAGACTATATAAATGAAGAAAGACATCAATGATCTTTAGATTGTTGTAATATTTTTTTGGTCAATTCTTGTAGAATAAATTTCTTCTTTTTGCTACTTTGAGAGAGGGGAGAGAGTGACCTTCGTGTTTGTATTATTGTCTTTTCATTTTTGTTGATTTTTATTTCAAAGTGACGATGCAGCGCTGGCTTCTTTTTGATTTGATTCTGATTGTAAATTGCCACTGAAAATGTTATTTGAGATCGAAAAACAAAGCCGTGTTTTGTTCTGTTGCTATTTTCTTTCTTTCCCTAGATAAGAGAGACATTTGATAGATGAAATTTCAGGAATTTTTTGCTTGTCAATAAAATTATCCTGCTTATAATTATTAAAGAGAATAAGACGAATATTTTCGTATGTGACATAAAAGAGAGTAAAAAGAATTATAAAGAAATCGTTGTATTGATAATTGCCATCTTCTTTCTGTGGCCATTAAAAATCGAGATATAATACGATCCCGGGCCTGAGAATATGATGTAGTTTCTAACCCGGGGTGGCTTCTACTTCCCTGGGGGAAGTGAAAGATATAAAGGGTGGGCAAAACAAATATGGTCAGACAAAAATTGTTTCTACTTTGCAGAGCAATGGGTGCCAAAGAAATTATATTTCTCGTTTTTTAGTTGCGCTGGAAACCTCTTCTTCTTCGTGCTCCTATTACCTGCATGTCTAAAATTCAGGCCCGTAGCAACCGGGGGGGGGGGTGGTGTCACAGGGGCATTTCACCCCTTCAAAAAAAATTTTTCCCAAAAGTTGGTTGCTTTGAAAAATCTTGTATTACTGGCTTCATTTTTAACAGAATCCTTAATTAAATCAGATCAAGGACACTTTGTATAGCGAAGATTGGTCAAATTAATACAATGCACTTTTGAGATGATGACGACAAACATGGTTCAAAGGAAATAAATTTGTACTCAGTTCAGCTTTGCTATACAAGTATCCTTGATTAGATGCGTTTTCCAGCAATCTAGACACCTTAAAAATTTGGAAATTTTTTTCCTCGGGCCACCATGGCTGGCCCTCTGTGTATATATTTCTTACTTTGCCCCCGCAATATGAAAATGCTTCCTATCCTATGGGCCTGTAAAAATACGACCCATCCATACCCTAATCACCATTGCCTTCTTGCGGCAACCATTAGCATGCATTACCTTAAACTAAAGCGCACGCGTGGAATACGTGAAGCAGGTACGGACCTGCTGTTAGAGGTTCCGCCCAAAACTCAATCTCGTCCCCATGACGATTTGCTTTTTATATAGGATGTAGCAACGATATGTAGAAACGACCATCAAAATTATAAAGGCCCTGGGTGGTACGAGGTTGCCTAAAACTATTTCTTTTGACGTCGGTAGGGTCCAGGGGCCAGGCCTCAAGTTAAAAATGGTATCCTTCGTTGCGAACTAGAAAATTTACACACATCTGCATCAAAATGAAATACCACAACCACTGAATAGGCAACAGTAGGTAGATATATATGCACAGTGTCCTCCCCTCCCCGTTTCCATTGGGGGAACTTTTTGAAAAACTAGAAAAGAGGGGGGAAATACTTTTTAAAATTTTTAAATATGTCCAAAAAAAGCAGATTGTGAAAAAAATCTTATGTTCAATCTTGTCTGATGAAATATTTGTTCAATAAAAAAGAGGCTTTGTAATTTACACTTGAAAGTTTTTTCTTTACAGGGACTCAAGTCAAAGTGACTCTAAGGCTTTTTTAAGAGGGGGAACTAACCCTACAGGACACACTGGTGGGGGACGTACGAGGGTTGCCAACACCGAAATACCGACAGATTTTTCTTAAATCACCGTAATACCGACAAAATTTTCCTAAAACACCGACACCGACGTCTTTTAGAGCAAGCTTAAGATTTTTATTCTTAGTACGAATGCTCAATATCACGAGCATAGTAGTGCACTAGTTCAATTTTTCTTGCAGAAAACTATCGCCGATTCAAGGGTTTCAAATCTTTAAAGCTCAGTTTTTCAACGACTAGTGGATAAACAAATCCAGAATTTTTAGGGAACACTTTGAAGGGTTTAAAGTGCTATTTTTGCTTTAGTGCTTACTTTAGTGCTTACTTTAGTTGACTTTGAAGAAAAACATTTAAAAAGTTTTTATTAAAAGATCTTTGCAAAAAACGAGGGAACAAAAGAGATATCTGAATGTATAAAGTAATGGAGGACAAGGCGCAACCATGGTTTGCGCAAACGGAGAAAATTTTCTTATTTTTGTCCTCTTGTTTAGCTAAAAGAGATATTTTTGAACGTTATTAGAAGTAAATCTACCTTAGCCGAAAGCACCGTTAGAAAAGGGTGCTGCAAAAGAGCTCTTGTTCAGTAGCGACCTGGCTTAATTTTCTCGATGGTGCAAACTATGAAATAGGCGCCCCTGGTATTTTTTGTCCTTATTTGCGCCCTCCATCATTAAGTGACATAAACTGTAAAAGCAGTGAATGGTTGAAAGTAGCGCCCGGAATCTTTGAGTTAAGAAACTTGGAATTTTTATTTATACGAAGATGGTGGTAATGATAACTTGATATTTATTTCCTTGTAATTTGAAATGTAAAAATCTTCTGGACAAGGAGGCGCAACCATGGTTTGCGCCGACAGAAAACTTTTCAACTTTCAACTTTCAATCTGTCTAAAAACGCCCCATATTATACCGATTTAGCACCAAAAATAAAGCCCTCAAATAAAATACATTGCTGTTATACTTGAAATTGAAATTTTGTACCTAAGGCGATTTTGTAAGGCGATTTGTTCTATTTGAATTTAACACAGGTTAAATCGCGGTTTAACCTTTATTTGATAAGCGCCACATACAGTTTGAATGGCTGGGTGGCCGCCCTCCGCCAACTGAGTCTACTTTGCTAATAGCCACGTGATGTCATGTTCATAATGGCCATCGCATCGCCCTGTTCAAGTCGACGCTCTAACTGAAAGCTGACAGGATGAAATATTTTTACCTCCCTCCCTCCCTGCAGTTATGGTTGTAGGCGATCCTCACTTATTTATACTAATATTGTATTTATCGGGACAAATTTTCCCCAAAACTTACTATTCGAGGATTAGCCATAAAATTATGCCAAACTTATATCTACTGACTCACACTTACTTCTAAGCCGTCCGACTACTTGATTGGTTTCTACCCCTAATCTAGGCCATAGGCAAATGGAAAGTTAAATACAACATTTTTGTTTTCTAAAATTTTCTCAAAAAAAATTACCTGATAATCTTTAAGCTTTTGCGCCGCTGGTCTTAATAAAGATCAATAGCTAAAAAGAGGCAGGAATAAGGGGCACGGAAACAAGAAACGGGTTCTTTGAAATTTTGGCGCCGCAGGCAAAAATCTTTGGTGTGAGAAAGGTCAAACCAGCTTAGAGCCACATTGACGCTTTTTAGCGAGGTCTGAATTGCTGTTTTAAAAAATGCTGACATTTTATACATACAGCACTTTTTTAAACCAATCATCAAAACAAAAGAACGCGCGCAACGTCATTTCATTGTTCAATTAAACAATAGAATGTCCTCTTTCTAAAATTACATTTTAACAACCCGAAAGTTTGCAATGTTTTGACTTTTGAGAGATGAATAAGAATTGAAATAAAGTGTCTGTGTTTTTAATGCAGTAGCGTGAATAATGTTATGCTTTTGCAGAATAAGCAAAGAGCCTCATGTATGTATAGAGTGGCTTTAAAAGAGCTCCTAAAAAGGAGAAAGTTAGTCAGCATAAGACCACAAAAACCACAGCAAGCATCAACAAGTTTCGATCTTTTTGGTAATCCAGGGTCGGATACAGGAGGTAGGCTATCTTATTCATGGAGAGTAATTAGTTTCCATATAAGGTAATACGATAATAAAGTGCACTCTCCTCCATTGGTTATAGCCTCCCTCTGTATCCGAACCTGGTAATCTCTCATTTGGTGATTTATTCACGGCATGACATTATAACGGAGAACCCCTCCCGATCCCAAGAAATGGGTTTTCTAATCATTCACGGGTCGAAACCCCTGAAGCCTTAGCATGTTTCTCATTACATTGTCTTTAAAACGCTTTAACCAGACAGGGTCGCAAACCGATTGAAACAAAGCCACGCGGGTAAAAGAAGGCACAAGCATGGTTTGCGCCGACAGAAAAATATTTCAGGAAATTTCATTTGGCTAAAAACGCTCTCTTTTTCACAAAACTAGTCATTTTACTACGCCATCCAGATAAATAATTCGTTTGATTTAGGCTTAAACTATACTGGTATTGAAAGCCTGCAAAGAGAGCTCTGCAAGGGGAGGACCACAGGAAGTATTTTATATTGAAAGGCAAATGAGATATGATTCGAGGGCCGACCATGGTTTGGCCTGAGGAGGCAAAATTTGAAATTTAAGGTGCCAGAAATTCTGACAAACGCATCTAAATCATAGGTTAATGGATTATTCCGTAAAATGAAAGAATTTAACGATTGTTGATTTTTGATGAGTGCTGCATTCGAGACCTCGAGAAATTCTGCAAACTTGGCTTTCTTTACCTGTTACCCACTATTATGATTTTTTTCATAAAGTGCACATTTCCCGTAAAGAAGTGGTTAAGAAACACCATTATGCACACAATTTTAAAAAGAGGATGAGACAGGGTAGCTACCAAAAATAGCTATTTTATAGCTACAATTCTACTCATCATAGCTACAATTCTACTCGTCATAGCTACAATTCTTGTATAGATAAGATATTCAATAGCTGAAATGCAGATTCAAAAACTTTATGAGATCGTTTGAAATATGCAGATTCACCGCCAGTATTTCTCGAATCACCGAAATACCGACCCAAAAAATCAATTTTACCGTCACCGCAAGGCATGTCCAACACCGAAATACCGACACTTTTTACTTAAAACACCGAAACACCGACGCAAAAAAGGGTCAATACCGACACACCGACAAACCCGTACGCCCCCCCCCCACACTGGGTTGTTTTATTGTTCCAATTCTATTTTCATTCCTTAAATTACAAACTATTTTAGCTTTTCCTTTTGAGTTTATTACAGTCCAAATTTATTAAATTTGAGCAAAAAGAATACTGTCACTGTCAACAGAATAAACAAAGACATTTTTCTCATCCTACAGACGATCAAAGATCATGTTTGAAGTAGAGATGGATGGTCATGAAAATGTGGAAATCGAAAGTGAAAGTGACTGGGATAGCGAGGGTGAAAATCTGCTGAAAGTAATTGGACAGATCGAAAAAAAAACTTGCCCCGCTGCATAAGTTAAAATATAATAAAAAAGGTGTTAAAGTGATTTGACAGCATTGATAAAAGATAACAAAAGACTTATCTTTTGCTTTGTTACGACATACAGATTTTTTTCCATTTTAGATGGGATTTGGGACTTGTTCTTCAACCAAGATAATGAAACCATAGATATTATAAAGAAATCCATTCACTCTTCTATGGTAATGCTTTTGTTTTAATCTTTTTCAACTTTTTGGACGTACCCCGGTGGGGGGAGGGCCTATAAATTACCTGGTTTGTGTTCGGCGTTTGTCCGTCGTTCGTCCGTTCCAATTTTACTCAGCTGAATAATAGGGCTTTTGATTTTTATCAAAGGTGCAATGTGGGGCCAATGTGACGGGCCCAATTTTGAAAAAAAATTTGGGCAAATTGGGCCAAAAACGGCTAAAGTCGGTTTTTGACTTTGTGAAAAACTGATTTTTTCATGAAAGTAGGTACCAACATGGTAAAATGGCTCAAGTATTTTTGCATAAAATTGTTGGCTCAAAAACGCATGTTCTCTATAAGAATCACGATTATAAGCATAAATCAATGTTCTCAGTCAAATTCTCAATTTTTTAGGAGATAGATGTTTTTTTTTGCTTAGAGGGCTTACTTTTGAAGAATATGTGTGTTTAAACGAATTTGGTTGCTTGGGGGGTTTATAAACCTGGCCAATTTGATATTTTTTTATAGAGCCTTATCAATAACTTCTAGGTATTAGCTGTTTCTCGAGATTGGCTCTTTCATTTTTTATGATTTCTTGCACAAAGATGCATAACTATAAACCCTCGAATGTGACGGAGCCCGATTTTCAAAAAAAAATGTTTTTGGGCAAATTTGGGCCAAAAAACAGCTAAAAAACGGGTTTTTTTGGGCTTTGTGAAAATTTGGATCATTAATTTTCTGATTTTTTGCTGATGTATGGACCATCATAGGTAAAGAAGATCTGTTAAAGTTAAGACGCCTACCGCCCACGCGCCTTACGCGCCTTACGCGCCCACGCCTTACGCGCCACGCCCTACGTGCCCACGCGCCTGAATTTCAACGCGCTTTTAAGTTTTGACGCACCTTCTTAGAGGATTTTTCATATGCGATTGCGAGTTAAGTTACGAGTTTGCAGTAGAACCACAGTTACGAGTTTTCACGAGTTACGAGTTACCAGTTGCATTTTAACAAAATAAAATCGCGAGTTTCGAGTTACAAGATGCATTTTAACACACAAAATTCGCGAGTTGCAAATTGAAAGTGCGAGTTGCAAATTAAAAGTGTGAGTTGCAAATCTAAAAGTGCGAGTTGCAAATTAAAAGTGCGAGTTGCAAATTAAAAAAAAGTCTGAGCCTGTTATCTTAAATAATAATATGACAAAAAAAGCTTAAAACCCAAAGCAAAGCATGGATAACCCAGCCAAACTGTTTACTTTTTGTGACTAAAGTTGTGTAACCACTCAAATCACACATCTTTTCGCTCATTTTTGTATGAACAGAGCATTAAATAACTTTAGGCGCGTGCCTCTTCCAAGAGAAACATTTTTTAATGTTGCTTTTAATAACGTGGACATTACCTTTCATTTTCTTGACAAAGTGACTCTTTTTGATGAAATTATTGACAAGCTACTTAAGGCCCTTAAAGCTTGGTCCTCACTTATAGAAAAAATCGCGTCTAATCACTAGACGCCCGCGTCTAACATTAGACGCGCGCGTCGAGTCCTTAGGCGCATGCGTCTAGAAATTATGTCTTTGTTGTCCTCACTACCATGAACTTTTTTGAATTAAAGGATTCAAATATGGGAAATGTGAATAAATGAAGTTATGAGTTTGAGCTTCTCTTCAGAAAGAAGATGGATAGCAGTGATGATGAGAGCTACTTTGATAATTGTGAAGATTTGCTCCTTCTACTTTTATTACGAAAAAGACAAAATAGGAGAAAAACGCGTCGCAGGTGGTTTTGGGTACGAGATATTTTTCAAGAAAGACCAATCCATGGAACGTTTAATACTCTTGTTTTAAACATTGCTAAAAGACAGTGAAATGTTTCTTCGGTATCAAAGAATGACTCCATCTTGCTTTGAGCATCTTCTCTCACTAATTCAACATCGTATCAGCAAGAAAACCACTCAATGCGTCAGCCAATATAAGTTAGAGAACGTCTCTTTGTAACATTAAAGTTTCTGGCCACTGGAGAAAGCCAACAATCCCTGTCAGAGACATCATACCAGATGTCTCTGAAAAAACTTTCCCCTGTTTGATTCAAAATTGCGAAAAAGTGAAAAAATATATTAGCTTGATTTTTTCGAAATCGTTTAGAGGAAGGTTTAACTAAAATTTTGGAATATCAAAATTGCTTCATTAGATCAAAAGTTATGACAAAAAGAGTTAAAAAATATTTTTCAAAAAGAGCGAAAAAATACGAAAAAGATATGAAAAGATTACCAGAATTTACAACTTTGTGGACATTTAATTCTGTTTACATTGCGGTGCCTTTGAACGTTAGACGCGCGGAACAAAATTTTTTGTTCCACGCGTCTAACAAATTTTGTCAAAGTCCAGGCGTCTAACACTAAACGCCCGCGTCTAACACTAGACGCCCGCGTCTAACGAGTGTACTCACTAGAGGTTCCAAACACTTAGTCGCGCGCGTCTAATGTTAGACGCAGGCGCTTAGTGATTAGACGCGATTTTTTCAACAAGTGAGGACCAAGCTTAAGTGTGATACCTGCAAGCTTTATTAAACCAAATATTTTAATTGTACCGAATGAGATGCCTTTGATATAAATAGATAAATATTTTCAAAAAGCAAACACTGGGAAAGGCAGTTTTAGAGATACAGTTCTAATTAAATATTCCATTGTCCTTATTTTGATAAAATCACTTATTTTAATGAAATAATGATCTGATGGTCATATATAGAGCTTCTTTAAACAACTCAAGCAAAGGTTTTGTCACTTATAAATTTGATGCTGATAAAACAAAAGGATAGAAATTGACACCCTATTCAAGCTTCAATAGCTTTCAAATGGGCTGTTCTACAATCATGGTCAAAATTTATTGAGAATTTAGCTTGTTTTCTCGTTTTTCGAATTTGGAGTTCGGGCGAGAAAGTCGATTTTGGGCCATTTCAATTTTGGATCTTCAGATCCTAGGTCCTAAAACTCTACCCTTCCAACCAAATTTAGAGCACTTCCAAGTCGTTTGTGGTTTTGAAAATTTGCGGGATTTTCTCTTTTTTCTAAAATATTACGACAATGATTGTACACGTTTTGCACGTGATCTTATAATTACTGTTGGTGAAACAACCCCTCAGAGCCACCATTCTCAGCCTGTTACCTTGTTACCCCCTGTTACCCTGTGTTACTCTTTTTAGTAACAACACCTCTTACCCCCGCCCGCACGGGAGCACTTTTCTCTACAGTACTTTATACTCTTGCAATGTAAATACATACTTTTTGTACATTTTTTTCTTCTCCACCAAACGAATGTTTGCTCTTTTTTATGTATAATAGTGAGCAGCAATAATCATTTTCTTTTATCAATAGAAATGTTTTTCACCCTTACTGACTTTTCGATTTGCAACTCGCACTTTTAATTTGCAACTCGCACTTTTAATTTGCAACTCGCACTTTTAATTTGCAACTTGCATTTTTAATTTGCAACTCGCACTTTTAATTTGCAACTCGCACTTTCAATTTGCAACTTGCGAATTTTGTGTGTTAAAATGCAACTCGTAACTCGCAACTCGCGATTATATTTTGTTAAAATGCAACTCGTAACTCGTAACTCGTAAAAAGTAACTCGTAACTCGTGGTTCTAAATGCAACTCGTAACTCGTAACTCGCAACTCGCAGATGAAAAAATCCTCTAAGAAGGTGCGTCGAAATTTCAGGCGCGTAGGACGCGTAGGGCGCGTTGGCACGTAAGGCGCGTTGGCACGTAAGGCGCGTGGGCGCGTAAGGCGCGTGGGCGCGTAAGGCGCGTGGGCGCGTAAGGCGCGTGGGCGCGTGGGCGCGTGGGCGCGTCAATAAATAGGGGCGCGTGGGCGCGTAAGGCGCGTCATTTAACAGACTCGTAAAAGATGGTTAAAAGAAGATTTTTGCAAAAAAAAATTTGTTGGCTCAAAAAATGCATGTATATGTGTAAGAATTACTATTAATAAGCATACATCAATGTTCTTAGTCAAATTACTCAATTTTTTGATGAGATAAATGTTTTTTTTGCTCACAAAGTCTTGAATATGAAAGAATATTTCAAGAGCATGAAATTTTTGTTTCAAAACGTTTTTTTTATAAGAAACAAACGACTAATTTTAATAGATCGTCACTATTTGTGTTCTGAATCATTGTTTAACGGTCATGCTCACGTAGATATCAATTATATATGTGTTAAATGCATAACCAGGTAGGTCAATAAAAGTATCACTTGTTATTTAATAGTCCAAACTGAAATAAAAACACAATCATAGTAACTCTCAGATACCGGGTGCGCCACAAAAAAGTTTCTCTCTTCAAAGTTAATTTTCTCGAAGTCTGAAAATTTTAAAAGAACCATTCCTTTTTCATTGGAAAGAAGAATGATGAAGTTAAATTTTGATAGGTCATTTATTGAATTTGGTTTATTAGACCAAAAGTTATGCTCGATTGAATAAAAAAGTTACTTTCGGAAAGTGCTCGAAAACGTTGAAAATCAACCTATCAAATTTTTATTTTAAAATTTGGCAGTTGTGATAGCCTTTGTACGAATAAGAGCATTTCTTAGCAATTATACGCATAAATTTTGAAACTTAAGCCTAAAAAGGGTTTATAATCTTTATGAAAATCATTTTCATTAGTTTTTACCGAGTTTATCGCTAGATTTTTGGTTCTAGACTGGATAAAGTCAATGTAAGGCTGGATTTATCTCGCAACCCATATTTCATGCATTTTGATTAATTTTGCCAGAATTTTTGGCATTTTCTGAAGAATTTTCTACCTTAAGTTGAAATTCTACTTTTCTTTGTAAAACAAAAGGTCACTTTAACAGCTAATTATAATTTTTAATGACTAAAACAACAATACTGATGTATCATGTGATCGTGCTTCTGTTTAATTTGATAGGCTGATTTTCAACGTTTTCGAGCACTTTTTTAAAGTAACTTTTTTATTCAATCGAGCATAACTTTTGATCTAATAAACCAAATTTAATAAATGACCCATCAAAATCTAAGTTAATCTTTCTTCTTTACGATGAAAAAGGATTCGTTCTTTCAAAAACTTTAGATCTCGGGATTGAAAGTTCACTCTAAAGAGAGAAACTTTTTTGTGGCGCACCCGGTATAAAGGTTTTATTTTTACATAAGTGTTCCTATTTCATATCAGACACACGTTTCATATCAGGACAGTATCTGCCTTTCTGACCAATCTTGCTCCACAACTGTGTCAATTCAATATCAAAAAGCTTGTAAAATAAAATTGATGAGTAAGCAAACAATATCAATCTTATCTTAACAAAACCTTTAAGCTAAAGCTAAAGTGATAAGATTTTAATTCACAATGTGATTTTTAAATAAGTCTGAGAAAACCAATTGGATGGATTCGAGTAATTCGACCCTCCCCACCAAAATTTTTGGGTATTTTTCCTTTTTTGTTGAAAAAAATGCCAATTCTAAGGTGCCCCAAAAAAATCGGCCACTGGGGGGGGGTCAATACACTACTGATTGAGCCTCTGCTTCGTTTATATAAAAATTTTAATGGTTTTTTATTTTTTTTGGTAGATCCATCAATCAGGAATCCAATACTTTGGATATCTATTGGAAGATGATGATTCCAGAATTGAAAAAGGGATTGAATCATTGAAAGGCTTAGATCAATTCATTGTAAGAAGTATTGAAAAAACTAACAAAGAATTACCAGAAGCTGTACAATTTTCATTCCACTTGGCAGAATTGACAAGAACTGTCACTGATGAAACACGAACAAATTCTCGTGGAGAAAGTATGTCTTTTGTCTTTCTTGGTTTTTCATTTCTTTATAACCTCTAAGATCCTCATTTTTGAGAAAGTTTTTCCAGCTTGTAGACTTACACTCTTTGTTTTATTTATCTATTTTTTTACAGAGTTTCTTTGTCTTCCAAAAAAATAGTCTTGCTTTAAAGAAATTACTTTTTTTACAGAGATCAAAGGCACCAGAACAATCAACAAAGTAACAAATGCAAACAACCTAGATGGCTCGATGAAATATTTGGAAAGTTTTCCCATCAATATCAAAGAAAGTTTGCTGGGGAGAAATGAAACAATTGACTGGGGTACACCAAATGAATCACTTATGAAAAAAGTTTATTCAAGATTTATTGTTATAGCCATTGCCAAAAAACACTATTTTGAGACACTTTGCTCATCTTACTCGCCATTACCCTGTATTCAATTTCTCATGGAAGAGCAACAAACTTCACATCCTGATTTCAAAAAGCATTTAAGATTATTTCTGAGAGAATATCCAGCAAATTTGTATGTGGGACACCAATCAGATACTATTATTGTTATTGCAAATTTGTTGAAAGAGGCTCAAATGCCTGATTTGACCTTACTTTATTTAAAGCAGCTCATAATATCGAAAGCTAAGCATAAAGAGGAACTCGTTTATCAGATCTGTGATGACACTGAAGAACCAATAGCAGAATTATTCAAATCTGTGTCTTGGGAAGACATCAAAGCGACAGTAGAGAAAGTTGTGGGAAAATGTCATTGGAAACAGCATATTAAATGGTTGGATATCGCTTCCAAAAGTGGAATAAATGAAATCGCTGATATAGTCATTTGTATTGCGTTATATAATCTCGAAAATTCTGACGATATTCCAAAGCGAGGTTTATGGGTCAAAATCTTCGTGCAAATATTCAATAATGATCGTCTATTTGAAAGTTGGTTCGACTCTCTTTTAAAATGTGAAGATATTACAAAAGATATGGAACTAACTGGGAAACTGTGTGAATTTATCCCGTCTAGACACCATTCGCTCCCCTTTCTAATGAAATGTTTTGTTGAGAATGTATATGAACAAGGATATTTGGGTCTCACCGATAAAGATACCAAAGATTTTTGCAATACTGTTTTGATCCTTGTTAATAACTATGATCGATCCAAGCAGGAATTAACCGATTTGTGTGATTGTCTACTGGTTAATGATAACCATGAAGTTGTTGCAAAAATATTGGTCAATTTATGCAAGAGATCAAGCAAAATATCTGATGCAGAAGCTTTTGAGATGATGTTTGATAAATATTTGAACGATGTGGATCCTAATGATATGTTTTATAACGAAATCGAACATTGTGCTGAAATATTTTTAAGCACAAAGTTTTCAAATGATATTGAATGGACAAAAAGGTTTCTTGAAATCTGTAAAGGAGTCAACGATTTAGATTTCCTTTGTTACAGTATTCAAGCAACAATAGATCTTCTATCATTCAACAAAAAATCTGAAATATTTTTACAGGTTTTTGTAATGATTTTTGAGGATTTCCTTAACAAATTAAGTACGATAGACAACGACTACTTAAATGGGTTAATTTTTAGCCTATTTAGAGCCGAGGGAGAGGTGTTATCGAATTTGTTGAAAGATTTGTTATCGAATGAAATAGTCATGGAAGCACATGAAGTTATGGAAGTAACATTGTCAGATCTTTGTTTAGAAGATAACCGCTATAAATTGAGAAAACTGAAAGCCAACAAGAATTTTCAAACCCTCTTTTTGAATTACGTGAAATTGCTACCCGACGACATGGACATGGATAAATGCGAAAATGCAGTGGTGTTCTTGGTCAAAAATGATAACTGGAAACATTCTATCGAGCTTTTGAATTTATTTCTTGATTTAGAGATGATCAAAAATAACTTTCGAAATTGTTATCAATGTTTGTCTCATATGAAACCACAAAACACTCAGAACTACAAATTACTGTTGAAGACTGTTATTCATTCTTTGAAAATCTTTATTGAAGGAAGATGTGATGTGAACAAAGAAATCTTTGATCCAACCTACCACAACATTCTTAAAGTTGTCCGTATTATCTTTAAGAATGGATGCTTTTCAGATTTGATTCCAAGTGTTATCGCTGTCCTTAAGTATGGAATGGATCATATTATGTACAAAGAAAAAAGTATTTTACAAATGCTGCTGCACAATTTGAAAAGTGAATTTGGAAGTAAAGACTTCTATGCAGACATGATGCTAATACGTGCTCTTAATTTGATTGAATTACATAATAAAGTTGGTCCTCCAAAATTTACATGGAGACAATCAGGATCGATTCCTAGGCATAGTAGAGTTGTTCTATTTCTCCGGAAAGATGATGAAGAAATATATGTTTACAATCGATTCGAGAACATTAGGGAAGCCAGAGAATGGATTGGCAGGCATGCAGGTGTAAAGCTATCTGATGGATACAGTTTCACAGCAGTTGCTCGAACACATGCTGGAAATGTAGAAGTTATCATTCAAAAAGGTCGTGAAATCTATCAGATGAAAAAGAAAGAGTATTTTGAGAAACAGAAAGAAATTGAAAGATTAAAAAGGAAGTTGAAACGATTTCCGACTAAATTTTCGAAATTATCAGACTTCAAGAGACCTCTGGTATCATCTGCAAATGAGACATAAAGTTTCTACAAAAACACACATAATTCAACCAAAGAAATTCGAGCACTAGTTCTAACTTTGTAGAGCTCAATTTGAATTCAGTTTCGGAAACTCAGGCGAAACAGTGGTTTTTCATTGAATCTTTTTACCCTTTAAATGTTTTCGTTTTCTAGTAGAGGTTTTTCTTAGGTTGAAAAATATAGCCTTTAATATTAGGGTGTTTCGAAGACTTTTTTTGTTACACAACCACGGGGAGTGACATTTTAACCCTACTGTGTTCATAGGAAATCGTTGTCAAGAAAAAGTGCTTTGGGAAATTGACTAGAAAACTTTTGTAATGTAAATTCTTATTCTTTATTAATTTGAGAGAACTGATTTCGAATCGAGACTAATTTTTAGGAAGATGAAAAACCGTGATAATGAATTATTTCTACAGAATATAATAATATAAGATATCAATTTCGTACCCTCGCACCCTCCGCACCACAGAAAGTTTCCATGAAAATTAGCTTCCTTGAGTTGATGTACTTTTAAATTTCCTAGTATTGTTTTTTGTTTTCATTTTAACCTGATTCTGATTGAGAAGAAATTTTTAAGATATTGTATACTTTTGTTGTTACAACTCCCAAAGAAATTGAGATAAAAACTTCACTCGATTTTAATTCTAGCTCAAATTCTTGTGACTAAGAAGAATGCCGTACGCTCTGTAGCTACGTAAAATCTTTTTCAGACATTAGGTATTCCTTTTAAAAGTTAGACATAAAATCATTGACCAATTTCTTGTTCATTATATCTTAGAGTAAAAGCACAACTAAAAACATGGATATTGATAATTAATATTGCTGTGAAAGGCGAAGGTGAAAGGTTGTGTGTAAGTTGATTTCATTTAATTTAATCTTTATTGTATATTTATTTTTATTCTTCCACTGCATCTCTTTAGGAAAATATTGTATTTAAAAAAACCCAATTTCAAGTTTTTATTTTTTTGTCAGATTCGAAATCAGTGATCTATTAGATTACACGATAACCTCTAATCAAAAGATAAAAGATTGTTAACAGAATCGAAAAAGCAAACTAATAAGACATTTTTCTCATCCTACAGACAATCAAAGATCATCTTGTTTGAAGTAGAGATGGATGGTCGTGAAAATGTTGAAATCGAAATCGAAAGTGAAAGTGACTGGGATAGTTATGAAGATGAAAATCCTTCTGAAAGTGAATTGGACAGTGACGTGGAAATCAAAAACTCATTTGCCACCTCTGCAGTAAGTTAAGATATGATAAAAAAGGAACTCAACTTAATGTACCATTTATTTTGGTTTAACCCCATTCATACTTGGCTTGTTTTATGGGCGGCTCACAACTGGGGGGGGGGGTATTATCCTGTACCACCCCTTAACTTTTGATCTAGCTAGTCTTTTTGAATGTTGAATTTGACACATGAGATCCTTGTCATATTAGGTAACTTTTGACAAAAAAGTCTTTTGATGACGTCACTCGTCATAAGGCTTTAGAAAAATATTCAAAGTTTCAAAGGCTAATTTCATCCTATGTATTTAATAAATTACGGTTTAAACGATATATTTGACATAAAAAATCCA
Organism: Clytia hemisphaerica; assembly: GCF_902728285.1. Taxonomy (NCBI): domain Eukaryota; kingdom Metazoa; phylum Cnidaria; class Hydrozoa; order Leptothecata; family Clytiidae; genus Clytia; species Clytia hemisphaerica. Next base: position 723,428 of record NW_027104175.1, read on the forward strand.
TGTACTGAAAATGTGTCAATTTTAATGACACTTTTACTGACAGAGATATCATTATGTTTGCTCAAAGGGGTAAAAAATGTGTCAAAAATTATTTTATTTTGAAGCTAAATGAAAATTAGGAATTTTACCGAAGATTTCGAAACGTCCTAAGCCCTATTATTTTAGAAGCTGTTAACATTAGTTTCCCCACCGAATAGGGGAATTGGGTTAAACTGATGCATTAGAAATGCAATCATTCAACAGAAGATAAGCAGTATACATTTACTTGTCAACCAGCATGAATCTTCTATTTCTAGATGGATAGATTGGGGAACTTGCTATCTTCAATTACAGAGAATAATGAAAATGAACAAATCACAAAAGAAATCCATTCAGCCCTATCAATGGTAATTGTTTTTTTATTTTTAACGCTTCAATGATTTAAATTTCTTGTCTTCAACTCTTTACACCCTAAAGTTAATTTAAGCAAAGGTTTTACTGTAACTACTTTTAAGTTTTTCAACCACCAGCCTTTATGTAGAAATTGTATTCCAGCCACCCCTAGAAATAATTTCAATGTTGCTGGCCGTCTTTCTGAAAATAAAGTCTAATGAAATGAAAGATAAAGAAAAAAGAAATTGAATTGTTTTCTATTTTTTAAAGGTTTTTTCTGTACACCCTTTGGAGTCTCGTATTAGCATTCTCGTCTCAAATTATAGTTTTTAGAGACTATAGAAGAGTTAAGCCGGTCTAGTTGCTTAACAAGAATGACTGTATCATTAAGGGTCTCAATTGAGTCAGTTCTATTCCTGCCTGAAACCTTACAAAATGTCGTTTGAAAAATGGTTTGAATTCATACACATTAAGGTCTTTTTGTAATCTTTAATTAGAATTTTTAATGGTTTTTACTCTTTTTTGGTAGGTCCATCAATCAGGAATCCAATACTTTGGATATCTATTGGAAAATGATAATTCCAGAATTGAGAAAGGGATTGAATCATTGAAAGGCGTAGATCAATTTATTGTAAGAAGTATGGAAAAAGGTAGCAAAGAATTACCAGAAGCTGTACAATTTTCATTTCACTTGGCAGAATTGACAAGAACTGTCACTAATGAAACACGAACAAACTCTCATGGAGAAAGTATGTCTTTTGTCTTTCCTGGTTTTTCATTTCTTTATAACCTCTAAGATCCTCATTTTTGAGAAAGTTTTTCCGGCTTGTAGACTTACACTATTTTGTTTTATTTATCTATTTTTTTACAGAGTTTCTTTGTCTTCCAAAAAATTATTTTTGCTTTAAAGAAATAACTTTTTTTACAGAGATCAAAGGCACCAGAACAATCAACAAAGTAACAAATGCAAACAACCTAGACGGCTCGATGAAATATTTGGAAAGTTTTCCCATCAATATCAAAGAAAGTTTGCTGGGGAGAAGTGAAACAATTGACTGGGGTACACCAAATGAATCACTTATGAAAAAAGTTTATTCAAGATTTATTGTTATAGCCATTGCCAAAAAACACTATTTTGAGACACTTTGTTCATCTTACTCGCCATTACCCTGTATTCAATTTCTCATGGAAGAGCAACAAACTTCACATCCTGATTTCAAAAAGCATTTAAGATTATTTTTGAGAGAATATCCAGCAAATTTGTATGTGGAACACCAATCAGATACTATCGTTGTTATTTCAAATTTGTTGAAAGAGGCTCAAATGCCTGATTTGACCTTACTTTATTTAAAGCAGGTCATAATATCGAAAGTTAAGCACGAAGAGAAACTCGTTTATCAGATCTGTGATGGCATTGAAGAACCAATAGCAGAATTATTCAAATCTGTGTCTTGGGAAGACGTCAAAGAGACAGTAGAAAAAGTTGTGGAAAAATGTTATTGGAAACAGCATGTTAAATGGTTAGATATCGCTTCCAAAAGTGGAATAAATGAAATCGCTGATATAGTCATTTGTATTGCGTTCGATAAACTTGAAAAGTATGATGATCTTCCGGAGCCAGATTTGTGGTTTAGAATTTTCGAGCAAGTATTTAAAGGCGGTTGTTTATTTGATAGTTGGTTTGACTCTCTTTTGACATGTGAAAATATTTTAACAAGTATGGAACTAACGGGAAAACTTTGTGAACATTTTGCTGTAATTGGTGATCCATTTCTGTCGTTCTTAATGAGATGTTTTTCTAATAGTATTCAGTTTCAAGAATACATGGACCTCACTGAACAAAAAATGGAAGAATTTACAAACATTTCGATGATTTTTATTGTCAATTATGACAGATCCAAAAAAGAACTCACCGAACTTTGCGATACTCTGATTGATACGGGAAACTTCTCCACGCTAGGAAGTTTGCTTATAAATATATGCAAGAGAAAATTGTCTAATACAGCAGCTTTTGACATGATGTTTGAAAAATACTTCGATGAAGTATCAATAATGGATCCTAACCGTGATTTTGCTTATGATGAAATTGACCATTGCTCTGAAATTTTGCTACGTTCGAAGTATTCAAAGGATGTCAGAGTTACCAAAATATTTCTCGATCTCTGTAAAAGATTCAATGATCCAGATGATCTATGCTTCAGTATTAGAAGAACTATAGATGTTTTATTAGTCACTGAAGAATCTGAAATCTTTTTAAATGTTTTGACAGAGCTTTTCGAATATTTCCTTGGCATTTTGGAAAACTTGACCGAAGAGCACTTGTTAAAAGATTTAATCACTTCTTTATTTGGAGGAGAAGGAGATGTTTTATCAAACTTGCTAGATGATTTGCTCTCAAAAGAATTTGTCAGCCCATCATTCAATCTTTTGGAAGTTTATTCAGATACCTTGTCAGAGCTTTGCTTGGAAGATAACCGCCAAAAATTGAAAAAGCTGAAAGCCAATAAGAACTTTCAGAAACTCTTTTTGAATTACTGCAAACTTCTTCCTGCTGGAGAAAATCAGAATTTTGATTTCGATAAATATAGTAATGTAATTGTGTTTTTGGTCGAGAATAACGACTGGGAACATTCCACACAACTTTTGCATTTATTCCTTGATTTAAATGTTCTTATGAACTTTAAAAATTGTTATCAAGTCTTGTCTCACATGAAGCCGCGAAATACTGAGAATTACAAGATGTTTCTAAAGAAGTTCATTGACGCTTTGAAAATATTTCTTGAAATGGAAAATATCTGGTTGAAAGAAATCTTTCAACAGACTTACCAAGAAATTCGGAAGTTTGTTCGTATTGTCTTCAAAAATGAATGCTTTTCAGATCTGATTCCAAATATTATTGATGCTCTTGAGCCAGGCGTCGAGGTCAAGTATGTCCCGTACAAAGAGAAAAACATTTTGCAAATGTTACTACACGATTTGAAAAACGAATTTGAAAGTAAAGGATTTTATGCTGACATGATGTTGATACTAGTACTAAATTTCATTAAATCACAAGAGAAAGATGGTTTGCCGAAGCTCTCATGGAAACAACAGTTCGCAACGATTCAGGGACATGACAGAGTTACTCAATTTCTCAGAAGTAATGAAGCAACATACATTTACGATCATTTTGAGAACATTGATGAAGCCGTAGAATGGATTAAGAGATATGCAGGAATTAAACTCTCTCAGTATTACAGTTTCACGGCTGTTGCCAGAAAGCATCTCGGAAATGTTGAAGTTATTATCCAGAAAGGTCGTGAAATTTACCAAATGGAGAAAGATACATATTTTGAGAAAGTTAAAGAATTTGAGAGATTGAAAAAGAAATTGAAAAAATTTCCAACTCAATTTTCAAAAATGTCAAACTTCAAGTTACCTCTGCGAACATCTGGAAACAATGCGTAAACATTTTTAATTATTTGTCTTCAATGTTCATTTCATTTTATGTATAGGTGCGTTTTCGAGAATTTTTATCATTTTTCTCCATTTCCATCGATTCATATAGCTTGAAAATATCGCAAGAATTTTTAAACGAATATTGACCTAAACACAGTTGTTCCTTCTTAGAAGTTATTAAAAGCTGACATATACTCGAAGAAGTTCAATATTTATCACGTTTTCGAATCTTATTAATAAATTTTCGAGGCGAAAATCACGAAAGTTTCTTTTTACGAAAGTGTACGCCTAAAGTGATAGTTCTGTAGAATTTCATCTTTTCTTACGGATCAGAATCTTCCTACCATAATATTAAAGTGTCTCTTGAACTACAGTGGAGCAAAATTTATACAAATCAAAGTTCTCATATTTCTGAATTTTTGTGACCCCATTACTCAATTTCTTTCTCAATAACCCATTTTATTGATACCAATCTCGGGTAAGTTATGGCATTTCTCAAAAGTTAAGTAAAAATAACCATATTATGACGTCACAAGCAGTTTTTTTGTTTTTTCGCGAAAATGTTTGAAAAAACAATCAACTCGTATCCCAGGTTAGAAATTACCTACCCTCGGGTACCTAATAGCCGTCCCCCTCCCCGCTAATTAATTTTACGAAAATCTTCTACCCAGGACATTCTTATTCTAACCCCCCTCCGCTTATTAATTTTTGAGAAAATGTTTTTGGAAGCTTCCTCTTTTGTCCTAATTCTGCTCTATTAGTCTCCTTTTCAAAAATTTTCCACCTAGGACATTTTTATTCCAACCCCCCCCCCCCCCCGCTTATTCCAACCTCCCCCCGGCTATTAGGTACCCGAGAGTAAATCATAGTAAGATTCGTGTTCACTCGTTTGTTTGGTCATTTTCTATCTAAAAATCATGGTAAATTTAAGACATGCCCTAACTTACCCGAGCAGATTACCAATTATTCATTGTTCCAGTTTCAATCTTGTTTCAGACATGCTAAACTTCGGGGAGATAATGAGTTCGAGGATTTTACTTTATATAAAAGTCGTGTCACTTTTTTCCGGGTATACTGCATTGTTGAACATGTTCCGTATATATCTTATTTTAGAGAAAAATATGAAAGTTGAATTTGATAACAATTTATCTACTGGCGACGGGTGACGAAATTTTGTGAAGACTTAGCCGTAAGTTTTGTTTTATTTTTATAAGTCATTGAATTCATTTGTACATTTACAAATGGCCAAGGCAGAACTACCTTAAGTGTATTATGGAGTATTCCATGTAAGGTAAGTGACCTACCGTTAGGTGTGGCCATATTGAGTTTAAAGCCCCGGAGGAGCTAGAAGAGGAATTTTCAACTTTTTCAGGCAAGAAAAAATGAACCCCAAGATTTGCGCTGTATTTAGAATGACGGATTGAACCTAGCCCTTTCTTTGTTTTTGCGCGAAACATTTTTCAAAATCTGGCGATAGGTTTTACTTTCAATCTGGCGATTATGTAAAAAAAAGAACCGTGCGTTTTAGATGGGAAATAAGTCGTTTCATTTCCAAGAGTTTCGGATCTAGTCCCCTTCAGTGCTTTGAAATCAAGAGATGTCGCTATGCGTTTTTTCAGGTTTCTTAAAGTGAATTGTGAGTGTCGTACGTAGAAAGCGAAAGTAAGCTAGTAAGAATAAAGAAGATTTTGGACAGACTTTGGGAAGATTTTACCATTTTTTACTAAAATAGATAAAAGTTTTTAAGAAATTCACTACGAATTATTAGTTACTTTTTGGGTGTAAAATTCATACTCTCGAAACTTTTTTGCGTTTCGCGAGGAAATTAGCTTTTGCAAATTAGCGAAAGCTACAATGTTCTTCGTGTGCACAGACTTTTTAAAATGATTTCAAACGAGTGGTGAGAAAAATTTTGGGATAATGAGGATAGCGAGGATACTGAGGGTAGCGAGGATAGTGAGGGTAGTGAGGATAGTGAAGACAATGAGGGTAATGAGGATAGTGGGTACAATAAGGATAGCGAGGATAGTAAAGATACAATCATGGTCGAAATCAATTGAGAATTTAAAGCTTATTTAATCGGATATTTCAATTTGGTTCGGGTTTATAGACTTCCAGGCCTTATTGGACCATGTCTTAAGTCTCATGTTAAAACTCAGAGTTAAAACTCTACCCTTCCAACCTGAAATGAAAATAGCGAGGATACTGAGGGTAATGAAGCTAACTGTAAATGTAAACATGTGGTAACCATGATACAATTCGACCGCGTGGTGCCGTGATGCGATTCGCCATTTTTGAGGGGGGTCCATAATGGGGTCCATAAAAATTTTCGCTGAATCAGCAAAAACGGCAAATCCTGTCTTTTTTTTGCAAAATGTAGGATATAAATAACTTTAAAGCTTAATATTTTCAGTTAAGCTGTTTTTCTAAAATTTTCACAGCATATTACACACATGAATCATAGTCACTATAAAAAACCCAGGTCTGGCAATGTATTGTTTTAGCTTTTTGTTCAATTTTCTTTTGTTGCAAATAAAAGACAAGTTGTGAGTTGCATACTTTTTGATCACGTTACCAAAATCTCCTCTTGGGATTGGTCTATTTTCTAATCACATGATCAAAAAGTTTGCAAAATAAATCGATTTCTTTTAACAAAAAAAAAGAGACAAAAGCCTTCTAGACCAGTGTTTATTCAAGGAACTTGGTTTATTATGACTACGCATGAATGGAACCATTTTCGAAAGAAATTGGTTTTCAGAAACTTAATTTAGAAGTCGTTAACCCTTTAATTACCGCGGTCATTTTTTTCTAATTTTTTTAAAGAAAATCGCTTGTTCAAACCATGGAGGTATAAAGAAAGACAGGAGAAGTATGCTATTGTAACCAAGCTCGCCCTACGATTAAAAAAGTTACGATGTATGCATGCTCATAATCTCATATATCGTGCATTTTTAATGAGCTCTTTTATCCATAGGTTAAATCTTATTGGCTCATTTAAGCTTTAGAAATTAGATGAGACGAGATTCATTGTTTCTGACATCAGTGTAAGAAAATATTTGGACTAAAAAAAGGCCTGTAAACCTGGCAATCCTTCATCAAATGATAAGATTTTTCGATCAATGTTTTCTTTCAGGTGAACTCTATTGCTTGATACTTTCCTCCAAAATTCTCCAGCGACTTTATGTCTACAAATTGAGTCTGAAATCGTGTGTGCTTATAAAGAACTTTTCATTTTCTGGCTTGAGAAAATATCTTTTCAAAACAAAATTGAACGGATAGCGAAATGGAACATAAATTTGTTTCGTGGACGAAGTTTTATCTAATTTTCGTATATTAAAAGGCTAGAATCTTCAATACTGATTATTAGAATGTTCAGAGCAAACTTGAGTTCTACTAAAAAGTCTTATTTCATCGGGCGAGCTTAGAATTTCTTTTGATACATTTTATAAAAGAAATCAAAAGACTTTAACGACCAATTACCGACACATTCAACTCCTGTTTTCTTTATACCTCTATGTTCAAACCAAAGTATAAGAAAGCCGCGACTGGAATATGTACTGCATTGTCTTTTCAGTTAATTGATGTTCCATCTATGTCTCCGAGATTTATAAGAACATCAAGATGCTCGGTTTATTATTGGTAGATAGTTTTTGGAATTTTTCTCTTATTTTCCTTCACAAAAAGTTTTTTTATTGCTAGATATCTTTGAATCTGTACCCAATAGAACACTTAAACTAATTTTGGACATATTTTATATATATTTTAATAATAGTTTTTCGCCAAAATTCAGATTATAAGAACTATATTCAAGAATAAGAACTTTTCTGTCAGTTTGAATGATAGATTTTGAAGGTGCTGGCTTGAAATTTTCACAGTATTATCTTGATGTACGTTTTCAATGATTTCTAAAAAGATTTCACTGAAATATTGTGAAGGCATTAGGCACGTTATAAATTTTTGATTTCTTTTAGCCCAGCCATCTTGTGCTTGTTTAAATTTCTTATTGTTGATCTTTCCTTTACAATGATTTTGTGATGCAAGTGTGTTATCAAAGGCATATCATTAATGTCTAAAATGCACTGAGAAGTAAGTATTCATGACAAACCAATAAAATTTACCTTTAAAGATGCTACATTACCGATTTCTTGGTCAACAAATAGTCATCAAATACGACAGAGATAGAACAACAGAAATTCAGATATTATCATTCCAGCCGCGGCTTTCTTATACTATGTTCAAACTTTAAAGGCTTATATCTCCGGATCTAGAAGGAGTTAGAAGCCTGTTCATAGCTCGTTGGATAGCTTAGAGTCTCCTCTTCCTTTTAAGCGCCTACGCTGCGCGGACCTGCCTGAATGATTGAAAGGTAAAACTTCAAATTAATTCGCTAGAGGACAGAACCAAGTAAAACAGGGCCAATTTTGGAGGTTCTTGAATCGCTCGTTGACAAGAGATGTCGAAAAACGGTCAAAATCTTAAAAAAGTGGATTTTTGTCAAATTTTTGCATATTTTTTGTCTGTTTGGCTCAAAATATCGCTGGAAAGACTCACTTTTGATTTTTTTGCTTGACCATGAAACCCAATCCAATTCCTACGAGTTAGACCATGACGATTTCTAACTCAAACTGGGCATTATTTAGCCCATGTCTAGTATACCCGTCATTGGTACTTAAATATTTTATAAAAATCATAAATTTTACGTCCTTTGGGTCGTAAATTTAAGGGAAAACAAAATTATGTTTATAGTTTCATCACCTTTTACCACTGGGCTTAATAATTTGATTTTAACTACACCTACGTTTTGGGGGTCCCAAACCTGCGTTTTAACAACCAGGGGTATACTGTAAAAATTTCATCAAACAAATTTATGCCCAAAACCCTCTAAGTCAAATTTCCAAACTATGGTCGAAATTTCGTATTCATATCTTATCTTATTTAAAGATCTCGAGAGATCACTAAGATTACAAACCTACTTTTTGGGGGCCATTAGAAAAAAGCTACCTATCTTTAAGCGATTGAAAAATATTGTTGAAATTGAAAATTTTGAAAAAGAACTTTCGGAAAATAAAGTAGAGATGTTAAAGTTTTGCATGCAGCAAAGTTTTTGTAAAGCCTTTTTTCCTCTAGATTCGAGAGAAATTTAGATTTGATCGACGTTTTGGGGATCACATACTGTAGATCTGAAAGACAAAATAACATACAAAGACACTTCATAAAGAGAACAATTTATCAAAAGGTTTGTCTTAACAAGCCTAATAAATCTTTTAATTAAATAGCTTACGTCAAGTTTTGTCAGTTAGTATGATTGGTTCGTATCCAATAACTATAGGCGTGCTAATTGCTAACATAGTAGATGTTTTTTATCAATTTATCTTTCTCAGAAAACTTGAGTGCTTTCTCGAAAAGGAAGGGGTAATTTTTTGTTTATTATTAGTTGTCAGTTACTAGTGTACATGATTTTTTTGTTTGTGTTTTTATATTTGGATATAGGAAAATGAGTGTTTTTAGAACACAAGAATTTAGTAGCTGAAACTCTAGGATCACAGAATTTAGGATATGTGCACATTAAACGTTGCAGGCCTTCTTCATCACAAAATTTGTCTCGAATCTGAATTAAAATTATAACAAATAGATAGGAAAAAGATATAGAAAGGTGCACATCACATTGCTTCTACCGTTCTATCTTCTATCGTTCTATTTCCAACCAATGAGTTTGAATTAGAGATTCCTTTCAGATAATTTTTATAGAAACAATGACAGAAACAACTTATGATTCAATGTTGCAATTTGAAATAGACGGAGAACATCCTCCTCCACTAGAAGAACTTTTAATGGATAAATATGATGAGTATAGAAGATGTTTACTGTCGACGGAGTTGGACGATCAACAGCTCCAAAAAATGGTCCAATTCATCTTGAAGACGCGCTCTTACCAAGCTTGTTTCTTCCAAGATGAGAACACTGATAGCCTCGATCTGATTAAAACGAAAGCTCCCATCAGTTATTTGATGTTCCCCATAGCAACAAAAGCTATCAAGACAGGGAGCCGTTCAGAACAAGTCTACTTACAAGACTCTGATGTTGATTACATTTATGAGATTGGCCCTCTGCTGGTGGAAGAAGTTAGCCTGCTGAATAAAATAATAAATTTGCGAAAGCATAGCCTATGGTACAAAGAAACAAAGCATGCTGGGTTTTACACCGTCATAGATGACGAGGGTGGACATATAGCAGCAGTTGCAATGCAAGCTAAAATTGATTCTTCAGCAAAGTCAATCAAGTTGGTAAGTAAGCCGTATTAAACCTTAACCCTTTAAGTGCCATGGTCATTTTTTTCTAAGTTTTTTAAAGAAAATCGCTAGTTCAAACTTTAAAGGCTTATATCTCCGGATCTAGAAGGAGTTAGTTTATAGTCCGTTGGATAGCTGAGAGTCTCATCTTTCTTTTAGGCGCGGCGGCTGAGGGGGAGGGGTAGGTAAGGGAAGCAGACTGTGGACCTACCTGAATGATAGAAAGGTGGTAAAACTTTAAATCACTGGAGGACAGAATCAAGTAAATCAGGGCCAAATTTGGAGGTTCTTGGATCACTCGTTGACCAAAAATGGTCAAAAAACGGTCAAAATCTTACAAAAGTGGATTTTTGTCAAATGTTTGCATTTTTTTGACTTTTTACCTTAAAATCTCGCTGAAAAGACTCACTTTCGATTTTTTTTTATGCTTCAACATAAAGCCCAATCTAATTCCTACGAGTTAGACCAAAAATAACGATTTCTAACTCAAACTGGGCACTACATTACCTATTTCTGATATATACGACATTGGCACTTAAAGGGTTAATGATATCCTAAAATACAAGCCATCTAAATACATTTGAGTTTTTGTTTGATTTTTTGGAAGGTTAACCAACATATCTGAGTGTTAGTTAGTCTGAAATTTGGTACGTGGCAAATCATACGCAATTTTCACCCTATTAAAATAGTTTTTGAGTTTTATTTTTTCTTCGTTAGCTTTCAGAACGTAAGGAAGTTTCAGCAGTTTTAACCACCAATCAAAACGCTGAAGATGATAAGGATGACGATTCACTTGGTGAAGATAGGGTCATTGCATTACCTTTGAAACAATGGCCTCCACCTAATTGGAAGTCATTTAGCAAAAGAAAGCCTATTTATTTGCAAAGGATCATGGATAAGTTAGAAGGTAAGTAGTTCAATCCTCTCTGATTTCACTGTTCGGTTTTGGAAAAACTACTAGAAAATGTTTTTAGATCTAATCATGAAGGTAATAAAGATAGATGGAGAGTAAATACCGCTTTTGTTCTATTCTGATTTATCATCGGAAGCAAACAGCTGTTTGGTTGCTTTGGGAATAAGACGATTAATTTCTGGTATACTCGTGGGGATATTTAAGATGAATGAAAAGACATTACATTTTTAACAAGTATATTGAAATATAATAGCCTTGTCATGAAAAATTGAAAAAAACTTCACATAATAAGCACAATACTCTAAACTTCTAGGGGAAGCTGCCCATAAAGCCATCGATAGATTTAAAAAAGAATTACGTGTTACGATTAGGAACCTTGAATTGATCATTTTGTCAGAGTATGAAAACCGCTGCCCACTTAGACGTGAAGATTTTAAGATAAGAAACTTTCAATGATAATGTGATGCGACTCTCAATGTTCACAAAATGCCACCCTAAAAATATATCCTTATGAAATTAATATATTCTTTTATCCTTAAATCAGTTGAAACTATTTCGAATCGCATTTTAAGTAAGATTTCTCGCAAAATTAAGTTTTTCAAAATCAACGGACCAGCCTCTTTCTGTTCTTATAAACTTATAAATTGATGTGTTTTGCTTCCAATGATGGTACATCAAAGAAAAGCCGCTTTGAATAGATTTATAAAAGATTTCAACGGCCATTTAGGTCATTACCGAGACGTTTTCTCTCCATCTGAATCTTTATTACCTTCATGATCTAATGGGCTCTTCCAGAAGAAATTTGAAAATATCCTATATATCCTCCACCCTCCATGCACAAAAACTTTCTGGAAGAGCCCAATAGAAGAATAGTTTTGTTAAGATGTTAAGAATATGCGTTGAAATTGTTGAATATACTTGGCTATCGCCAATACCTATCCATTGGAATACAATAGGATTCTTCAACATCTCATCATTGGATATTTTAATGATTAATCTTTTTTATATTCTTTGTTTTCATCATAGAGGCTACCATCTATCTGGTTCCCAAAGCACATCCTGACAGTGCTGACCCGTGGATAGAATGGAGATTATCATTTTCAATGGTGGAAAAAGAAATCATGCTTAACTTGCCCCACTTGTACCGGAAGGTCTATCTCATCTGCAAGGAGATGGCAAATGATTTGAAAGTCAAGAATGTGTATTATTCATACGCTTTGAAAACTACTTTCATGTGGCAATGCGAGGCGTGGTCCAAAACAGGCCTTGTATACACATTAGACCACATCTTAGATATGGTACAGAACGTCTTTCAGCGTCTTTACAAAGCTCATGAAACGAAAGACCTCCAAAATTACTTTGTTCCCGATATGAACTTATTTGAACTGATCTCAGATTCGAAGAAGGAGTCTGTAGCTTCGAAAAGGAAGGGTTATTGGCACCAAGCGGGCGACGACGGAGATGATAGCACCTTACAGAATGATGTATTAGTGAAAGCAGACAAACATCTATTGAACTTACTGAAGACATACACAGAGAAGGAATCCCTCATTAAGAAAATCATACAAAAAAACCAAGTACCTTTCTTTCCCATTGTTTACCAACAAGTTGTAACATCAACTAATAATGACCATAGTATTCAACGTGGTGTGGTCATGTGGGACCATCAACCAGAATATCGTATCCCTAAGAAATATCACCCATCACATTACAACCTGTACAATCTTTCTGTTGACATCTCGCACGAAGACCCTGACATGTTAAACCATGAATGGAATGAGCGCATCCTGACAGAGTTATACATCACTTTTCTTCTTCTGCTTTCCATAACAAGTTTGCAGCCTCGCACAGGATGTAAAGAGCATTTGATGTATGTCTTATACAATATAAGCATCTTTTGGAGAGAGAATCGTCTAAGCCAACAAAACACAGGAGCAGGATCAACTATTTTTCAGGGAACTGAAGAAGATGCTTTCGTCAAAATTCTTGAATATTACAAGTCCTTGGCCTTCTATTTCTTTGGTGAAAAAGATTGGCTATTACAAACACCTGATGCTTTAGGTTACACAGATCCTCTTTCTGATTTTTTCCATCATAAGCAGGATCCTTACATGTGCTTCTTGAATCAGGAACTTCCTAAATCCTTCAATTCAGATATGACACCTGAAAAGCTTGAAAAATGTTGGCTCACTGGAAGCTTGGACGAGGAGATGTTTCAGATGACGTCATCAAAAGAAAAATTGCAATATGTTGAGAAATTCGATAAGAACCTCAAAAAGAAACGCCTTCTTAAAAGCAAAATCCTTTCCTTTGGAAATGCTGAAGGATGCAGAAACGTGCATGAAAAAGTTTCGAAAAATCCTTTCTACCAGCAGGATGCAGACTTTCAACCATTGGTGAATCAATTGAACATCAACTGGCAACGAAATCTTCGTCAACGGCTTTTGAAGGAGAAAGAAATTCAGGAGAAAGATGATAGCAATGAAGAACCTCTCTTCAATGTAAGCCAAAAATATCCGCATAGTTTCCTCATGAAATGTCTTTTACCACAAATGTGTGAGATGTATAACTATGGATTCACCAGCAATAAATTCGATTTTCCTACACCAGCTAAATATCTCTCTTTCGTTATGCAATTTCACACGAATGCGATGGAGCATGATTTACAAACTCGTCAGGCAGCTAAAGAAGAGTCCAAACGTCTACAAAAATGGGGTTATTGCGTTCCCGAGGATGACGACGTAGTGTTACGTACTTACGATAAACGTTTGCATAACACCTTTCTACTTTCGTGTGAGTCAGTAATTTGAACTACAGATATTGAAGAAGTTACTTTAAGGACAGTTTCACGACTGGATACATTTTAAGAACTTGTTACCATACATAGTGGGCTTTTGGTGTTTTGGGTCGAAAATTTCTTGGTGGGATTTGGAAATTATCAGGTTTCAGGTGGAAGAAACAAGTTGAGGTGGGGATTAATTTTTTTAGGTGGGATTTTTGGTGTTTTGGTAAAAGTTTATGTTAGTTTTTATTTCCAATTTAATCATATTTTTTTCTAAATTATATATTCATTCTATTAATAGTTCTTTTACCATACTTAGCTTTTTTTATTATACTGTAAGAGTTTTTGTTTCGTTCCTCGAATTAGTATAATTTTTCGTGGGGATAGCATTCTTAGCTGGGATCTGGGAGTCTCGATTGAGGGTGGGAATTTTAGGTTTAGGTGGGACCTGAATTTTTAGGTGGGACAAATAATTGTATTAAGGCGAAACCAATTTAATTTGTTGTTCTACGGGCAGATCGTTAGCAAAATATGAGTCGGGCGGTCGGTAAAATAAAAATAAGATTTGCATTAATCAAGGAAGGGCTTTAAGTAATATTTTCAAATAAACTTGGTCGAAAATTGTAATAAAATCTTTCGTGCATAGAATTCATGATTATAGATTCTTTTCAACTTTTTTTAACTGTAAATCTCTTTAATGACTTTTATTAGAAATTTGTGGCATAGGAAATCCAAATTTTTATATTTTTTCGTTTGCAGTAAATGATGGGTCGGTCGCCATTGTTTAGGTACCAAAAACTGAGCCTGCACATGCTTATAAACTTTATGCTTATAAAAGAAAAAACATGTATACATTTTCTGTAAGGCAAACTATTCCTGAATCTGAAAATTCAAAAATTGCATTGAAAAAATTGATGAAGAAGAAAATGAAGACATTTGCAAAGACAAGTATTTAAACTATGAGGAGCTTATTTTCGGCGAAAAAAAAGAGATTTTTTTGCACTAGACGGTGTACTTTTAACCAAACTCCAAACTAACAATAGATTTTCGGAAAATTTTTGCTTCTTTGTTTCAAATTCATGAAAAGTGGCTTTTTACCAATTTTTCACCTCAATTTTTCGTACAAAAATAGTCATCATAACTTTTGAAACATTAATTTAGAAAGTTTTTCCGAAAAATGTTTAGATAGTTCAAGCAGACAATTTGAAAAAAATTCAAAACAAAAAGGTTAATTACCCATTAAAACTTAGCGCTTTTTGTAAAAAAAGGTGATATAACATTTTATTATTATTATATTAACGTCTTTTTAAGGTTCATAACGTCATTTTTGTAATTAAATTGCTAATTATACTCTTGATAGAATAAATTCAGAAACAACTTATAAAGACAATTTTTTGTTAAAAGTGTCAAGGAACTCAAAACAAAAGTTTTATCTTCAAATCTCAGAACCGATCTTTTGACTTGGTCAGAGCCCTTAAATTAAAGGTTTTGTTTTTAAATAAGAGTGATATTATTTGCTTACTCATTAATTTTAATTCAAAACTTTTTTTTATTGAATTTATACGGATGTGGAGCAAGATTGGTCAGAAAGAGGAAAAGAAAGACATTTTATGCTTTTATTACACAATATAACAATAGGGAGACACTGATATGAAACGGAAACACTTATGTGAAAACAAAACCTTTAACCTTTGTCTGTCCGCCGTCCGTCCGTCCGTCTGTTAACCAGCTTTTCTCGAGATTGGCTACTTTAATCGTAGAAATTTTAGCGAGACTAATTTTAGCGTATATTAGCGAGTCAGGAAAATCCTGTTTTTTTAGGATTTATTTTACGATTTACGATTTCAAAGAAATTCGCGTGGATAGATTTTAGCGAATACTCGTATTACATTAGTAACTTAATTCGTTTTCTAGTATTTCTTTACACTGAAACGCTTCCTATTGATGAAAATGTATCCAGGCCAGAACCAGAAATTTCGCGCGGATAGATTTTAGCGATCTGTCACTTCGGCGTGTTTATTCAGCGAGATTTATTTTAGCGAAAATAGGGAAAACTCGCTAAAAAAACGCTAGAATTAGTCTCGCTAAAATTTCTACGATTAAAGTAGTTTTTTTTATTTTTGGCACAAAGGTGCAAAATAGTGATGCCCAGAATGTGACGGAGCCCGATTTTCGAAAAAAAAATAATTCCGGCTGAAAATCCCGGAAATATGCCTGAAAAACCGTGGCATATTCTCGAGATTTCATCATTACTTTTTTCCGACTTTTTGCACAAAGATGCGTATTTTATTTGAGAAAAAATTTTTTCTGTCGTTTGTTTCGTTGAATAATGTCATTTTCTATGTTTCCTCATCAGTTATTTATAGTTTTGATATAATTTCTCTACCTTCTATCCCATAGATATCATCAACAAATGTGAGAGATTCTACATTGGTATTAGAAGATTAGAATATATATAAGGTACTCGCATTTTCCCCGACTTTGTTTACTTTCTCTGTGGAAACCAAACTGAACCCAATGGGGTAGTCTACCGTGAGTATCACCAGCTGGAAATAAAGAGCCGTTCCCAACCTCGTCCCCGTGTATCCCATGCTTTATTTACGGTACTGATTGACGCCAGAGAATACCCTGGTGTTGGCTGATGCGAGTTCCCCCTCTCAGAGGGGGAACTTCTCAAAACAATACGTCATAAAAAAATCTGACGTTACAAAGTTACACTGCAATGCAATGGTTTCAAACCCAGGAACGAATGAAATCTGACGTTTTGTTTTTGAATTACGTAATCTTACGCGTTCGAACACCAGCCAATGCCAGGGTATTATCTAGCGCTGTCAGTAAGCATCAAAAAGCTGATAATGCGCAGGGAACGAGGTTGAGCCGTTCCTATAAATTTGTATAGAGGCCCGGAATTCCCGAGTTATTTTTTCCGAGTTAAAAAAACCGAGTTAAAAAAAACCCGAGTTATCCCGAGTTATGACGTCATTTTTGGAATTTAGTGACGTCATTTTTCATTTCATAACTCGGTTTATTTTGCTTCCTTTAACTTTCCGAGTTATTTTCCATTTTTTAACTCGGGAATTTTTGCTTCCTTTAACTTTCCGAGTTATTTTCCATTTTTTAACTCGGGAATTTTTGCTTCCTCTAACATTCCGAGTTATTTTCCATTTTTTAACTCGGGACTTTTTGCTTCCTTTAACTTTCCGAGTTATTTTTCATTTTTTAACTCGGGAATTTTTTTTCCTTTAGCTTTCCGAGTTATTTTTGAATTTTTAACTCGGGAATTTTTGCTTCCTGTAGCTTTCTGAGTTATTTTCCATTTTTTTTGGCTTGTAAAAACAGCCAATAGTTCCAATAAGGGTCACAAAATCCCGAAATAATCAGTTTTTTCCTCAATTTTTGCGGCACATACCCGTCAGCTCGCAACCCTAGTATCCCCGGGGCTTCTATAAAGCCGAAAGCCAAAGGGTCTTACACGATCCCTCCATTGTTTTTCAATAACACAGGGATGTGCCAAGCCAAGGGCGACTTTTCTGCTTCTAAAAATTGTCTCACGAAAATTTAGTGTTCATTCATTCGCTTACGTTACGTTTATTCTTTGTACGTGTGACAACGAGTGACAAAAAACTCGACTAGCAGTTTCCTTGTTACTTAAATAAAATTTTCCAGTATCTTTCACTTCACATTGCACAGAATGGGGTTTGATGTTCGAATTATTTTTATAAAAAAAAGACGGGGGTAAACACTCGAATAACAATATACCTTCAGGTCAACATTTAAAGACTTTCCACTTTGAAAAAGCAGCGTATTTGACCCCCGGAATGTTTTTTACCCGCAAGTCTAATTAGAGCCTTATGACACAAAAAGATTCGATTCATAATTCGAATGTTTTGCAAAGGTCACATGCGTGCGGGAAACTTTCGAATGTTTTTCTGTAAGTTGATTTGGTGAGTGTGTGCACTCTGGACAGTTTTATTTATTTATTTTTTAACATCTCTCATAAAAATCTACGAATAAATGATTGATTCAAGAATCGTTGGTGATTAATTCAAATTTTTTACAGCAAAGGGGGAAGGACCCAGTGAATTTTTCTGAGAATCTTGTCATGTCACTTACAGTATTCTTTAATGAAATAGGGAGGAAATATGAATTTTGAAATAGCTTTATCTCATCACTTACCTGCTGTATTTTTTGAGATTTTATTTATTTTTTTTTTTTACTCTCTGATTGAGTGAGATTTCTTTTCTTTTCTCTAAACTTTAACTAGAAAAATTTACAAAATCAACCTGATGAAACAACCTTATGCTGTAATATTTTTGAAGGGCTTACACTTTGTTTATCACAGGTTTTAACTTCAGTTCTTGCTTTTCAATTATTCACTTGTTTGTTGATTATTCATTTTATTAAGCAAGTTAAGGTTTTTCTAGTTGGTAATGGATGGTTATGTCTTTGATTTAGGTTGGTATGGGATCAATAGATTAAAACTGGTGTTTTTTTTTATGAAGAAAAAATAACTCGGAAAGCTAAAGGAAGCAATTATTCCCGAGTTAAAAATTCAAAAATAACTCGGAAAGCTAAAGGAAGCAAAAATTCTCGAGTTAAAAAATGAAAAATAACTCGGAAAGTTAAAGGAAGCAAAAATTCCCGAGTTAAAAAATGGAAAATAACTCGGAAAGTTAAAGGAAGCAAAAATTCCCGAGTTAAAAAATGGAAAATAACTCGGAAAGTTAAAGGAAGCAAAAATTCCCGAGTTAAAAAATGGAAAATAACTCGGAAAGTTAAAAGAAGCAAAATAAACCGAGTTATGAAATGAAAAATGACGTCACTAAATTCCAAAAATGACGTCATAACTCGGGATAACTCAGGTTTTTTTTAACTCGGTTTTTTTAACTCGGAAAAAATAACTCGGGAATTCCGGGCCTCATTTGTATATCTCCTCCTGGCAAATGTGAACGGCTATTTTAAGGAAAAGGTCGACACTTTTTTTTGAGAGCTGTTCCCGTGCAATTTGTTCCATTTTCCTGGCATATTTTTCTTTTCCAGCTGGAAATTTGGAGCCGTTCCGGACAACCCGATTATGTTCATTTTATAGAAATTTTCTCCTGGCTGGCAAAAAGGAACGGCTTTTTCGTGTTTTGCCTCGGTGGCTGCTTCTGTAATATCAATGTTTATATAAAAGATTATTACAAGGAGACTGCCGACCAGCAAGAACATGTTACCCAATAAATTAAAAACTTAATCATAAAGAGAAGGGAGAAGAAAAAGTAACAGTTTGTTAAAGCCTATCAAAAGGAAGAACTTTTGGCGGGAATTTA
Organism: Clytia hemisphaerica; assembly: GCF_902728285.1. Lineage (NCBI taxonomy): Eukaryota > Metazoa > Cnidaria > Hydrozoa > Leptothecata > Clytiidae > Clytia > Clytia hemisphaerica. The sequence goes on from NW_027104175.1 coordinate 742,535, forward strand.
ATTTGGGGGGATGTCGAAAAAGTTTTCTCAGAGGAGTTTGATTTTGGGTAAATCTGCCAAAATTTCTATTTGCCAAAATTCCTATTAGGGACTTGAAAATTGATTATGTAAATTTACATTTATATTTTATTTATCATGCTTACTTTAAAGTGCTCTCAAGGTCCTGTAGTTTGAAAGTCGAAAAATCATTGTAAGGGGAGAGCTTTTTGAGCGCAATAAAGAGTAGGCTATTCTTTTTTGATCTGTTTGCTTTCTCCTTTTTTGTAAAATTCGGAGCACCTACAATTTTCAACTTTAGTTGAGCTAGAAACTGAGAATGTCTGTTTCCTCGGGTGAATATTTGGGGTTTTTTTTTACTTCAAAAATGGTCCGAATTGGCTGAAATTCTGAACTTCTTCTTAGAGAAAAGTTATCTAATATTAGAAATTTTCTGATGATGTTTACAGTTTGGCCTACGAGTAATTTAAAAGATACTGAAGTTGAACCAGTGCGGTTACCACGTTTGACAGTGAAAAAATATACCTTAAACTATTTTTCTAAGCTTTTCGATTTTTGTACAGCTAACATATTCATCTTATATTTATATTATTTATATTTTTTACCACTTGTATCATAGATTATTCTTTATTTTTCGTTATACCCTTAAGAGGAAGACTGTGAAAGTCTTCTTAATGAATTAAGTTTTAAAAGGTTCGAATAATGGAAGACCCAAATGTAAAGCATATACAGCAGACTCTCCCTAATTCGAGCTATTTTTTTTGTGTTTCTGTCAAGGAAAACCCATTGTAAAATACTTTCTATAATTCGAATGACTCTGTAATTCAAACAAATTAGATTACGTGTTCGGATTAGCGAGAGTCAACTTTGTATGTTTCATTCATTTCTGACAAGATAGTTTTAAAACTTTCTTGTTTCTAAACAGACTTTTTAGCGAATTTGAATTTTTTTTTGATTTGTTTATTCAATTCAATATTTCTTTAATGTTGATTTTATTAAGAAATCTACATAATAATGGTTTTGCCGCCGTTTCAATCAAAGAATCTGTACCAGTAAAAACAGGTTATTTCATGATTAAAATGAATCATGGGTAATCATGACTGATTGTGGCGCTTCGTTGGTAAAACACAAACCCTCCAAAATTGTTGACCAACCAAGAAAGTCGTTATCATAGAGCAGTGGTCCTGATTACCCATGATTCTTTTCGACCGTGAAATGGCCTATTGGAGGGCGTTTAACACCCATTGGTCGTTTTACGTGGACTAATATAAACTTTTCTTTAGTGAAAAACAAACAATAAAAAAATTTACGGTGATCGATTTGCGAAGGACTTGTACCAGTAGCCGTAGGCCGTAAAATTTTACGGTTGCAATAAAATTTCACTTTTTTAGTGAAAAAAAGCAATATAAGAAGTAAACAGCTGAATATCAACAACAATCTCATGATTGTTTGGGATAATGGGAGGACGAAATAGTACTGAAAAGAATTCAACTGATCCGGGTGAAGAATGGAGGTAAACATTTAGTTATTCGAAACATAACCTTTTATTCTATTGATGGATTATCCGACTAATTAATTTTAAACTGAAACTTAAACTTCAATAAACAGAAACAGCAACTTTCATGATGTTCAATTGTACTTTAATTGGATCAATTTTCGGGAGATTTATTTTTGCGTTTCCGCAAATTTTTGTCTTTTTTACGGAAACAAAAACTTTTGAAATCGCTTAAGATCACTGTCTCACGAAGTTCAATCCATACGAAATTTTTAAGATCAGATTTTCGGTTCCTTTAAATATCCTTATAAATTTTCTATTTGTGACAAAAATAAGCGTTTCAAGGACCGTTTTCGACTGATATTTTTTTAATTCGCGAAATTAAATCCACGCGGAATTTTTAAAAACAAAATTCGCAATTTTGGCTCGAGAAATCACAATCTAATTAAAGTATTAATATATTATATTTTGATATTTTAGGAAGAAAAGGCGTAAAGAAAAATTTTACTGTTTCATTTTCAAAGAGCAAGAGTGGTGGTTCTCAGGTATTCTTACTTTTTTATTCATTTGTTACAGAACAACTTTTCGTCAGTTTAAGACCTCTTTTTCGTAATTATGGGGCGCGTTCACACTGGAAAGTTTACCTAATTAAATCTATCAAAGTTAAACAAAGACATTTATGATGGATGAATACACTGGTTTATTACAGTTCTTTGTAGGTTCACGAGATCTATTATAACACGGTAATTGATTTTGCTTAAGGCTTCTCATTGGTTGATTTTTTATTGAGAGTTTCGATTTCACCTGTGATTGGTTGATATTGGTATCCATACATCACTTGAAATCCGCAAACATATTTGTTCTAATGGTTTTACTTATTGACTGCATTCATCTTACACATCAACAACACCGTTTGCACTATTTCTAATTTTTTCCTCAGTTCATTCGTTTTTGAGATCGTAAAATTTTTTGTTCACTGCACGCATTCTTTGTTTATGCTTCCTTAATAAAATCTTTTGTTTTAAGGGAAGCCTCTACCCTACCCTTAAGACAATAGAGCTTACGATTCTTAATTAAGGAAGATCGATTAAAAATTACAATACTACGCGTTCGACTCTTTGTTAAATGCACGTTCTGTATTGTAGTCAACAAAAGATTCTCCTAACTACATTTTTATTAAGGAAGGTCTGTAGTGTGAACACGACCATGGAAAACTTGCGACTTTACATCTTATTTTTAACAATCTTATTATTTTCTGTAGATTTTGGGCCAACAACCTGAAATATTTTTTAGAGTTTTTTAATTCATGATATGCACCACTGGAGAATCTTCTAATAACTTTTAAAATTTTCCTAACAATAGAAAAAGTGACGTATTTGGTGGAACAAAAAGTTGCATAATTTCGTAAAGTCATTGCCCAGTGGTGCATATCATGAATAACACATACCGTATTACTTCGAATAAACGCCCGACGTTTATTCAATTTTTTTGCAAGTATACCCTTTGTTTTAGTTCTTTATCAGGATTTTAGTGCAAAATTTCGTTGGTTCAACAATTAAAATTGCATCGAAAACTGCTCTGGTTACAATAAATGACTAAAATCTTCCTTTTCAAACCCAATCAACGCTGGTATTGATGTATTAAAGTCACAAGCTTTGCCCCTCCCCCAGAGGGGGCGTTTAAAAGAAGGGGAACGTTTATTCTAAGTAATACGGTATATATACGGTGTTTACTTGTTGTTTTTTTAATCGTTTGTTCCTATAATAAGCAGCGAAGATATTAGACTTTCAACCGAAAAGCTCATGGAATACTGTGCTACTTTTAAAGGCTTAGAAATTTGATATGCTTTATTAAAGCTTAATCCTGCTAAGGATTATTCCCTTTTTTTCTCATCTCTTTATACCTCAATTTTCGTGCCATAATATGACTATGGAATGAACTCCTTTTATTTTCTAGATGTCTTCGGCCTTCTTCGCGAGAAAAGATACGCAGAATTTGAAGAAATTGTCAAACACGAAAAAGAAGTTATCAATAATCTGACATATGAAAATAAATATGAACCGACTATGCTAATACATGCAATCGAATATACAAAAGAAAATCCCCATTATTATCCCGAAGGTTATGATCATTCCATTGTTGAGTATCTTTCCAACCATGAGCATTGTGATATAAATATACCAGATAGTGTTAGTCAGACACCATTCTATTTTGCTACCGTAAGTGGAAATCTACCTGCTGTCAAAAGTTTACTAGCAAGAGATCGTAGTGTTTTAAACAAAACAACTTTTATGAGAAGTCCTCTACATCTTGCAGTTAGGCATAAAGAACTTGTTGAATTTTTTTTACAACAACCTGATCTTGATGTTGACATTCGAGATTATCATAGAAAAACTCCAGACCAGATTGAAGGTATTGATAAAGATATTAAGAAAATGATTCAAGACTACAGGAAGAAATCTAAAGAAAACAAACAATAAGAGACTTGTCAAAGAGTCCAAATATTTTTTTATTTTTTCGCAAATTATTTTTTGTACCTAGCTTATAAATTGATTTATAAATTGTATCATAATTCTTTGTATTTTATAGTTAATTTATCATACATCTGTCTACTTCATACTATTATTTCCATTGTACTGTCAGTTTTTCGTATAGTGAAATCACGACTTGTGATTGTCGTTGCATCCAAATTAACTGCTTGGATTTAACACAGGTTAAATCGCGGTTTAATCTTTATTTGATAAGCGCTACATCATTCTAATGGCTGGGTGGTCGCCCTCTGCCAACTGAGTCTACTTTGCTCATAGCCACGTGATGTCATGTTCATGGTAATGGCTATGAAAGCTGTAACTGGAAGCTGAGAAGATAAAATATTTTTGCCTCCCACCCTGTAGTTATGGTTGTAAGCGATCCTCAATTATTTATACTAATATTGTATTTATCGGGACAAATTTTCCCCGAAACTTATTATTCGAGGATTAGCCATAAATTTACGCCAAATCTACCGACTCACACTTATTTCTCCGCCGTTTTAGTCTACTTGATTGTTTTCTAACCCTAATCTAAGTCATAGGCAATTGGAAAGTTAAACTAAGAGTTTTTTTAAGCAACGAAATTTATTTCTGGAATGAAAATAATCCTTCTAGTCGAGTTCAGTTCAGTTTTAGGGTGGTAAATGCTGCACACTTTTTTCTTCTTTCCATTGTACTCAATTGTATTTTCTTGTAAATCTCAATTGTAAACTCTTACAAAATCTTAAGACACCCTTACATAAAATTGTAAACTTTTGCAACTAAAGTCTTTCCAAGATTTTTTACCAGGGCTTTACAAGTCGCTTCGATGGCCAAAATATACAGAACAAATTTAGAGCATTTAAAGACTTTGTGGGCTTTAAAACGTCAAATCCTATACGAAATCCCACAAACGTACTCACAAAATGGTTTAAAGAAAATTCTTGAAAAAAAAATAAGAACAGCCGAAAGCTTCACGATGTTTGAATGTTCTCATAAAAAACATATATAATTAGACGGTGTAGAAATTTAAAGAAAGCTTTTTAAAGAAATCTACGTAAAAGCTTCTCTCCTTTATCATGGCGGAACTGTGTTTGGTCGTTTGATAGCGCTGTTAACGTCCCTTCATCTCTTCTCGCTTCGTCGATGCTTGGAATAATGATCAATTGTGTCATGGGTGGACCGTCTGTCTTGTTCAACATGCTTCCAGTGATGCATGGACTCACAGTTTCTATACGACCAAGTCACCACATTGACCTCGTCAAATCCTCCGACTCGAAAGTAATCTATATAATCTGCGGCGGAAACTGAATTAACCAAAGTAGTTTCAAAAAGTTTGAAACCGAGCCGGAAAGATCTTGGCTAACTGTCGATATCATGTTTCATTTATTTGATTTCGTTCCCGGCATTAAGAGCATCGGAACAACTGGCTGACGGAAACAAGTGAATTGACTTTTAACGCATGATATGATTGAATTATTCACGGCGAAATGGAAAGACATTACGAACTGGAAAAAGCATCTCTGGGTGACAACACCAGTATTTGTGGTTCTTCGCTTAACAGATGTTGCAGTCCGACCTAATCCCATCGAACGTCAGAAAGTTGCACGAAGCGGTGTTAAGTGGTAAATGCTTTCATACATCATACCCAATCTTGTGCGCGTTTGTCGGAAACCATTATCTAACCTTTTATACCAAAATTTCATACCTCTAATCGTTCTCTATGTCAAGAAAGCATTATGATAAGGCGAAAATAAAAAAATGTAGTGTCCCGGAATGCGGGCGAAGGAAAAGAGTTCTCATGTGGCCGGCCAGAATTTTTTTTTTTTGCTTTTTTGATAACTTAAGATCATTGAAAAAGAACTTGATTATTACAAGCGGAAATATCTAACCAAATGGCTTTGATATATATTTTATGGACTTATGTTTTTTCATCATTAACACAGAATGCAACTCTATCCAATGATAAATAGAGACCAGGTCTTACTTGCAATTAATATGATCATTTGATACTCAATTCGTAAATTACTCAATTAGTAATTTCCGACTTTGACTTTTCGCTCGGTTTACTAGAATCATGGACGAAATATAATGAGTGTAATAAATATTGTATTTTAACGTTTTTTCAGAATTTAAAGTTTGTTGTTTTTGGATTTCTGTAGTTAATCATTTGTAATATTTTATTATTTATACCATTGGATTATTACCTAAAACCTAGTATTGAAAAGTACTCGGTCCCCGAAAAATATATGATAGATACGATAATCATAACATAAAAAGGATTTTTCGTGATTTTCGATTTTTCAGCCCCCGTTAAAATAGCACACTTGCTAAGCCAACCTCGTTCCCTGCGTATTATCAGCTTTTTTTATGCTTACTTGATAGCGCTAGATTCTCTGGCGTTCATGAGCAACGTAAAATAAAGCCTAGAATGCACGGGGACGAGGTTGTTGCTAGGCCTGTAACACCATATGAAGGGACAGTCACAAGATATTTACGACAATACATATTTGAGGCTTCAAAACAACGGGGAGGGGATACTTAGGCAAATGGAAGGTTCGGTAGGTATGTGCTGCCCTTCTTAAGGGCTCTGACCATAGTCCAAAAATTGATTTTGGTATTTGAACATAAAAGTTATATTTCAGGTTCCTTAACACTTTTAACAAAGAATTGCCTTTATAAATTGCTTTTTAATCGAATCCCTTAAGAGTAATTAAGAATTTAATTGCAAAAATGACGTTATGTATGAACTTTAAAAAGATGTTAATAATATGTTGCATCACGCTCTTTTACAAAAAGTGCTTAGTTTTAATGGGCAATTAACTTTTTTGTTTCAAAATTTCTTTACCCTGTCCGCAAAGAATTGAAGTATTTTAAATTTTGCGGAAAATTTTTCTAAAAAGATGTGTCATAAGTTTTGACTGTTTTTTTAAGCAAAATCCAGATGAAAAATTGATGAAAAACCACTATTTTGAAGATTTCGACGAGGGGTAAATCACTTCGAAAAAAGCGTACGAAATGATTTTTGATTTTTGATTTTTTTGTGATTTTTTGATTTTTTGCGTGATTTTTTTGTGATTTTTCTAAGAAGTGTACGAGATTTTTTCGAGTAATTTACCCCTCGGATTTCGAGACAAAGAAGCATTTACAAAAATTTTCCGCAAAAATTTTTATTGTTCGTTAAAAGATACACCATCTACTGCGAAAATTTTTTCAAAATGTTTTTTCTTTGTCGAAACTAAGCTCTTCAAAGTTGAAATACTCTTCCTCGCAAAAGTCTTCATTTTCTTCTTCATCAAATTTTTTCAATGCAATTTTTGAATTTTCAGATTCAGGAATAGTTTGTCTAACAGAAAATGTATAACATGCCATAGTTTTGTTGGTTACATCAGTCAGAAAACACATTTTAAACACGTCAATTATGAAAAATTCACTATGGTCAGAGCCCTTAAGGGTACCTTTTTTAGTAGACTTCCAAAGTCCTGCTAAGGGTCGGAAATATTAGAAAATCAAAATTCAGCCTCACTAGGGTCGGAAAAATAGGAAAATTTCAACTTTTCAACCCCTGAAAGATCGAAATTTGGTCAAAATTGGTCCCGTTAAGGGTCGTAAAATTCCCAAAGTTTTCCTTTGTTTTCTCCTTTTTAGTTCCCGGTATGGTAAGGGTCTAAAGTTCGAAAGTCGGGCGGCATCCCCCCGTCAGCTCGCAATCCTAGTAACCCCCCCTTCGGGCAAAACAAAAATTTTGTTAAGCCATTACGAGGCTCACTGAGGCTCACAAAATTGATAAGGGGTGGCTGCTGCCGTCAAGGCCGGCGTCAAGGTCAATTGGCGCCCGGTTTTCAAATTTCGCGCCACAAATAATAGCCGAGAGCTTGACTTTCTTATAACTTCTCTTGGCGTTTTTTTTGACTTTTATGTACAGGAAGAATAAAGTTCAATCCTTCTGTAACTTAGTAAGGACGAGTGAGTACAATAAAATGTGTACATAGCTAGTTAGACTAAGAGCCAAACAAAACTCAGGTGCCACAATGAAGAACTTGAAGCAAGAAACTTATGCATGTGTATGGATTACCAGAACCTTTTCTTCTTTTTCAATAGTTGTTTGGAAGAACGTGACACGTGACGATCTTTTGAATACTAATTACTCAAGCAAATTTATTTTAAATGTTCTCTTAGTCTTATATACAAATGACAGTCAGGCACATCCTGGCAAATAGACCTTTTTTTAAAGAGGCAGCCATGTTGAATAATTATGTACTCCAGCATAAAAACAATGATACAGCCATGCATAATTTTTAAAATATGCATGATACAGTAATTATGCATGGCTGTATCATTGTTTTTATGCTGTAGTACATAATTATTCAACATGGCTGTCTCTTTAAAAAAAGGTCTATGAACGGGGGGGTGAGCATTTGCATGGGGTATTCGTCACCCAGTGTAAATGAGATAGGGCGTCTCAGGCTAAAAGCATGAAAATGAATAAAAATGAACTTCAAACTGAAAAGGGAAAAAAGGAAGAAAACTGGGAACTTTATTTTTTCATTAAAAGTTTCTTCAATCTTCGAAGACAAAATACACCGTTTAGGAGTGTCAACTGCGCACGCGTCAATCCAATTTTCCATTGTTTTGATTTTAGCGATCACGGAAAATTCACTCTCCTCCGCAAAAAAACGGTAGGTAAACATCTGGTTCTCATAAGGAAACATAGCAGAAAAACGGTAGGTAAAGAACTCCTTTTAATCATAACTTCTTTTCCTCTTGATGAATTTTTGTGAAATTTTCAGGAGAGACTTATAAGATTATCATTGATATCATGTTCAAATATCTAAATCATTCTCTTTACAGGAGAGAAAAAAATTCACAATGTTTACATTCCTCTAACCTTTTAAAGTGCGCATTTTTACCTACCATTTTTACCGGGCCTCTGCAATGGAGTACCGTGAAATAGCGAGACTCTTAAACGGTGTATTGACCCATGGAAAAAAAATTTCATCTATGCAGTTCTTTGAAATGAAGCAAAATATTTCCAACCCGGTTCAATTAAACTGGGTATTCGGCGCTATTACGTCACTTTCGTTTTCGACCCCGTTCATTTGCCAATGGTCGCAAGTGAAAAATACCCCGTTCATTTGCCAGGATGTGCCTGACTGAATGACGACCCTGCCTATGCCCCGGACAGTCAGGGGCAAATGTCTGGGGTCTGAAAAAAATAACTTTTTCCCCGGACCTATGTCCGGGGCTCCAATTTTTGCGCCATAAATTTACCCCGGACGTATATCGCCGAGCACACTTTAAACCCCGGACATTTTTCAATGAATTAGAAAAAAGCCCGCGCGGTCAGCGATTCTATAAAAAGCGACCGCACTGGCTGTCTGGGGCGTCCGGGGTAGTCTCTCAAAAACAAATAATACGGACCCCGAGCACACATCAAAAAAACCCCGGACTGTCCGGGGCATAGGCAGGGTCGTACTGAATGATGTGTTCTGATTTCTATTCTAGATCTAGGAACTAGCTAGGAAACCTTTATCGCACTATTTTTGTCTCCCTAAATTTATCACTACTTTGCTTTGGCCCATTCCAGAAAATTTTCGTTACCCTGGCCCCGCCAACGTACATTTTAAAATTTTTTCTAGCCTCAGAAATAAATTTTTTTTCCAGTGGTGGTTGGAAATTCGGATGAACTTCATCATGAACGAAGATCCATGCCATGTATGTATACTTTTTTTGCAAAATGTGTCGGAAATTCCACTCTTTTTCACCGTTTTTAATTCAATTGCCTTGGAAATTTATACATTTATTTTCTTCTCTCGCCTTGGAAATTTTGAATTTTGGCGTATGTCCATGGAACGAACGAAGAAGTCCAAATTAGTAGCAATACGATGTCGAGCGTTTAACGTCACTTCCGCTGCATTCCATCGTTTATTTGTTAATCCCATATCGGGCAATTGGCAGTTAGGCACAGGGCTAGGAGGGTTAAGGCAGGCGTTCGGTCATTTTGAATGAAAACAAAAATATTTAAGTAAAAGAGGGTCGTAACATGGGACTGTTGATATTCTGGCCTGTTTTTTCACTTCTGTTAAATCTCTTTGACAACAAATTTGTTTTGATAACTCCACCAAGTTTATCAATCATACTTTCTGTCATAACATGTCACGATAACTTGATAACTGATAGTTTGCCCTTTTTAACTTTTTTGTTTTCATTCAAAATCACCGGATGCCGATTGGAGAATTAGAGAACGCCCACTGCCTAACAGCCTAACCGCCTATTGCTCAATGATTAACAAATCACAAGTGTGTAACTTGCGGTGCAAGTGACGTCAAACACTCCATTGTTTTGTCACTATACACTAATTTAAAAGCATACTCGGTGCGAAAGAGAAATCAAATGAATGACTTTGGAGGTTTGGTGAAATGGTGGCCGAATTGCCGTCCCATATTTTGTCAGGTAGTCCAAAGTTAGAGCAGTTGACAGCACAGGGGTTTGTGCAAAAAAACTAAACATCAAATGTTTTCCAAATCCCCCATTTTGATTCAATTAATAAAAAATGAAACTTTTCCATGGCTAATAGGAAAGATAAAAAAGGTGAGTCTAGCCTAGCCTAATTGCCAGTTGTCAGGGGGTGGTTGAGAACATTAAGAGCTTATTTATAGCCGCTTCACAAACCTTTCCAAGCTGACTTGTTAGGCTCATTCCAATATATCGAGAGTTGATTTTCCTTCAAGTTTTCAATGATCTTAGAGCCAATCAATGATCAATCGATCAATAATTGATTATCCTAGGTTATTAAGTTTCTCTTGAAATCAATCAATCAATATCCAATCTGCCTTTACAAAGAATTGACAATGCAGAGTATTTGGAGTCCAAAATTAACATCAGTTAGTCTTTCAGTTAGTCAATTTCAAGTTTCAGTTTTCCATTTGATTCTTGGAAATCTGTTTTTTGTTTTTAAACCTTTTTCTAAGGATAGCTTGGGAATGAAGTCTTGTATAATCTACAAAATTTATGCTATCTGTTTTCAAAAGCAATCTTTTTTTTTCAGAAGAAATAAATAAAAACTAAAATCAATTGATTATGGCTAAGCTGCAATATAACATGATCATCATTATGCAAGGTGGCATTGGTAATACCAGTCTGCAAGCAATTTACAGTAACCAGTTGTAAAACAGTAGATGATTGGCAAAAGTTACTAAAAAGGCTGGTGTGGTAATTACACAACCATTTCAAAAGTTTCTCAATGTCATTTTTTTCTAGCACATTGGTCAGTAAAACAAGCAGCTAGGTTTATTAATGCCATACCAATATTTGTCTAATTTCCAGGTACTTAAAATTACTTGGAAGTCATATATTTGTTTAGTTCTTAAATAATTAATAAATGTGTCTACAATGAAAATATTTTCATTGTTTTACTGGGGCTGTAGATTGTTCAATAGGTGCCTGCCTGCCTGCCTGTCTATTATGATTATTGATGTTAAATTTGACTTTACTTTGGTTATCCTTTCATTCCATTTCAAGATTGATGATTTTAAACCATTGAAGAATCCAAAGCGAACCCTCTCAAGCATTGAAAAAAAACTTGGAAAGTATGGATAACAAGCATTCCAAGCATAATAGTGTAAGGTTTTAACTAAGTTATCTTTCTGTAATATTTTTAAATTTTGGGAGAGTATGTATGGCAGGAGGTAATTTACTGATTTTTCACCTTGAATACATTTTTCTTTTTCCTTTTAGAATGGCATCCTTTTATCTGAATCATCAAATCAATCATGCAATGAAACTTTATATGAAAAAGATATAACTTTACAAGATGATTCAGAACAAACTGATTCTTGCAATGAAGATTCAAGTTTATCTAGTGACGAAAAAAATAATCTAGGTCATGATATACCAAGTCATTTATCCAGTCCAGATAACACATCCAATAAATTCAATTATATAATGACAATGGAAGAGGTAAATGAGCTTCGTGAATATGTCATTAGTTTAAGGCAAACCGGTGATGATATTGTTAGTTTAAAAATTGAAGATATTGAAAATGAAAGAATTTCCAAATTCAAAGGTAACAAGAATCCTCAAAACCAAGGTATCTACCTTTTTCACCAATCTGAAATGCAACAATATCTCCTCAATAAGTATGGATCTGTTCTGTTTATCAAAGAAATTAAACAAAGACGAGCAGCAGAATCAAATAAATTAAACAATTTTTCATTGTTTTTGATTTGTGTACGGACAAATTTAGATTGTCAAGTTGTTAGCTTGATACTCACAAACCAATTATATGGATTTAGCAAGGCTTTGAAGCAAGGCTTGTTAGAACTGCAACTCAATAATGGACTTTGGCAACCAAAATATCTGATGATTGATCCTTTACAACATGTTATTGATGCTGTGCAGGAGGTATTTCCAGGTTTGTTTCTCACACAGGCTCTCTTCTTTTACCCATTATATACAAATATTAGACAGTACTTAACTATATATTGTGTAAAAGCCACAGACATAATGGCTAAAAATAAAGTTAACAGATTCTTCAAAAAGAGGTGTTAAAAGAGGACAGTAGCAAATGTCTTCTTCTATAGTGTGTGAATAATTAATTTATTTTTTTTAAATTCAGGCGTAGCCTTCTTCTTCAATCAGAGTGGATGTTTACAGGAGACTGAAGAGTATTTGTCGTTAAATCTGATTGAGAATTCTGAAGAAGACACAAAAAAGCTTTTCCTGGATTTAAACCAAATGCTTGAACGCACGACAAAGAGTGCTGCATTCCTTGACCTAGTAAGATTGAAGAAAAAGAAGGCAACCAATCTGGAAGAAAACTTAAAATGGTTTTCAACACATCCAAAGGTTAGCTCTATTATGTACAAGGGTACTTATTACGAATGTGAATTATGTAAAAATTAAAAATCACCAGGGCGGGATAAAAAACATTTTATATTAACAAAACCGAAAAAAAATGCTTTTTAGTTAATTTTCACCACAAGACTATCACTTAGTTAAGTCCTAAGGCAACTACTTTTTTTTCTGGTTTAAGGAATCACTGATGCTTTTTTTACTAAAATTAAAAAAAATAAATATTTTTCATTGTTTTTCAAACCCTGTCTGATCTGCCATAAATGGCAAATTTTAAAGAAAACTTCAGTTTATAAGAGCAGGAAATCAAGGAAACGTGTTAGTGGAGCTCTTTTTTTCTCAATTTGCTTACCTGGTTGTCACTTTAACACAAATACTCTACTGAAAAACATTTTTCGATTTATTGGTATGTAATTTGTAGGTTTACTCAAACCACCTTTCATATTATTTTTTAAACACTAAATTAAAAAAAAAATTATTTTATTTATTTCCATCCTTTCCATCCAAAAACCAGAAAATGAAAAAAGAAATACTTGCCTAAAGAAATAATATTTAAATTACATTTTGAAGAAAAATAAGGTGTTGTCCTTATTGATTTTTATAGAAGTGGCTTCAAAGTTGTTTTCCAGATGATCTATCTTGTCTTCTACAATATGATTGGTTGAGAGAAGTTGTAAACTTGTACAGAAGTGTTTTGATGAAGTTAGGTGCGAGTAGTTATTATGGCATTGTTCCAGTGGTCAAACAACTTACACAAGAACTTCCTAAGTATTCCTACCAAAGGTAAAATTTATTCCCTTTTAAGCTCGCCCCATTCTTGTTCATCTTTTAAAAGTCTTCTTTGCTTTTCAGTGCAGAAAGTTATCATATTAGAATTTCAAATGTTAAGGGCAAAGGCAAATAAAGCGCTATTCATGATATGCACCACTGCGATGACTTCACCAAATTATGCAACTTTTCTGTTTTTGTTCCACCCAATACGTCACTTTTTCAATTGTTTAATATTGACGTACTGGGTGGAAAATTTTAAACGTTTTCAGAAGACTCTCCAGTGGTGCATTGAAATTACTATTCAAAGTTAACTAGACTGTTCGTTTTGATTATAACAACCCTGATTAATTTAGATATGCAACCAGGAATCAGAGACATTTCAAGAACAATCAACTTGTGTTAAAGTACCATCCATCACTTGAGAAGGATTTGGGTTTGCCCCTTTTTATGATTGACCATGTTAAACAAATTGTTGACGAAATCATCATTGAGGATCAGGTGACAATTGTTGAGTGTTATGCCCCTCGTAAATTTGAAGTAACCAATCAATCAAATGATAATGCAGTGCACTTGGTTAATCTTGGTACCCAAACCACTTTTCCATCATGCACTTGTCTGCAGTGGAAAAATAAACCTTTACCTTGTCAACACATGTTTAAAGTTTTTGCTGGTAGCCTGTTGGGTTACAAGTTATTTAAACCATACTATAGATTGAATTCATATTTCCAGATCGATTATTCTTGTGTAAAAATGGGGATGTTGTCAACTAAGAGTCATTATGATAACATTTTCAAAACCAAAGATGAGCTTACATCTAAGGGTTTGCCTGAATGTTCGAAGAAGGATCTTATGAGATATGGATCGTTGTATTTTGATGTTGATTTTTTCAAGTACTTTTCATATGAACTGGACCAATTGCAAGCGCCATGTGTAAAAGTAGGATCTGGTCTATCTAAAGTCTCCAGAAGTAGCCAAACTGTGGAAAAATATTTTAGACATTCAAATGTAACTAACTCCAAAGAAAGTATACCGAGAGGGTCTGACGGAAGATTTATGAAAAGCAAACACAAGAATCAAAATCTCTCAAAAGAATGTATCAAGGGGAGTTCCAAGTCTACTGACAAAAAACCGAAGACAAATCCGACAAAAACTGCAGTAGATGATGAAAATTGTACACAAACAAAATCACTTAGAAATGAAAGAAACAATCAACCATTATCACGTACTTCTAGACAATGCAAATCTTTTTATAAAAGTCGAGAGCAAAAGCAGCGAGCAGATCAAATGGTTAAAGCTCAAAGACTCAAAGAGTACAAAGAGTCAATGAAAAAACTTGCACTAAGCAGTGGTTTTTCATGCTATCAGAATTCCAATACTTCAAGTAATGAAATCAGTGATATCTCTGCAAATGAAAAACTAAATGAAAAATTTCCACAATCAATTATGAAGTCTACATTGCTGTTGAATTCCAAAAATACACAAGCTTCAATTACAAGACCCTCGGCATGTACAAAGCTAACAATTTCGCACTGTGCTCCTTCTACAGGAAAACAATGTTCAGTTACTGTTCAAAGCATATCGACTCAAATTAAACCAGCCCAAATTCAACAAGCTACATCTGAAAATGCAACAACAAAGCAATCACTACCAATTAGTAATAAAACAATACCAACTAAAGTTACAGTCTCACCGACCACAGTGCCAGATTCTATTCAATCGACAGTGTTGAAAATGTTTGTCCACACAGATCAATCACTTCCGATCATACTTCAACCAGCAATAACAAACAATGTCACCCTAACGCAGAAATCAGTGTCAAAAGCAACTAGTAGTACGATAACACTACCTAAACCCACAGTTCTAAACAAGATTCAACCAGGAACATCAAATATGATTGCCCGACAAAAACAGCCAGTACCAATTAATACTCAACCAAAAGTGAGCAAATTCGTCGCACCCAGCCAATCATTATCTTTAACAACCAAACCCAATGCAGTGCTTCCAAAACAATCATTACCAATCATTCAACCATCAACATCAAATAAGATTGTTTCTCCAAAGCAGCCAGCGATTGTTAAGCCATCCAAAACAGCCAAAACAATCATTGTCCTACCAGAATCATTACTTCCAGGGTTTGCATCTAAGGCAAAAGGAATTCTTCCAATACTGACATCTCCCACTTCAAAAGCAGCGCCTGTTCATACAAAACCAAATGAAAAGAATGTCCAGAGCTTGCTTAAGCTCTTAGCTGACAAGGATACCCCTAAACATGTCTCAAAGAATGCCCCTCATTCGCTTAAAGCTGTTAACGACAGTTTCAATGTTGCTGTGAATAAGTTTCACAGTACAATCCCGCCCAAAAAACTCCTCAATACAAATGGAAATCATTACCAAGATGCTGGATCTGTAACATCAAATAATGATCAAATTAAAGTTTTTCAAAACCAAGCCAAACAAGTTATCAATAAACCCAAATTGAACCCAGAGCAGTTTTTGGTACTACCGAGAAAGACAAACCCTAAAACTACAAACTCAATAAATGATAACACTTTAGATCAACTTTCCAGCGAAGAAATTACCAGAAGATCACAGCCACTAAACCCTGCAATGACATTAGATTCAAATCAAATTGGTATTTCAGCACCACTACAGTCGAAGAGGAAATTGTTGCAACCTGATTCTAGTAATCCTACCAACAATTGTGCTGGAAATATAATTGGCATGGCAACAAGTGAGATTTCAACATTACAACCTGTTACAAAGCATCGTCGGAAATCAGAAAACCCAATACGTAGAAAAACGGATAACACGTCAGGACCACTGTCATTGGACTCTCCTGGCTTGAGGGTTATGAATGCACAGGCGATAGATGCGTTTATAGATTCGTTCGAGATTAAGAAGAGGTAACATCTGTTATGAGAATGGGGTGGTATCAGACTCGCCTCATTTGCAATTAAACACTTTGAATGGTAACCATGGTAACATTGAAGAGGTTTTAGATATTGAAATCAAAATCGAACCATCAGATCTTTTGATGGATCAATTTTAGTTTTTTGAAACTTTTGGACTAGTTTTTTAAAGGTTTCTGAATTTAATTTTGCAACTTATTTGTCTGAAATTGCTGCCGTCGAGGCAAAAGGTCTAATCTCAGTTTGCTTTCCAAACTTAAATTCTAAGATTTGTCCTTTCTTTTAGTGGAGAAGGATCTTATCTACAAGAAAAAGGGCCAGCCTCACAATTTTAAGTTAGAAAAGTAAAAAAATAAATTCGATTTTTCCCAGATATTTGAGATTGGACTTTTTGCCTCGATGATAGCGAAATCTGCCCGGATTATATTTATAATTTTCATTCTGCTATCTTTAAATCTAAGCTCCTTTGGGTAGATTTCTTCCAAATTCACAGAAATTTGTTGCTAAACTCTTCGATTCATATCTGAAAAGTTATCTGTGTTGATTGGTTCTACCATTGTTGATTAAAACTAAGGTTACCCCTTGGACATGAACTTATTTTTAGACTATCAAACTATGTATTTCAAAGCTCAAAAAAGAAGAATTACATCTGTTGTGTTATATTAAAATTTTGTATAATATTTTGAGTACATTTTCTGACATATACATACATTTGTCTCATTTTTCTGAAGTGGCAGCCAAAGAAATCATTGTGATTTTGCAAAAATGATTCGGTAGAAACCCCTTATTTACTTTAAGCGTGCAAACTTTTACGATCATAAACCTAAAATCACGAATGAAGACAAAAGGATGAAAAATGGTTTTGTGGGACAAGTACTTCTTGAAATGGATTGAAACTTTTGTTTGTATTTTGCTTATGAGGCTTTAAAATGCTAAAAAGTATCATAAACATTTAATTTTGAGTTAGAAGTGTTGCAAATTTTCTATTTTGTCAAAAACTTTTCGCGAACCTAAATGGCCCTTGAAAAATTTTCAAAGGCATATAATTTCGCGAAAGTTTTCTACAGTGAAAAACTTTGACTTACGTCTTAAAATTTTATTTATTTTATTATTTTTAGATAATGAAAAAAGAGAGAGAAAAAAATAAACAAGAAAACAATCTTTATAATGATTGATGACACCAGGAATGAAATAGACAAGGAATATGATTTGACATCAAATAAGCATAATGAAGAGTACAATATTGCTGGTACTGCAGAATCTCCAACTAAAGGTGTCATGGATGGTGTGTTTGAATCATATGGTAACTCGCCCATCAAACCTTCACTTGAAAATGAAACTAACATGGATGTCATAAAGAGTATTGAAGAAGATTCAAGTACAAACGACTTTGAAAATGAAATTGATTTTCAAATGGCTGATACCAATGAAAAGGTCATTGAAAACCTTCTAAACGATTTGGTTGATATAATTGTTGAAGCTGAGAATCCAAGGATTAGAAAACAAACAAGTCTGGACAAAGCTCGGAATAACAACATATGTACAACATACCAAAACCCGACTTTGAATAAAGCTCCAAGATTGTTTATACTTGATGTAAATAAAAATAAGGAGGAGAAAGAAGATATCTGTGAAGTTGCAATTGCTGATTCTCTTCAAGAAATGTACAGAATGATCGAAGAATATAATTTGGAAACTGGTCAACGGTATATTCCTTCTCGGAAACGTTTCAGAAAAGGTATTATTCTTATTTTTAGCAGCCTATAAACATGAAATTATAGCGATTAAAATGAGCACATAGCAGGCCTCACAACCAACAACTTTCTGTCTTTTTTGATTTTTGGAATGAGAATCAAATAAAGTATTTTTTTATTCGTTTTTTTAGATTCACCGATAGACTTTTCAGAGCAATTACCCCTCCACTGGTATAACAAGTTTCCTGCGGGAGTTGCCACAAGTGATCAGATATCTTCACGCATAACCTTCACTGGCCAACTATCCTCATGGAGAAATGACTTTGAACTGAACAGGATGCCTTACTTTCATTTTGGACAGTGTCGTTTTATTTGTGAATTTGGAAACAAACAATGTAAAAGAATAAATGTAAACTTTTTCTTCTGTTTCATTCAAAATAGTTCTTCACAGACCAAAATAGTTTTTTATTAAAGTCCGTTGTTGTTCTTATTGCTTTTTCAAAATTTTCAAATTTATTTACTCATTAATCGAAAATGAGCTTGTGAACTTTTGGCTCATTTTATTTGTTCTTTATACTTCTATATTTTTATCATTCAATTTAAAGCATTTTTTTATATTTCAGCAACCTAAAGGACCCTTTTGCAATGCTTACGTCTACGTATCAAAATTTATGTTTTTCCCTGAATTCAAAGGAAAGGTTAGTTTGGTGTACACGTTTTTTTTTTTTAAGAAACTAGTTTTACCAAGCAGCCTCAATGTTTCTTAAGAAATCGGCCTTTTGAGCCTTAAATGTTTCTTACATGTTTCTAAACTTTTTGACATAATCAGCCTCATGGAAGGCTGGATTGGAAGGTTCTTAAGAAAAACCGAATTAAAAAATGCTATTTTCTCATTCTCAGCCTCAGCATGTTTCTTAGATGTTTCTTAGTTTTTAGGCATTCTGAGCCTCATGTTTCTTAAAAGTGTGTTTCTTAAAAAAAAAAAAACGTGTAGTGTTCCACTTTTTCTAGGTTATGATGATTGCCAATTCAAGCCTGAGAAAAATTCATGGTATTTTGGGGTCTTCACAATAATTTACAGTTCAAGATTTACTAAAGTGCGCAAGTTTGAATTGAAATTGTGAGAAAGCTTTTGAGCAGAGGAAACAGTTTAAAAGTTTCTCAACAAAAAATTAACCAGTGATCCGTGTGATCAATAATGATCTCAAAATCCCAATTTAGAATCTATTCACAACTCTTATCATTTCCCGAACATTGAAGTGTTCATTCGTTCATTCATTTTGTTTTAGCAAGACAAGCTGTTTCCAGACCGTTACTTTCAAAAGAGGCTAGAGAAAGGTGATGAAAAGCTGAACAAGCGGACGGTATACGTGATGTCTTTCCCAAAACTATCAAGGCATCTGAACCACATTCATCATCCCGAAGATGAAAGGGTAAAGCTATAATATTCTAGTTCAATTGGTGATGTGCACCACTGCAATATCTTCTGACATTACATCACGGACTCAATAGCTGATTGGTTGCAAGTGACGTAAAATCAGTCAAAACGTCACTTTCAACCAATCAGCTGTTGGGTCCGCCGAAGACATTGCAATGGTGCATATCATGAAGAGTGTTTTTTTTAATGTTTTCTTTTACCATTGAGTACTAAAGATGGTTTATGAAAAAGTTGTTATACCAAGAATCTTCTTGCTTGTACAGAGGAAAACCTGAGGAAACTTTACTACGTTTTGATACTAAAATTAGCAACCTTTTTACCCTTTTTCAGATTTTTTTTGCAGAAAATGTTTTCATTTCAATTATTTTTGAACATGCTTAGTGAATACGTTGAAATGAATTCCTACTCTTACACTCTAGCACAGTGCCACTATTGACCATCGTATCACTATGAAAATGCAGGATTTCAGTTTGAGAGGTATGACGTCAGAAGAAATTAGACATGGCGTTGACCGTTACGTCAAAGACGAAATTTTTCATAACAAGGAACGTCCGGATCCGTCGGATAAACGATATTATCCTCAATACTACGACGTAGGTGGTACCCGTCGAAGAGTTTTCAGTCTTTGTACCATTTCCTTACCAAACATCGAGAAATTGGAAAGTCGTTTCAAAGAATTAAGAGAGAAGCAAGGGGCTGAAGTTTACTTTAAAATTGACGAGCCACCTATGGAGGAACGATTTCGAAATCGTGTTCAAGATATATGGGCCTGGGAGAATCGCAAAAATAAACCAAAACCTGATGAGGGTGTAGACGTAGAAGAGTTAACTCAACGAATTATAGAACAAGATTTATTGGAAATACGGAAATTTAATGATGCGAAACCATGGCGACAACGAGCTCCTAGACCTTTATGGAACACACCCATTCAAAAAGTCTTTTTCTTTCACCAAACTCGTCATCAACAATTACTACTCAATCGTTATGGTTCCATGGTCCATTTTTATGAAATCAAACCACCTGAAAATCTGATCACCTATCGCGCTCTCATGGTTTCATTATTCTTAATTTGTGTACGAACGAACGTCGATTATCAAGTTGTTGGTACGATACTTTGCAATAAATACAACGATCATATGAAAGTCTTGACAGAAGCATTGACTGAGTTCAAAGAGATAAATAGTTCTTGGAAACCCAAATATTTGGTGATTGACCCTACTGAAGCAATGGTTTCAGTTGTCAGAGAGCTGTTTCCAGGTATTATTTTTTCAATATCATCTTTCGCTAAAATTCGATTTTTGATCGGCAGACAAAATCTTCTCTTTTATTCTTGATCAGAGCACGGATGATAAAACAGGGACTGTGTATAACTTTGATTGTTCCTTCTCAGACTTTGAAATGCTTGAAATGCTAATTAAAAACAACACTCCGACGAAGGGACCACAAAATCACAAATAGAAAATATGCAAACAGTCAAAGGGTCTTGATTTCGGCCACCTGTCGATACCTTTTAAACCTTCGTACCCAGTGTAAAGAGGCCTTGAAAAGAAGTATTGTATTGACATATGAACAATCACTCAAAAATGAGACAAGATCATGGCGTTGTAAATCTTAGAACGCCATGGACAAGACAGAAAATCAGCTGTCTAGATTAAGGCTAAAGGGTCCCTGAATCCCTGATTTTTTTTGCTGAATTCTCCTTTATGACCTTCTTGGTTTCTATAATCGTCATTCGTTTTTCAATTCGGAGATTATTTCAACCTTTAGGTGTCGAGTATGTTTTCAATGGTGAATCTTGTGTCCGACAATGGAAAGATTCTTTGAAGCCCCATCTATTGAATGGCATCATCAACGAGGACACGAAAAAGTTGCAAGCAGATTTGAGGGTGATGCAACAAAGTTCTTCAATGGACGAATTTACTGACCGGATAGAAGATTTATCGGAATCAGAAATGTGGAATAATGAATCATTGCTGGAATTTCGACGATTTTGGTTCGCTCATACTGAGGTACCTTTGATCACCCATTTTCCATGCAAGTCCGCCTATCGATTCATAATATTGAGATTAAAGCATATTAAAGCATCAGATAATTCGTGACGGGAATAGGGGTCCCTGCAGCCTCCATTGATAATGCTGCATTTTTCTACAAGCTAACTGGGACCTAGTCTGTACACAGACCCGATATCTACGGCGAATTTCAAAATTCGTCGCCGTAGAGGGTGTGTTGGCATTGTCTTTTCTGATTTGAGATTTTTCAAATCGACCGCTGCGATGGAATGCAGAAAAACGGTACAGAGTAACGCGGACCGGGAAGCAAGACAGTCATAAATATAAGCTTTACTTCTGTGTTGCCCTTTGTTAATATCCAGCGATGATTTGCTTAAAAATAGTCTTGAGTTTGTTACTAAGGGTATCCAGGCCGACTTTGTAAGATGAAGCAATTTATGTAGGGTTCGTATGTGTGGCTAGAATCAGTGGCGTTGTGGGAAAATATTTCTGGAGGGGCCAAAGTCAATTTGTTTTAAATGGCGCCACTCAATTTTCTAAACTCTTACTAATTCGTTTGCCTAGGCATAATGAGGAAAGAAATATTTAGTGGATAAGAGTAGACATATCTTTGATGAATGGAAAAGGGAAAAACAGCCCCCACCATGGTTGGGGCCGACTAGAAAATTTTTGAAAATCGACTGCCTAGATACTCTAAATCACCAAATAAAAATAGACAAATTTGGCACTAGGTAGAGTGAAAAAAAAACTTAAAGAAATAATGTGCAATGCGAGCGAAGCGAGCGAAAAAATTGATGTTTTATGATTTCAATATTGTTGTCAGCAAATTGGTATTGGGGCGCAGTTAGATTTTCATTTAATAATGCTATATTGTACATAAAAGAAATTGTAAGTTAGCTAGATTGCAAAGAATTTACCAATTAACTTTATTGCGAGCGAAGCGAGTAATTCAAAATTATCTCAGTAAGATTGGTCCCGGGGCGCAATTAAAGGCGCATAAAGTATGATTTTTAAGATTGGGGCGTTTAAACAATCTCTTTTGGCGCTCCTTGCTCTTCGGTGCCCCTTCAAAGAAGCTCCGCTGGGGGGCCGTGGCCTCCCCTGTCCCAACGCCACTGGCTAGAATAGTTTGTGAAACCTTCAGTTAAATATAGTTGACTTGCGAAATCGAAAAGGGAATCTTATTTGTTCAAATTACAGAGAGATTCCAATTATAAAGGTTTTAATAAGGGTTTCCCCTTAAAGGGGACTAAAGAATAAGTTCGAATTATGGAAAGATTCAAATAATAAGAAGTTCAAATAAACAAGAGTCTACCGTCATGTATTTTTATTCCATTTTTTTAGAAATGGGTAAAATGTTGTTTCCCTCAAAATTTAAATTGCCTTCTTGAAGACGATTGGCTGAGAAAGATCACTCGGAATTATCAAGATCTAGTTTTGATGTCTTCTTACAGAAATGTTGCTCCGTTGGAGGGGTTTGAAGGTGGAATGGAACGTTTGTTATGTTATTTGACTGGTGATTCGGAAAAAGAGATTTACAAAAGGTCTGACAAATTTTATGTCTTAAAATTTTAGTTTTAGTCAAAACTCGCTTTTGGTTTTCTCAGAAAGGCCTACAACCACATAAGCTTAGATACACTACAATTAATATTTTGTGAATTTTGATATGATTTCCATCTCAATTATGAAATAAACTTGTAGGCTTGTATATTTATTGGCAAAACATCTACACTGGAAGCGGAGGCTTGAAGTCCTTTTCTTCTTTTCTGATTGGGCTTTTTCAGAAAAAAAACGTATACCCCCTGTTGAGGAGGTCCATTTCCGTTCCAAGGGGGTAAGGTTTGATATGTGGCGGAATTCCATAGGGAGATACAAAGATCTGTCAAAAATAGCTGGAATTCCATGAGGGAAGCTTTTTAAATCCTACTAAAATTCAGAATTCCAGAGGGGTTTAAGCCTGAAATTGCCTGGAATTCCAGGGGGTTGCAGCATTTCCAGCCACGAAATGATGGACCTCCTCAACAGGGGGTATACTGTTTTTTTCTGGAATTTTACTTCCAACGTTTTTTATAATCATTTCATGTTTCTCACAACTGCTTTTTTTTTCAGTTACGTTCAAAAGAATCAAAGGCTGTTCACTGCCGGGCACTGTGTTCTCAAAAACAGCAAATCTTTAGTACATAACTACAAGCTACCAATCTTCTTAATGTCACATTGTCATCCAATACTGAGTGCACCTCAACAAGTAGAAACACACATCCAGAAAGTTTCCATTCAAGAGTATACAGTCTTCGAGCTCAAAGATAAAATCCTCGATCGTTTTCATGTATCCCTTGGTGACCAATCGATTTTCCCATCATGCACTTGCACTGAATGGATCAACAATCCTTTACTCTGTCGACACATGTTTCAAGTTTTCAAGATGTATACACTCGATTTTGAATCGATAAGTCCGTTGTATAAATCGAGTCCTTTTTTCACGGTCGATTATCTCTGTATCGATCAACAAGTGAGAAGCATCTCTACAGAGACCACGCAATCCTCGAAAGGAACACAATCTGAAGAACGGCAAATCGTCAAATATCTACCGCAACCCATATTCAAAACAATGAAAAATGTTAACGATCATAGTATGTCCATAATGGAAGGTTTAAATTATTACATTGATAAACTTGCCAACGACTTCATGCACGAAACATTTCGTAAAGCTTTTAAAGACGAATTGCAAAGCTTAGAAAAGAAGTATTTGAAAAAAGCCAAACGAGGTTCCTCCAGAACGGTTTGTTTACTTCCAGCCGTTCCGGTGAATGGTACACTAGCTTCGCCAAAAAAGCAAGCTCAACAAACTCTAGTTGTGTCACTAAATCAGGCTGCTTCGAATCAACACGAGACTACTAAATCAACCGATCAGGCTCCTTTGATTCAACACGTGCCTGCTTCGATTGACCACGTAACTGTCAAATCAACCAATCAAAACCCTTATGTTCAACACGTGACTGCTAAATCAACCAATCAGGCTCTACCGATTCAACACGTGACTGTTTCGAGTGACCACGTAACTGTTAAGTCAACCAATCATGCTCCTTCGATTCAACACATGACTGCTAAATCGACCAATCATGCTCCTTTAATTAAACACGTGACTGCTCAACTAACCAATCAGACTTCATCGATTGAACAAGTGACTTCTAAATCAACCAATCAGGCTCTACCGATTCAAAACTTGGCTGCTACAACAGTAAAGCAGTACCCTTCGATCCGGCCCGTGATAATATCAACCAATCGAGATACCTCTAAGGAAGCTACTAAAAAACCTCAATGTTCCTCCATACGCTCTTCAACTCTCACACGTACCGCAGACAAAATAGCCAGTAAAAGAAAAGAAGTCACTTATTCTATAGCAAAACCAACAACTGAAAAGCCCTCCTCAACATCAGTAGATTCTCCTGAATTCATGAGCATCGACCTTCCCAAATTACCGACGTATGTTCTACACCCATCCTCTGATGAAATGGCCCCGACTGCGAAACCTGCCAAGCAGATGGCTGTGTCTGTTGAATCCTCCAATCAGATATTTCCTTCAAAAATTTCATCCAATCAGATCGCTTCGTCCATGGATACATCCAATCAGAACACTTCTTCCTCGAAAGCAAACAATCCGATTACTCCAATCACGCCCACCAAGTCTGTTTCTTCTGTGAGACCGTCCAATAAGATGAAAGCAGTTACTTCAAACGGCCCGCATCGGCCGATCGATATTTCAGCCATATCAGCTATTCCCGGTGTTCCGATAAAAGCACCGATATATCTTATACCGGTCACGTCTGCTTCGGTGCCACAAAATAATACTGCCACATCTTTTAATAAAAAGCTTCAAAACATTGTCGAATGCTTTAACGAGAAAATCAAAAACAAGACAATCTTGCCTAGTAATGGGTCTACCAATATAGATGACGCGACTTTGAAGAATAATACCGATAACGGAGAGCTCCAAAAGCTCTCAAAAACACCCTCTGTATCATTAGAAAACAATGTTGTAAAAGAACATACTAAGCCAACCAACCCAGGGCCAACTTATCCAACGCCAGGTGTCAAGTTACAGCAGTCAAAAGACACTATATATCGTCTTTTACGAAAACAATACGGAGATGCTATCGATTTACGAGAATTAAACGAATGCCACTACGACTCGAAAACAATCGAAAAAATTACAAAAAATCTTCTTGAACGTGACAAAATCGCAAACCCAAAAACCCCCGAAACTGCATCTCAACATCAAACAACTCCTGTCCTACCCTCGAATTATACCATCGATGTATCAGGCCGTAAACCAAACAAAGCTCCAATCCCTTACCGTACTACAACTTCTAAGATAACTTCGCCCCCTGCTTTTCCTTCTCCTCCCTCAAGATTGAGAAGGTTGGCTCCTAAGCCATCAAGATATATTCAAATGGAAGCTGCAAACATAAAGAAAACACCAAGAAACACACCCAGAACGAGGTCCAATCTAAATTCGCAGATTTCGGTTTTCCGAAAGAAAACCTCCTTGGACAAGAGGAAGAATGGTGATGAAACGAACCACCCATTGATTCCTCATAATGAAATTAAAACTGAAAATTTCTTTGATATTGAACGGAGGGACAACCCTTCTCCAAGAAAACAACACGATTTAAGTTTACATTCTATTCAGAAAGAAGCCTTGGAAAAGATTTCAAGTTTGAAACGGTCTTTGGACGAAAGTTTACAGAATGAAATTGTATCGTTGGGAAACGGTAACGCAAAGCCAAATAAAATTATGAAAAGTAATACGGAAACTTCGTGAATATTCTATTTGTGATTGATAGATAATAATAGAATAATTACTTGAATTGTTCTTGAAAGTTCTTCCATTACTCACAGTTTGCTTATACTCGCTAGTCGCTTGCTATTTTAAGCTTTTTGTTAAAAATCTTGTACTTAGCAAATTTTGACCCCCCGTCTTGATAAAATGCTGGGGAAAGCTAGTAAAAACACACAAGTATTCATTAATTTAGCATTCTTGAGTTGACATTTTTAGCTGTAAATATTTTAACGTTATACATATCCATATTATGATTATGTTTATGTTTATAGTAGAGCTTATTTATTATTGAAGATAAAATATGACAATTGATTCTTATTTCCTTCCAGCGGGTGTCCCATAACGGAGGTTCATGTCAAAAAAAATTACGCAGAAAAAGTATAAAAGCAAGTCCGTCAAAATGTATCAAGATATTCTGAGCAAATGATGAATATTGTTACAACGAAATATAGCTGGCCGCCTGGGCTTACGCTTTAAGCTTACAGCGCGGTACTGGAGCCTTAGTTAAGCTTATCTTGGCTTGATGAATTTTTTCGGACTTGCTTTTATTCTAAATTGTCAGTTAATAATAAATTTCAAAAGTTAAACCAACATTTTACTAAAGGATCTCGATTGCTTTGATTGGATTCTTTAAATTGATTTCTGATTATGTGTTATGTATACCCTTGCTGACTTGCATACAAACCTGAGAAAAAACAGAATCTCCCTCGTCATTTGATGTGACACTGGGGAAAATTCCGGATTTTCGGGTAATACTGTTAGGGAAAAAATGTGACACAAAGCTGACAACTAGACGTTGAAGTTGAAGCTGACAACTTGAGCTGACGTATTAATCATCGTTAGGATGAATTCAAGAGAATAGCACACAACTATGCAAACGTCATAATTATTACTTTCAAAATTTGACCGAAATTCAATCCCACAATCCTTTTTATCTTGATTCGTAATGCGTTAGTTAGTTATTAAAGTTATTACTTTTGTATTGTCAATAAGTGTAATTGACTTGTAAAAGCAATTAATGCAAAGGATGATGGGATTAAAACTCGCGCAAACATTAATTTTGATGTCTATTTTTAGAATCGCTGCGGTATGCTATTGATTCTGTATATACATATTTCTTTTGTTTTTTCTCCCTTCAGATAAAAAATGATTCAAAAAAAATTAAACATAATCACACCTCTTTAATTGGAGGCTGGCTACTGTAAAAATATCACACGAACTTATGACCGGTCACTTGATATCAAATCCATCTACGAAGGGTATGAAGTTGTTCATGGAAATTTTCAGCAAAGAAACAAAACGAAGAAAGGTAGGCTCAGATTGTTTTTGGTTTGGGTTTGTCTTTAAGCTTTAGCCAAATCCCAGACTCGTGTTTTTATAAAATTTTAGTCTGAAGGTTGGCGTGCATACACCATGAAACTCGGAGTTTGAAATTAGAACTTTAGCCAACTATCGTAATGATAAGAAAATGCCAACATATGTATTAAACACTATTACAAGCCTCATTAGGGTACTAATTATTTGTATGGATATAAAGAGCTTCATTTACTTTGTTTCTGCACACTCATTTAAATGTCTTGTTGGTATATTTCGCACAGATTCTAAAGAAATATTTTGTCACACTTCATTCGAATTTAAAGATGGGATGAATTTTCACTGATTGCTGATCAATGCATCATGGTTTTGGAGATGGGAGAAAAGAATGACATTTTACCACATGATAAAAACGATGTACAAGATAATACAAGCTGCGTTATAGATCCGCAAGCACCAAACTTAGACAATAATGTTAAGCTTGAATTTGATATTGTGAGACACCGAGTCTTTCCACAAGCACACAACTTGGATAAAGATGTTCAGCTTGAATTTGATACAATGACACTACATATTGACCCGCAAGTCAAAACCTTGGTCGATAGCCTCGTTTCGGAGGTGATCGAGGCCGAGAATGAGGTTGAAAAGGAGGAAAAAAAGACGAAAAGAAAACGTAAAGTTTTCATCACAAACATTTTTCAAGACGAAGATCCTGCAGAAATAGCGATTGCTTACTCTTTTGAAGAAATGAATCGAGTTTTTGAAGAATACAAGACGCGGACTGGCATTGATTTTTCAACTGTTGGAAAAGCTTTGCATTCAGGTTAGATCTTTATTTTATCTCATTTCACTTCAGACTTAGGTTTTCATGGTTTTCCTGATAGTCAAAAAACTTTTATTTAACAAAAATCAATACTATTGGATAGAACATGAAATTCTGAGGGAAAAGTACTACGTCCATAGGTTCCCTTATTTGATAAAAATCTGACTCCCCTTGAAAATCGAATTAGAGAACGTATTATCAGTTCGAAAACTATGGGCGTCAAATTTTTAAGTTAAATCAAAATGGCCCCCAACTATTCGGAAATATCTAAAGATAGAAACTGTTACGAGGATATTAGCACTTTTACAGAGGGAAAGCTCAATATAGTATTTGACAATTATTTTAGTCGTTTAAGGTGTGTTTTTTTTTCAGGCCGCCCAAAGATTGATATTTCGAAACCTTTGAAAATCAGATGGTACCAAAATGAAAAGAAATTCGCTTGCCACACCCCTTCATGGCGTGGTGATTCAGAGATCAATGGTGTACCATATCTTTATTGTGGCAAATCTTCTTCTTCCTGCGAATTCGGTAAAAATCCAAAAAAGACAAAGTCGGATGGCTCCAAAAAGGTTTGACATGCTTTGTATCTCCTTTCTTTTTACAATTTGGAATGTAAAATTTTTTCTAGATTTTCGACATTCTTGCTACACACTTTATATATTAGAGTCAGATTGAGCATTGAGTAGTTAGCTAAGATTACTCAATTAGTACGAAAAAGGCGTGCTCATTTTTTATCTCTTAGATACGTAAAAAGTTGGGTTGTCCAGCATTACTTAACGTCCGTAAAATCACAATGTTTCCTCAATTCAAGGTTAGTGTTTTAATTTTGAATCGATAAATATATTAAAAGAATGGTTGAAATTACGAGTCGTGTTAGGCTCGCGAAATTATAAATTTCATTTTAGTTTCAGAAATCATCGAAACTTTCGAAAATGTAAGAAAATTGTTTAAGCACTATCAATTCTGACCACTTTACATTATCAAAGCTGTTCCAAAGTTTTCATCGTCAAATCATCCACGTGCCCATCTATAACTAAAATCATCGACATGGAATTTACAAATTTCGTATTAGTTCCTAGGCCTGATTTTATGTAATCTCCAAGCAGATTCTGATACTCTGCGCATGGTACGTATTCTCTCTAAATGTGAGGGTTCCGTAAGAGAATCTGTCCAGGTTCGCACACCGCTTTGATCTTTTTCGTCCAGATTTGGGAAGAATGTTAAATGAGCTTTTGAGCGTGTTGATTGGTTGAATAAAAACAATCGCACCGAAATCAAACCTCAATCATATACGTCAACATTAGAACCCAGTCGCTTTTGCTTTCGTTTGCAAGAAACAACGCGGTTTTGATTGTTTTGGCTAAAAAACTAGAGAACCTTAGAGCAGAGCCTGGTATGTGCAGGATGGATGATCAGTTATGAGATTAGATTCTATGTAACTTATATTTCGCGAGTTTCCTAAAATTTGCGAAATTTGATATTCGCGAAAATTGATATTCGCGAAAATTTTTAAATAAGCACTGATTCGTTCAAAACTGCGCTCATTAACATACTATCCAATCAGATAAGTTTTTGTTGATATTTTTCGTGCCGTTTACACGAAGTCAACACAGAAAGCTGATTCGAAACCCATGCTTTATAAAATTTTAACGAAATCCGTTCTTTTAGAATAATTTGTTGAATCTATAATCTTTGTTTCTTCAATTTTCAGTTGGACGATATTGATCAATTCGATTCAAAAACGTTATCAAGTTTAACTGATGTATTGAGGGAAAGTTTGCTTGCAGAAGATAAAGAACTTCGACGGAAAGTTGTTTACGTTTTGTCCTTCCCGAAAGATTCAACTCATCGATTCCATAATCCTAGCGAACAGGTATGTGTCACGTGTCACAGGAAGAAGCATGCCCGAAATAATTACCCCCCCCAGTACTATTTCCCGGAAATAAAAACTCCCAATAC
Organism: Clytia hemisphaerica; assembly: GCF_902728285.1. Classification (NCBI taxonomy): domain Eukaryota; kingdom Metazoa; phylum Cnidaria; class Hydrozoa; order Leptothecata; family Clytiidae; genus Clytia; species Clytia hemisphaerica. The sequence goes on from NW_027104175.1 coordinate 773,147, forward strand.
ATATTTTTTTAAGGCTCAAAACTGAAAGAGTTTTAAAATCGTGTGCCTCTATTATATATTATGTACGAGCAAACAAAATTCCCAAAAATCTAAAACAATTTTAAAAAAAGAGGCTGGCGTGGATTGGAACTTTTATAAACCATGTATATTTTACATCTATAAAGAAATGCTAAACAAATTAAATCACCGAAGATAATATTACAAAATTAATTTTTAATGTTTTGCATTTTTTAAATTGTTTCAATAGGGAAGAGTCAGAAAATCCGTAAAATCAATCTAACGGGTACCAATATACAAAATACACGATGGTAAACCATTTAACCTATCATGTCATAAACAAGTCTCTCAAAGTTTGAACTTACATCCCAAATTGAGAAATTAGTTTGTTTTTTTATTTGCGGTTCATTGCGATAGATTTAACTCATCATTAATGGGCGAAATCAGAATTCCGAATAAATTTTATTGTTGGAATAAAATATATAATTTGAGCTATGATGTCTTTTTGTCATTTCAATTACACAAAATGGAGTACATTTTTTCGATAAGCATACTGATCAATAATGGACTTTTTGTGTCTTCTTCCCATATCACGAAATCGCCATCTTTGGTCGTCATTGGAGACACGGTTATGTTGTCATCGATTATGATTCTGATTGTGTTGTTGAATGTGAACGGTGGCTGGTTGAAGTCAGGTTCTATTTCTTTAAAAAAGAAGATAAAATGAACCTGATTATCTCCTCCTATATCTTTCACGTGGTTTGTTATACCCGTGGCATCTTTATGAAGTTCTGAAAGAGTGAACACTCTTCCCGTAAATTCGTAGGGCAACGTGTAGTATGAATTGCCATTCAAGGCATTCGATCGTGTCGTACTTGTATGTATTGTTTTATTAACAAAAAAGTCATTTAAGAAGTCGATCGCATATCGAACTTCTGGAAATAACTCCATTTGAAACGGTTTATAAACTTGCCATATGAATGCATTCGTGCTGTTTAATATCTTGCATTTATTTTTTATACCTCCAGTATATCTCTCTCGCCAATCGCGCTGAGGGTTATTTACGAGATCGATTAATATGCGATGTAGGTGAGGATTGAAAAGTGTGTTGTAGAGATCTGCATGAATGACATTCTGATTGTCCAGCCATTTCTTACCCTCGTGGCAAAGTGAAGAACTTGTCAGGCATATGATAATAATGTTGTTTTTCTGTTTTATTGCTTTCAGTTTTGTTACAAAGTTAGATGCCCTTTTGACACTTCTCTTGTATGAATTTATGACATATTGGACAGATACAAATAATAGTGTTTGTTCGACTTGATCGTTACTGTGAGGTATATCTGACAAAAGATTCACAATTTCTTTATCATCTGTGCTTGTTGTAGCAATCCACTCTGTATCGAGAAATGGAACGTAGTTTTCTTCTGTCTGGTGAATACAAAGGTTTTGAATGGGTGAATAAATCCATACATCAAAACAACCCATATCAAACAAAGACTTGATGAAGTATCTCAGCTGCGTTGATGGCTTTTCAATAAAACCCTCAATTACGTGATCTGACCAGTCACTGTCAATATGAGGGATGATGGTGATATTTTTTCTTTCATTACATAACAATGATCCACTAGTTGGTTTTAGAATTTTAAAAATTGACATTACAATAATGAGATATGTAAAGTTGACCATGATTGCTTGAATGTGGATTGTTATGTTGACCTTCTCAATATCCATTCGTTATGAAAATGAGAAAAAGTGCACAAGTCAAGACATTTATAAACATATAAAACTCAGAGTTACGTATTGATTTGTTTGAAGTAAAACTTTTATCCGATTTTTCATTCCAGATTGTAAAATCAGATTGATATTTTTTTATGGAATTATGATTTGGCATTATTAGAAAAGCCTCTTAAAAACTAAACACATAAAAAATAAAAGCACTTTATCATACAAATGTTACGTAATCGTTTTTGTTTGTTAAAGGTGATTCGATTTTCAGGCTGTTATTGGTCGCCTCACGCAAGTGAAAGGAGAACTTTAAATTAGGTGTTTCTCCTCAAGACAAAAAAATTGAAAGTTTGGTCGCCCGATTCGGAATTTAATGTTCAAGGAATCGGGAAATTATTTCCCGCGTAAATTCTTGCATAAGCCATTTTATCTCCGTTATATTACGCCACGCAAACTTATCAGACAGTATTTGGGGTGTATAGATTCTAATTAGCTCGGTAGTAATTAGCGCACTTGTTTCATGAAATCTAAATAACGGAGATAATTAAAAGCCTCGTTATCGAAAGTTATCGAAAGTTTCTACTGCAAGTGCAAGCAGCAGATGATTCTTGATGTAGATTTTAAATCTACAACTACAATAATGTTTCATCAAAATTCAAATTTATAGTCCTTCATTATTCCATTCAAACTACCACACTCGTGATGTTGTTAAAAAACAAACCTCCTTTCACTAGAATCACTTTTGAGGTTAAAGATTTGGAAGAGAAGATGGATGTAGTTTGTTCAATTACTCGAAATCTATGATAACAGTTGATAGTATGTCCCAACCAAGATCACTCGCTGCATATGGCAACCTAACCAATGTATTAATCGCCAGATCAAGTTATACCATGAATTCCTTTACAATTAGCAGATTTGAAGCAAAAGTAACATTTATCACCTAAAGCAAGAATTGATTGATAATTCACCGTTCCAAGACGAGTAATTTTATGTAACCATTGCGAGTATTGACTTAAAATCTCTTGAATAAACATACAACTGTCGGCTGTTTTGCAGCCAGTTTATTTCTTTTATTTCAAGCTCACTTTTTGGGCCATTTCAAGATATTGTCCAGTTGTCAACTGCAATTATTTGAGTCTATACCCGGCTGAACAACTGTCTCTATATAGGTCCCTACTGGCATCTGGTCAAAAATGAGAGTGACGTTACGTATCCTTTCTCTGGAATGGCCCTTTTGATTATGGTTGTTGTTTCCCTTGCATCCATTGAAACATGGAGTTATCAAGATAGTTGCTGGAGCTTTAATTACACAACGTGACATTGTGTACCTACATTGGGCTCTTCCAGAAAAAATTTGTACATGAGGGGGTGGAGGATATATTGCCCGGGGGTAGCAAAAAATCATCAAAATTTGCCTTGTCCGGGGTGTAAATTTGCTCTGTCCAGGGGTAATTGTGGGGTAAATTGCTCTGTCCAGGGGTAATTTTGGGTCCGGGGGGGGGCAAAAGTCACCTGGGGTAAATCACTAAAAAATTGTTATATCCTCCACCCCCCCCCCCATGTAAGATTTTTTTCTGGAAGAGCCCATTAAAATTTTGGCGAGATTTAATTCGGCGCATTGCCGAAAACGTTTTTTCAGAGGGAATTTAATTTGGCGATTAACTTGAAAAATTAAACTTTATAGCGGGAATTTAATTTGGTGGATTGGGCCAAAATCACCCAAATTTAACTTTTACTGCCATCCTCCGCCAAATTTAGATTATTGTTTTCTTCCCCCAAATGTTATCTATTTTAAGGCAAATAAATTCCCGCTAAATTTTTCAAGCCAGCAGCCATATTAAATCCGCTCCAAAATTTTTACTTTTGTTAAGATTACTTCGACTTTTGTTAGATTTACTATATTAATTTATTGAAACTTTCTTGCAGCAATTTTTTATTGTACAAACAAGAAACACTCATTGATATAAGTTAAACATGATATGATTAAGTGATCGTCTTCAAACTCGAACCCTATAACTTGAATGTGTCCTTAACTCAAACAGTTTTTTTATCCCTTTAAAACAAATTTAGGCTATTTTCACCAATATCCCTAATGTTAGTTTTAAAAATTGATATCTTTCTGAAAACCTTTAAGATTGTAGGAATGACAAAAGGAATATTATATAACATATTTGGTATTTGTTTCTGAAGAATATTTTTGGACCTACCTTGGAGGTCCTATAAATTAACCGGTGTCCGTCCGTCCGTTCGTTTGTTCGTTCGTCCGTCCGTCTGTTACCAGCTTTTCTCGAGATTGGCTCATTAGTTTTTTCTGATTTTTGGCACAATGATGCAAAATGGTAATGCCCAAAATGTGACGGAGCCCGATTTTCGAAAAAAAATCATTTCCGGCCGAAAATGCCGGAAATATGCCGGAAAAACCGGTCTTTTGGCATTTTCTCGAGATTTCATCATTAGTTTTTTCAGATTTTTTGCACAAAGATGCGTATTAGCAATGCCCAAAACATGGCAGAGTCCGATTTTTGAGAAAAATTCTTTTCCTGCCGAAACTGCCGGAAATATGCCGGAAATCGCCGTTTTTACAGATTTTTATCGGACTTTTTCCTTCTAATTGGTTGTTTTTTCACACAAAAACATTGTTAATAGCAATGTCCACGATCAAGCATGGTTCAATTGTCGAGAAAACTGATTTTTGAAGCCGGAACTTTCTAAAAATTGCCGGAACAGCCGATTTTCGCCGGGAAAAAAAAAAAAGAAAAAAAAAAAAAAACGGTATTTCTTGAATTTCTCGAGCTGTACTTTATATTTTTTTATGAAATTTTGCACACTGATGTAAAATGACAATACCTAAAAAGTGATGGAGCCCGATTTTCGAAAAACATTTTTTTCCGGCCGAAAATGCCGGAAATATACCGGAAAAACTGTTTTTTTGGCATTTTCTCGAGATTTTATCATTAGTTTTTTCTGATTTTTTGCTCAAAGATGCGTAATAATATTGTTCAAAACATGGCCGAGTTTGATTTTTGAGGAAATTTTTTTTCCGGCCGAAAATGCCGTAAATATGCCGGTAATCGCCGTTTTTCTGGATGTATTGTTCAAAACATGGCCGAGTTTTGAGGAAATTTTTTTTCCGGCCGAAAATGCCGTAAATATGCCGGTAATCGCCGTTTTTCTGGATTTTCATTAGACTTTTTCCTTACAATTGGTTGTTTTTTCATTCAAAAACATTATTAATAGCAATGCCCACCATCAAGCATGTTTCAATTTTTAATAAAATTGATTTTTGAAGCCGGAGCTATTTAAAAATCGCCGGAACAACCTATTTTTGCCGGAAAGACAGTATTTCTTGAATTTCATGAGCTGTAACTTTATATTTTTTTTTGAAATTTTGCACACTGATGCAAAATGACAATATCTAAAATGTGACGGAGCCCGATTTTAGAAATGCCGGAAAAACCGGTTTTTTTACATTTTCTCGAATTTTCATCAAAAGTTTTTTCTGATCTTTTGCAGAAAGATGTGTATTCCCAATGCTCAAAACATGGCTGAGTTTGAGGTTTTTTTTTTGGTTGAAAATGCCGGAAATCGCCGTTTTTGCTGATTTTCATTAGATTTTTTCCTTGTATTTCTATGTTTTTCACACAAAAACATTATTGATAACAATGCTCACCACCAAGCATGATTCAATTGTCAATAAAACTGATTTTTGTGACCAGAACTTTCAATTTTTTTCCCCCTACAACCCTTCCCTCTCCCCCTATCAACAATCAATGATGAATTTATTGCGTTATGCATTTTCGCTAAACGCTATATTTTTTGACTGATTTTTTTCTCCTCGAATTGCTATCCAACTATCATCATCAGGTAGGTCCATTCAGCATCTAGCTTGTTCAGGCTGATTCCAATCTCATTTTATCTTTTCTAACATTAACTTAAAGTCAATTTCAGCAATTTTGACATTGACACGAATCAAAAGCACGTTGCTTTTTATTGATTTTACACATTCGCAAATCACATGTTACAATGTTAAGCTTTTCGTCTTTTACTTTTTTCAAACTTTTAAGCTCTTTAAGCTACTGTATTCAGGCGACCTTCCAGCGCAGCTGGTTTATTTTTACTACAGTCTGATTGATTTTGTAAAAATGTAGCTTAAAAATCTGGCTATGACTCTTTTCTGCTATACTGTTGAAGAGAGAAAGCCAGATTGCATCTAAAAACCCCTTCTCATAATACCGAGTTTATGTATTGTGTTTTTCTGCGACGGAGGTGGTAAGGTTCTAATTTGTCTAATGGTAAATCAGCACTTTTACCGTCCTCGATTTTGCGGGTCAAAACTGCGGGCTATTCCAAATCGGTTCAGTGCAAATACATGAGCTCGCTAATGTTATGAAGTGTCACAGATATAAATTTTTTGTTGAAAAAAATGTTCATCTTTTCATCTCTGAAACATTCTTTGACTTTTGACATGATCTAGAGAATTTTCTAAAGTCGTTAAGAGTAAAATAATTGCTTTCTCGTGACAAACAAAATACGAGCACAGAAAACTGTGCCAGGTCTCTCCTGGCGACCAAACCCATTGCTTAAAGGCCATAGTCATTATAAAAATCAGAAAGATTGGATTCAGGAAACTAGTTTTCGTCGAAAGGTTTCCTGGCTAGTTAAAAATGCAGTAAGATTTCAACTACCCACTATCACGAATCTCGAGTAACTAACTTTATTTTCTTTAATTGGCTCCAACTTTTAATGCAAGAAATAGAGATATTCGAGATTTGAGATAGAGGGTAATTGAGATGGATAGTTTTTTCAAAATCAATTAAAACTGTTTAAAAAAATGACAATCTAAAAAAACTACTCAACCTTCAATATTACTTTCTTTGTGGACTTTTTTCATCGAAAGCCGGTTTTACAGGAGAAAACTCCCCAGCAAATATTTCCTAGTAAACAGATACTCTTGGAAATACCAATTACATGCGTTTGCGCTCCGTGGAAGATGCTAGAGATCCTAAGAGCTAACCCCTTAATTTCAGGAAAGGGTGTTACATGATCAGTAAACCTTTATTGAGATTAGTCTAAGATATGTACCGTTCGAGAAAAAAATTTACCCTGAAATTTCTTTTTTTTTCTAGGCCACATCGAACAATCTAGACAAGCAAATAATCTTAAAAATACAAGATATGGTGCTACAAGACTTCACTACCACTCAAATCAATCAACAGTTTATTGTTGGTGAACTTTTTTACGGTCAAACACTTCCAGAGAAGACTGATAAGCGTTATTATCCGGGAGCTCATCAAGTGGGGAACAACAGAAAAATCATACATCTTTTTTACACAATGACAAAAGATGATATCGCGAATTTGAATGGTCAGTTTACGGTAATGAGAGAGAACGGAGATAAAGTCATTTTCGAGATCGACACACCTCCTGATAGAAGCAAAATAACAAGTTATGTTAGAATGAAAGATAGGGTGGCCGCTGGCAATGTGAACAAGGAACTAGAACATTTCTCTAACAAACAAGAACAGGGAACCACCATTTCAGCAGAACTAAAACACACGTCAAATACTTCAGGAAGAAATGAACAGGTTCATAAGAGAGATGGTCAGTGTCCTAAAGTCGTCCAATGTGTAAACAGTGAAGTACAGAAGACTGAGCTCAACATTTTAAACACTTCCGAAGCAAAGGAGGAAAAATTTGATAGAGCTAACACTTGCACACCAGAGTCTTTGCAATCTGAGGACAGTGAATTGCCAGACGCTCAGATGAGCATTTCAAACGATTCTGATGCAAAAGAATTTGCAACTTCTACTTTAACATCTTCTCAAAAAGTCAGAAATAGGCCTACACCATGTAATGACAACAATAAACAGAGTGATCTCAACACCTCCAAGGAAATATTTGTTGGACTTGATGAGAAGAATTCTGCAAGAATCACTAACAGGAATAGTGCAGGAATGGTTGAAAGCACTACTCAAGGTCACGGAAATGAAAAGAAAGAAAGAAATGTTATCACAAGCCAGTCAAGTTTTCAACAAGGCGAGATTCAGACTCACAAAGATTCAACAGCCAACAAACCGAAAAAAGACAGTCTTCGTATCCAAAAGTTTTATTTATTTCATCAAACGGTAAAACAACAGTACCTTTTGAATAGATATGGAGAAATCGTGTTCATCCTTGAAATCAAACCAAAGCAATGTGGATTTAGAGCCATTGCTGTTTCCTTGTTTATAATTTGTGTACAAACGAACGTTGACTATCAAGTTGTTGGTACGATACTTTGCAATAAATACAACGACCATGTGAAAGTATTGACAGAAGCATTGACTGAGTTCAAAGAGATAAATAGTTCTTGGAAACCCAAATATCTAATAATTCACCCATCTGAAACAATGGTATCAGTTGTTCACCATCTATTTGCAGGTAACATTGTATACATCTATATTATAAGGCCCAAAGAGCGGTGACCTTTGACCGGTTTCTCGCTCTACAAACTTGATCCTTGATGTTCTTTACATGTCAGCAGGTCATCTCCCTCCCTCGCTTTCTTTCCTTGCTATATTTTTAGAAGTAGTGGCCAGCTGAATATAAGGACGTTGATAATGAGAAATCACTTTTCTTGGGGAGTTTCAAGATAACCTTATGGGATCTATCTGTAATATGTTATTCCTTTGAAATGGTGATCTAAGTATATTGTTTTCTATTGTCTACACCCTTTGATAATAGGTGTGGAATATTACTTCAACAAAGACTCCTGTCTGCAGGAATGGGAAGAATACTTGACAAACCAAAAGAACGGCCTCAAAGAACATTCTACAAAACTTCTACGGGATTTGGAGACTTTACAATCCTCATCATCAATGGATGAATTCAAACAGAATGCCAATCAATTGTCCAGATGTCCAATATGGAAGTCTGAAAGCACTTCAACATTTCGCCAAAACTGGTTTGCTGGTTCAAAGGTAACATGACTGTATAATCACGAAACAAAGTACAAGTTGTCGAATCAAAAATGTTTAATAATACTTTAATGCGCTTTTATCCATTGTTCTGTTCCCCTTAATAAGTCCCCCCCCCACCTCGACTATGCATTATACTGCTTGATATAATTGAAAAACTGTTAACCGTCTGACCATTAATGATGCTACAATCCCCCAACAAATATCTTGAGACAGAAGAACTCTAAATAGTTTTGCAAGATAAAAATCCGTCCCCCGGACCCCACTGTCAGTGTTGAGTCCGGAAATGGCCGAGAACTCAACGCTGACAGTGGGGGGAAAGGGGGACCATGTGAAGTGTCTCAGATATAAATTGGGGGATTGTAGAATAATATGAAAATTATTTTCTCATAATTTCGCGACTGTAGTGCAAAAGGTAGAGCTTTTGTTTAGGTATGTTTACGGTTCAAAAATGTTACTTGATACATCTCTGCTTAATGCTCGGAAATTAAAGAGAAGGATCAAGGGTAAGTTGCGCGATCAAGGGGAAAGAATGGCGCCCTACCCTACCTTTGGGTTGACAGCTAACTTACTTATATATCAGAATTCACATATCATGAATTATCATTTTTCTTTTCAAGAGATGGGTTGCATGTCGTTTGCCAAGAAACTTGCTGGTCCTTCTCAAAGACGAATGGTTGAAATCTATCATTGGATGTTACGAGGGTGCTGTCATTTTATCTACTTCTAGAAGTTCCAAGGAGGGAGGCATAGTTCATTTGATCGAAAGATTAACAGTGACCTTAGTTAAAGATAGATTCGAAAGGTATTGTCAGGCCTTTAAAAGTATTACAAGTACTTTATAATCCCACCTTTACTTATAATAGTCTAGCAAGTTTTTCGTCCAATGTGAGATTCTATACTTTCATTTTCATGTTCGTAGAATTTGAAGTGTATATTATTTTGCATTACGTAGACCTATACAGTAATTTGCTCGAGATTGACAGATAATAACTAGAATATTTTTAATTGATATTTAAAAGTGTTTCTTTAGAATTGATTCAAGAACAATATTCTGTCGAAATGCTAAAGATTAGTACTTCTAATAAGTTTAGAATGTAGATTGTACAGGGCTGTCCTTCAGATAATATATTCTTTTAACTTTCTTGTCTTTTTCTTTTAGCTACATATTGAAAAACAAGACGTACCTAACGAACAACGTTCTCGTGGCGAAACAAAACCCTTCACTGATGACTGATTTGGGTATCCCTCTTAACATGACGTCACACTGTGCACACATAATGAACCCGATGAATGAAATTCAACCACAGAAGATCAAACAAATCAATCACAACCAGTTCGAAGTTACCACCCGAAAGACACACACCAATACTACACATATTGTCACAGTGGCTGGTAATCAAGCTGCGTTCCCATCATGCTCTTGCGCAGAATGGAAAAACAATGCAATTCTCTGCCAACATATGTTTATGGTTATACAATCATTCAAGTTTCAATTTGATTGGCTGAGCCCACTGTACCGAGAAAGCCCATTTTTCCAAATCGACCAAATCAGCATTAATTCAGATCTCATTGCTGATAGCACGTCGATGGGTTTACAAGAGATGTTATCAGAACCTGTTCAAGAGCCAACAACACTCGTGTCCACTGTATTGGATCCAGCGAATAATGTTAAATCATCTTCTGGTCATTCCTCCAAAACCAAATCTGAAGGAGAAAAATCTGGCTTCCAAATGAAGATTGCTGTACAGTCAAGTGTGGATAGAGTCACTGCCAGGACGATTAATTTGGTATCATTGAAAGACGGGAATGCAACTCCTGTCGTAGATGAAATAAATTGTCTTGAAAAAGCACACACTGTCTTAGTGAACAAAGATGAGCACTCCAATCTTAACGAAAAAAACGATCTTGAAAAAGAAGATTCGGGTTTTGATGATACCATACCAACAATACCAATGATGATTGAACCACAGCGAAGCAGCAGACAAGACGTGCTAGAGCAATCTAAAGGTGTCAGCATAGGTGCAGATTCAGTCAAAACCAATAGTCAACACGTTGCCAACATCAAGGAAAATCTACTAAAATATTCGCTGAACACAATTAACTTTGCTCCTAGTAATGTCAACGAAAATTCTCGACTACACAAAGACTTGGCAAAAGCTGATTCTAAAACAAAGGGCGCTCAAATCATTGAAGAACTTACACCAGCAGTTACCAAAGGTACTTTCACCTTACCGCCAAGAAGATCTATTTTCAAAAAGAATCTACAAATGAACTCCTGTGATATTATTGTTTTCAAACGCTTCATCGTTTGTATGGAAGAATTGTGTTATTTCGATGAAAACTTTATCGCTCAAGTGAAAGAGGAATTTCAACGTGAAATCCAACGAACAGACTCAGAAAGTGTCATTTTACAGTCCCAGAATGATTACAATACTGTCAAAGCGTCCCTGGCAACCGAGTTTCGAAACAATGATGTAACTATGGCAACAGACAATAACGAAGTAATGCCGATCATCATTGAGTGTAAATCCTTGGCCAATCAGAATGGAGTAAATAACGTGACCTTAGCAGATGACATAACTTTAAATTTCACAGGAACAGAAACCAGCTCATTGAACAACGCTAAAAAGGAAGACCCTCGATCGGTGTTGGGAAATTTTGCGAAGCTCAGTCAATCTGTCTTTCCTGATTCAAGCAGGCAACAGTCAGATAGGACCAACCGCAAGCAGAACTCTATTGAATTCCGCTGTAACATCAAATCTGATCAACCATTATCACCGCTCTATCAAAATAAAAACCTGACAATCAATTTCCCTCCCAATACACGACCAAGCAAGAATAACTTTTCAACTAATGTGGCGCTCACGAAGCCGATAGATTCGCTCGAATCTATACAGAAGCAATCTATCAAGTCAGCCAGTACTGCAAATTTACTTTCAAAGAACGAAACTTCTCAATTGTGTGATAACCTTACTCGAGCATCTGTTGTGGCATCGAAAACTGCAATAAATATCGAAAAGACTTCAGCAACAACGCACACCATGAAATCACCGATCATTGAATCCAACGATAATGAATCCTGTCGTATCGTCATCCCTACAAAGAAGCGGTCATTCAAATTCCGGAAACTCAACAAACAACAAAAGACAACAAGTCCTTTGGCATCTAAAGAACACCAAGGAAATCCTCAAGACGAAACCAAGCAGGGAAATATTTCACCAATATCGATATCCGACGCTTCCTATACCAATAAGAGAAAGTATACATCCGAAAAAGTGCTCAATACATCTAGCGTTAGAAAAAAGAGTCGTGTTGATGCGTTACCGATACCAGACAATCTACCTACTGAACCAGATAACGGAGATCAAGTTAAAGTTACAAAGAAGCGTGAATATACCTTCCAAAAACCTAAAGAAATTGGCATCAATACAAAGACAGAAGAATCTTATCAAGTATCATCGGCAAACGATCCTAATCGAGGATCATCGATTACCGTCACGAGCATACCACCCAACGAACTTTCGACATCCACCAATATATCAGCGCCAAAGTCCCCTGGTACGATACTCACCAACCCTAAAGACAAAGCCAAACACAAAATCACATCTTCTACATCCATACTGAAACAAAACCACCACACAGACGTTACCGTATCTTCATCAAACAAAGTATCAAGTAAATATTCCATCAAATCATCTTCAGTGCTTGCCTCAACACTCTCAACCAGATCAGTTGAAAAGGATATTGCTATTTCGTCCAAATCTGCCATCGTCAACCATACCAAGGCTATTTTAACGAAACCATTGTCTACATCACCGATGTTTGTTTCCGCCAGTAACAACATTCCTATTCTACCGAAGCAAACAGTCAAAGAGTTTTCAACGAAATCTGTTTTTGCCAATGGTAACACTCCTCCTATCTTGCCAAAGTCTTTATCTGCCAGTACTACCAAAGAAAAATCTAAAGCGTCGAACACTGTTACACCCAAGCGTGTAATCGCTAGTAAAACCAAAGAGAACTATTCACCATTATCATCTATTGTTGTTAATAGCAACAATTATACCTTATCAAAGCCTGTCATCACCAGTATCTCTAAAGATGGTTCTATTGCGTCCAAACTCTTAACCACCAAAAGAAACACGTCTTTCTCACCGGAAGCTGTTTTCAAAGGAATCATTACTGATACCAACAAGGAACCACCTATCGTATTTCAAAATGCTTCAAATACACCTACAGTCTACATGTCGAAACAAACAATTGATGAATTGAAGACTTGGCAATCGAATACATCAGCAGCTCCATATATGCAAGGACAACTACTTCCTTTAATCAGCCTTGGCTCGACCAAAGTCTCTCTCCAAAATGATGTTCGAGGCCAGCAATCGATATCAGTCACTCAACATCAGTTACCTTTTCCGAAGAAAACTTTATTTCCACAGCCGACCGAAGTTACCGCAGCTTCATCAATCAGCCCAAAGCAAGCTGTTTTAATAAAACCAAAAGCAAAGAGAACAAACACCTCTACACTGCCTCAGCCTCAGTCGTCAGAAATTCAAAAAAGAAGGAACTCGAAGGAGCTGTCTTTTCCCATTACCATAGACTCAAAGAAGCCGTCATCAAACCAGTCGCCATCAAACCAGTCGCCAACCAAATCCAATGAAAAGAAATGTTCCAAACAGCATCAATCACATTCAAAAATGCCTGCAACAAGTCGAAATAAAAACGAAGCTCAAAAGATGGGCGGCCCAAATTCAAGCTCTCAAATCAACCAGAACCTAAAGACACCAATTATACAATCAACACCAGATCTGAACCAACCAAACATGACGCTGAAGACGAATCATGTAATGTTTCAGGACCCGAAGAGACCAAATACAATCCAATGGCTGGGAAACCAGAACCGAAAATTACCATTACCTATTCTACCAACAGATTATCTCCAATATTACAAACTAGCCAATCAAACGGCTTTACAAACTTTGTTGGAACTTAAGAGGAAATCTTTAGCTGAGATTAACGCTAATGTTCAAAATCCGTACGCACTGAAGAAACCGCTATCAAACCTTCAACCGTCAAATAAACAGGTGAAAAGTTCTAGTAAAATCGATAAACGACCCGTCATATCACCACTCGTACAAAATTTTTTAGACAATCGGTCAGCCTCGTTCCGAGAATTAGCAGCTCGGATATACGACGAAGATATGTCAAATATCCAAATCTCTCAAGTGAAATCGCTAGAACGATCTTCGACAGTAAAACGGAAAGGGAATGAAAACATAACGAGTGATTCGATTCAAACAAGTGTTATCGTAAATCCACCCGAAAGAAATATCAGATCGAATCAAGGTGTTATTGAAGGTTCGACAACTGATACTTCAGACGAAATCAATGCAGATTGCGAGAAAAGTGCATCTAGGAACATTCAATTAAAACAACTAGATTCCCTCGAAAAATCGACAGCAAAACTGCAAATATCAATTAATGAATCGATGGAAACGAGTAAGAGCTCGATGAAAAATCCTTCGGCCAACACACCACAAGAAACCGATCCTTCAAGCAAAAACACCTCCCCGTTCGATTCATTGAATAATTCGCTGATTGAAAATACTTTTGAAGAATCGAATCGAAAAATCAAAGAAAAATTGTTACAACTGGAAATTAACGATATAAAAGAACGCATCGACTCCATCAAAAGGAAGAATCTCCAGAAAACTATTGAGCCAAAACTGACCGAGAAAAACTCCATTGAAACTCACCATCACCCAACGTCTTCAAAAGGGAAAGAAAATGTCAATCCTAGCATACATAAAAAGCCCACGATAAAGGCCATTAAACATAAAAAGAAGAAATGGCTAGATGTAGATGCGTTTGGAAAACTACGAAAACGAAGAAAACCAAAGCCAAAAGAACCGTCCAAAGAAAATGAAAATGCTATTGATAGTTTAGATTGTAAACCAGATATGTCTGTTCTTTCACGCGCAATCTCCGCATCGATTACCATTCCATCAAAAGACAAACTAATTTTGACTGAAGAATCGAATTTTCAGAGTCAAGCTTCCAATGATTCTCGTAAAGACTCGCTCTCGAGATTTTTACCGAAAAACAATGAACAATTCCCATCTTCGACAAGAAAACTTACCGACCAACTTCTCAGCCAGCCAAAACAAAAGCGGAAGTCGGCAACGAACATCTTTGACTTACTTAACGAGGTGAACAGAGATGAAGTCATCCAAACTACACAAAAACGTCACCGGTATAACGATCCAATTAAACTGTTGAAACTCCAAAGCGATGAACAACCTGAGAAACAGAATGACACGCCAAACCCATGTCCAGTTTTCGTACAACCTCAATCATTGTCTGATTCAATCCCGATCCAGTCTATCTATGAAGGATTGATTCCAGAAGCCGAGATTAAGACGGAGCCTATAGACCATGATCATACGCATGAAAGAAATCTAGAACAAGCCAACTTCATGAAAACTTTGGATACATACCTGAAAAACATGAAAACTTCAGACTCCTTTTTGGAGCAAAATTTGGAAGAAGTAAAAAGTGGAAGTCCAGATGTCCAAAATCAATCAGAAACGTTTCAATTCGGAGCGAATATAGACAACCAAGACTTCCTTGAATCTGAGGCCAACGAGACATGGAGTACTTCAAGTGAAATGAGTTTGACAATTGATGAACAAAATCGCTCACCTTCTTTCTCTTATTCTTTTAATACCGAATCAAAAAGCGATAATGGAGAAACACCCGATTTCCCGTATCTCTCTAATATTAAACTCTACGATAAGGATACCGAAGACGCACCGACTTTTTCTTATCTCCCTAATAATGAACCGGATGAGACGTCGAACAGTGCCGCCAGTGACACAACTTTGAGTATCGAGGGGCGGCATATGATGACGGGATTCGATCGAGATTTTGATATTAAAGATGAGCCAATCGATGTGGTTGCCCTATGATATTTATGTTGGATTGGTAATTTAATGCATGATGATTGAGTATTTGATGTATTTGTGAAAACTGGTCAAAATGCGAAATTTAGCCAAAAACTTTCTTTCCAAATTATAGATATTTAAAGGAAATTTTTAAATTGTTGCTTGATTTTTTTCAGTGCTATAGTATTATGTCAACTGTGCGGAATTTCGTTCACCAAAAATGATATTAGAACTTTTCTACCAGAAGATATTGGCTAAATATTCATTTTTCCTCATCATCCCTTTTGATGTATTTTTATTAGTGAATTTTAAATTTTTATAGTATATTATCCTCTTCGATGATTAAGTAAGGGTTGTATTTTCACCTTCATCAAAAGTAGAAAATTCTTTTCAAACTGAAGTATAGCCATGAATATATCTTTCTGATGAAAATTGAAAATAGTTTAAGATAAATTTTGATTAAAAAAAATTGATTGTAAGTCCCTTTTTAACTAATCGTGCGAACAATATTTTTATGAAAGACTGAACATTTTGAAAAAAGGAATACCAGATTGGTTCTTATAAAGAAGTGCAAATTCTGCTTAGGAGTTATATATGGTTTATTTTATAGGCGTTTTAAATGAATTAGGACTTTCCATAGCATCTATAGAATTCATAGCATTTTAAAGTTTTTTTGGTTGCAAGTTATACAACTAGTTCTTTAGTTTTGAAGGAGAAACCTAATAATTCTTTTAACCTTTTAGTTTGAAGAAAGGACTTCTTAGTGTAGCTAAATAATACAGTTAAAGCTTTCAGAAATGAGATAAATGTTATGAAAAGCGAAGAACTTTGACAGATCCAGCTGTGGCTACCTTTGTTAAAAATTAAGGCAATTTTGTGAGACAAATTCTTCAATTACATATGTCCTTGTCCACTCTTGCATGTAGTCATTATTTTAGAACTAGTTTAATATTATATTTTTGTTCGAATTTCGGTATATATTTTCTTAATTATTCATTTAAAATTTGAATTAAAATGTTGCTTTTAATTATGTTCATCCTTAAGATTTTTTCAATTTGTGTATAGCTTTTTTATATTTATATGATATACCTTGAAGGATTCTAAAACTGTAGTATTGGGGTTCCTGGTAGAAGAAGTGACATCTTTTTGTTTAGAAATTTAGCAAAGCTTAGCCATTCGAATCCTAGGCTGCACGCATTCTGATACGTTTTGATAAAGGCGCATCCCTTATCGTGTATAAAATTCTCGTCCTAAAGTTACCCCCGTCTTTGTGTTTTTGAGTTTTAGAAATTTGACTAGCTTGATTAGTAAGTTTTATATGAGAGATCTTTAAATTTCATTAAAATTGAATTGAAAGTTTGAGTGGCTACAATCATTGGATTTCTGAACCTTTTTATGAAAGCTGAAACAGGTTACCCCAAATTTGGGTAATTTGGGACGGAAATTTTATGCACGATACACTCATGTATCAAAACATATCAGAGAGGATGCGTGCAGCTTTTTCGAATCATATCCCTTTTTATTGTCAAGGTTCGTGAAGTTATTTTGATAAGAAGTTGTCAATGGTAGTTATTTGTTTCTTTCGATTGCATTCGATTCCTTAAGTATTCGTTTTGTTCGATTTGTTATTTAGCTTCGCCTTCAATGGAAACATAAATTTAGGTATTATCTCAAGTGTAAGTTATTACTTTACGCCTAGTTCGATGATTCAAATTTCGGTTATAAAAGGGATATTTCCTTACAGTTCAGTGGAAGACAACAGAATTTCATGTTATTTTCATCTCTTTATAGTGAAATGAACTAAAATTTGACCTGAAAAATAATAAGATATTTTACATGGCGGAATTACTAACAGAGATGGTGGTTGAGGAGAAGATAGCACCTAATGAATTATCACATGCAATACCTTTTACGGTGGCCGATGTTGGTGATGAACAGACCATTCATGAAATTGAAGTTGAAAATCTCAATGAAGGTATTTGATTGTTTGTTTCTTGACTTGAAAACATCTTGACCTGGGGACGTAATTAATTTGCCCACAAGAAAATCGACAAACTGGTCTATTTGTCAGGCTTTCTTTGAATCCCCTTAGAATGACTTAATACTACTCAGGAAAATCTCAGGGAAATGTAAGGTTATCCTTGGAACCTTCACAAATGATAAATTTATCCTTTTTAGGAAACTCTTCTAAAGTGTTTAAAATTCTTCTGTCTCGAAATTTAGTAAAATACAGGACAATTTGAAGAATCTAGACTAACTAGTTGTATGAAAATTATCTCTGCCTCCCTCTAATCTTTGTTTTTACGTAACCAAGGGGATGTTTCAATGGATGCACCTAGCAACGATATTGAAATATTAACAACATTATTAAGTATTAACAACACAACGACTGATGACCCTTCTGAACATGCGATGACAAACACTATGGAAGAAATGAATGAACTCTTAGACGAATATTACACAAGAACCTCCAATCGATTTGCTATCGTTAATTATAAAGGAATGAAAGACTCCCGTAAGTATGAAAATTTTTATCTCTGACAAAGTCGTGTCTGGCACTCAGACTCTTTTCAGTCTATGAGAGTCTTAAACTGGTAATAATCTTCCGAAACCTCAGCACCATGACATCAACTCTAGGAAATAATTGACCCATTTTCTTTAGCATTACAAAGGTGCCTGTGAAAACTTCAGTCTTTTACTTGTTAATGAATTCTGATAGGCCTTATCATGTGCTCGCGAAAATGGCTTAACATGATATATTAAACTTTAGAAAGAAATTTGCGCGGTGTTGTCCTTATTAGATGTCATGGATTCTAAGGTTTGGTCTCCTACTGTTAGGGAGAAAATTAATAATTCTCTGATAATCTTTATACATCTATACACTCGTAACGGACGAAACTGGTAGAAATTTGAATCATATTTTGAAATCTTTTTATCATAGTCGATGAGATTGATTTTTCACACCACAAGATCTTTTGGGAAGATTTGAGTGCATCGAACAGCAGTTTGGTTTACGATGGAGTACCATTCATTATATACGGTCGCATTATTCTCTGCTGTCAGTTTGGATCTGATCAAAATCTCTCATCCAAAAGGAAGAACGCCGCCAAACGAAAAGTATGTATAAATGTATTGGGTAACTTTCGAATTTTGTTTTTTTTTGGCGTACCATAGAGACTTTTGTAGGGATCAGCCCTTAGGATCTTTGAAAGGTAAATGTATTTACGAAATTTTCAAATATCAACTTTTCTCTGTAATAAAGACTTTCATAAGACACAATTGCATGTGCTTTATTCGAAAATATAACTTTCTATAGGGCCTCTCGAATTAACTTGCCTCACAAGGTCGAGTTTGCTCGGTTTAAAGCTGATCTCAATCCTAAGCCTCGTCTCTTGGGACGAGATGGAGTTTTTACAAGCTCTTATTTGATTTGGTTGGTCGTTAACCAGTAATAAAATAATTTTGTTACTTTTTCTAAAGAACGCGTCATTTTTATTACTTCGAATGACCAGTTATTAAAGTATCTTATAAAAACTCCATCACACCTGCGTCTCTTTAGGCCCAGGAAAAGAGTTTCATATAGAAATCGATTTGTGGAAAATCCCCTGCTTTTTACCACTGGTGTTTTCAAAGTTCACATTCGTACACGCATAATGATAAAAACATTTCCCGTGTAATAGGAAAGTGAAAATACCGGAGAAAAACGGACAGGACGAAAGAAACGCGGAACAAAGAAATGCGGATGTCCTGCTCAGATTGTTGTTCGGAGGATCATCAAATTCCCTGGATTTAAGGTAGACCCTTCTCCTAATGAATTTTGAGTTTAAATCCTAAAGAGCAATAGTGGAATCTATCTAAAGCAAGAAAAAGTGAAACCAAAGATTTGCACAACATTTAGAACGACCTTTAGAGAATCGGTGCTGTCTTTTTTCTCAGTATAAAATTTTAAACTGTTTTTAAGGGAAAAAAATGGTTCAGACAGTTGGCTGTATCCCGGGGGGGGGGGTACTAGGGTTGCGAGACTGACGGGGGGGGTGCCGCCCGACTTTCGAACTTTGGACTCTTACCGGGACTAAAAAGGAGAAAACAAAGGAAAATTTTGGGAATTTTGCTACCTTTAGCGGGACTAATTTGACCAATTTTGACCAAATTTCGATCTTTCAGGGGGTAAAAAGTTGAAATTTTCCTATTTTTCCGACCCTTAGTGGGACTTTGGAAATCCAAAAAAGGTACCCTTAAGGGCGGCACATACCGTACCCTCCATTTGCATATGTACCCCCCCCCCCGGGGCTGTATATACATCAAGTGAACTCTTCACCGTCATCCCGCATCACGGCGATATCGTTTTCATTTCGCATTGCATGCAGATTTTCGTATTTATACTAACATTCGGACTCAGAATTAGAAATGACGTAATGTTTCTTATCATAAATAGAAGCTGAGTGTTGATAACTTTGTCAAATAAAACACCTCAATGAAATAATTCTTCACCCAATCTCACTTTTCTGTTCCAGCTGCAAAAAGAGCAAGACACAGTTCGACGAAGGAAGACTTTCTCGAAAACACTGAAAGAGAAATTGAAAGAAAACTCAAAAGACGTAGAAATGAGAAACTTGTTCTTGGGAATATTACCTCCAGTGTCGCGACATTGTTTTCATGAAAATATAAAGGTTGGTCATTTTTTAACTGTCTAAATTATCTCAAAACCCCTTTGGATATTTTAGTCAGTTCTGTGATGAGTTTTGTCGTTTTGTATAAAAGCTTGCTTTATTTAACTGTCACGATTGTGGGATGTGCCCTAGGACACAACATTTCTTCTCTTTCCTGTTCTCTTCAAAACCTCATTAAATAACGATGCACCCTAATAATAATAATAATGACTCCTTCAGGTAGCAAACCCTAAGGACGATTATTCATGACTCGTAATATCAATTAAACTCTTGAATATATACCGAGTTTATTATCTAAATCTGCAATTTTGAGATCCACCAAGCAAATTTTAATTCGATTTGAGAGAGAATGATATATCAATGCAAGTAGAGAGCCTTCGATCACAGACTTGCACCGCTATTGACTACGTCCGAATCCCGAACACTTCCAGGAAGGGTGTTAGGGATGCATGGTGATAGACTTAGGGAAGCCGAGAAGGGTCAACGTGCGATCTCTTCCGAAAGCTGTCGAGATTTCTTTCAAGCTGTCGCGTTCCCAGAAACTGTTGCGTGATTTCAGATGTTACTCAGGGACAGCTTGAAAGAAATCTCGACAACTTTCGGAAGAGATCGCACGTTGACCCTTCTCGGCTTCCGTATAGACTCTCTACTTGCACTGATAAACTCTCAGATCGTTACTTTTACCGAGTTATTTTGCGAGTTATAGAAGCTCCATTTTAACTTCATTTGCCTGAATCTTGAAATGTCAGTTCTGCTTTCGAATTTTCTACAAATAGTGTACAGTTGAACCCATTGATAAAGAAATCATCCTCAAAATTCAAGAGCTGACTTTGAAGAATATACCGACACATGACGTGATGAAAGAAATCGAAATAATGGTTTGTGACGAATTATTTTACATGAAGTTACCGCCTGATAGAACACGTCGCCGTTATTTCCCAAGCATTCGTGACGTTCGAAATATAATGCGTAATACTAAAGAAGCAGCGAAAATACTTCAGTCACACATACGCGAATTAAAGGATTATTTCCAAACACTATTACAGAAACAAGGAACCGTTTTATATTTTAATTTCGATGGCGATGGCTTACTATTAGAACAAAGTGCTGATCAAAAAACGGACAATGATCTCAAAGAGGGGAAAACGAAGCCAGATAATATACAAGAGTTTGTACTATTTCATCAATCACCTCAACAGCAATACCTACTCAATAGATATGGTTCCATTGTCTTTATAACTGAAGTCCAGCCTACGGAAACCGGAACTCGAGCACTGACAGTTCGCCTATTCTTGATGTTGGTACGTACGAATGTAGATTATCAGGTTGTCGGTACGATTCTAATGGATAGATTCAATGGGAACGGATTGCATGAAGGTTTGGTGAAATGTCGAGAAAAGAACGAAGCTTGGATGCCCAGATATTTCATGGTCGATTTAAATGAAGAGCTTTTGTTGTCTGTCAGAGATTTGTTCCCAGGTACGTAATACTTTGAGTCCAATGATCCTTATCCTATATATTGTATATCTCCAGTTTACCCCTTTTCTATTTCTCGAGAAAGGCGCTTTGGGATATCATCTGATATAAGATATCTGATCTAAAATACTAGATAGAGCTATTCTGTCTTTCGCCACGGTTGTTGAACCAAATATGCGCTATTTTTTGCTGAGTAGACCACAGTGGTGACCACAGAATGTCAAGAATGGTCTTGAATGTTCAAATTACTGGTGCCAAACTGTGGTCTACTTTTAACGATGCATCATTATATTGTTTCAGCCAGGGACAGGGTACCGTGGGATGGCTAAACTTTCTCATTCTCGGGGAAAAATTCCTGGTGCAATTCCAAGTTTCCTAAGTATACTACCCGGGGGCTATTAGGGTTGCGAGCCTAGGGATTTTACGAACCTTACCGGGACAAATTTGACCAATTTTGACCAAATTTCGATCTTTCTTGGGGTAAAAAGTTGGAATTTTCCTATTTCTCTTACCCTTAGTGGGACTGAAATTTGATTTTCTGATTTTTCTGACCCTTAGCGGGACTTTGAAAATCAAAAAAAGGTACCCTTAAGGGTGGCACATACCGTACCCTCCATTGGCCTAAGTACCACCCCCCCCCGGGAAAACTAGAATTAGGCAACCTATTTCCGTTTGCACAGCGAACACCATTGTAATGAGTTACTCATTATATCATTTCAGAGAGTGATTATTTTGTCACAAAGTCATCCTGCAATGAGATCTGGAGAAAATTCTTATCCAAACCATCAAACGGCGTGTCACAAGAAGCTTCACAAATACTCAACTACCTCAATGCAATGCGTGTATCTGCTACCAAAGATGAACTAACATATGCAGCTTCAGCACTCGAACAATCCGAAATTTGGACACAATGTGAAAATTTGAGAAATTGGTTCCAAGGGAGTTGGCTTCCAATTGCTGAGGTAAGTTAGAGTCATTTGATGATCAGAAGAATTGGCTGCAAAGCGTTTGAAAACGCCACTGTCTTTTTTTTGGACCTATCTCGGAGGTCCTATAATTTAACCCTTTGTTCGTTCGTCTGTTCGTTCGTCCGTTCGTTCGTCCGTTCGTTCGTTCGTCTGTTACCAGCTTTTCTAAGTTTTTTTCTGATATTTTTGCATCATGATGCAAAATGACCACCCCAAAAGTGACGGAGCCTAATTTTTGAAATAAAATTTTCCGGCCGAAAATGCCGGAAAAACCGGTTTTCAGCATTTTCTAGAGATTTTATCATTAGTTTTTTCTCGATTTTTTGCTCAAAGATGCGTATTAGTAGGAATCAAAACGTTAATTCTAGTTGAACTAAAGTCTAATATCCCAGTCCTGTTGGTCTTTTCAACGAGTACAAAATTGCTACTTAATTCAAATTCTATCAAAAGTTATTGATGTTTGAAAATACACTGCCAGCTAATTTGAAATAGATTTCAGTAATGTACTCTGAAGTAAATGACATAATGGTATTTTAATGTTTAATTAGAACACATTGTCCCTATTGATATTGATAACATCTCTCGAAACCACAAACTTAAAGAAGGAAGATATTTTATCTTCCGCTATATCTCTCTCCAATCTACTCCCCTTAATAACAGCATTTGGTGTCTTGGTTGGTTCACTGGTATGCTTTATTTCAACTGATTATTCGAACTAACGGAATCCAGTACTAGTATATGGTTACTCTACTATACTGGAAGTGTTTATGAGCATAGCGTAAATGTGAGGAAGGATAGGAAAAAGTTGCTTTTTTCTGCTGCGAGGCTTTTTAAACTTTTTTGCAAGGTATTTTTAATATTATCAGCACGTGCGAATAAGACATTGAAACTTTTTCTGAGTGATGTTAGATTTTATTTCATTTGATTTTTCGAACTTATTGAATCTAAATCTGATACTCCAATATTATCTGAAATATTATCCTGGTATCTTTTATGGAAATATAATCAAAGCGATAAACTTGAGAAGGAACTAAATCTCTTTTCTGTTGCACAAACGGAAGTTTTTAAAGTTTTACGCAACGTGTTCAAATATTACCAGCTCACGTGGGAAAGACCATACTTCAGCTATAACACTAATAGCAGACAGACTAATTTTTTCACAGCGATAGAAACGAGAGTCAGCATCAACATTAAAAAGGTTTTATATCTAAGAGAACTTTTTTCATTTGGGATAAGCATATACTGACAAATAATGAAGATAGCAATGTGGAGATGGATTTCTCGTAATTCACTGTCTCTGTCCAGTCAGTAGACAAGAATTCACGTAGATATTGGGTCTGCTTACAGCCAATATCAACACCTATATTTTATTTTACCAGAAATGGGTTCGAGAGTATCTTCCAGACGACTTGAGATGTTACGTTCAAGACACAAGTGGTGACAATGTGATGAAGATTTATCAAGATATGTTGATGAGAACAACGCAGAGGAATAAAGAAGGATGTATTGTCGACCTTGTCAAGAAACTCACTTCCGAACTACTGGATACACACTTTGAAAGGTTTGTAAAGGCCGGTCTGTCTCCACTTGCGCGCGCTTCGATCGCACTTTTTCGAGCAAAGCTTCCACCCCATTGGCCAAAAGAATAATGTAGCAACTCCATTGGCGCGATCTGACGTAACGGTTGAAAAAAGTTGAAATGTGTTCAACTTTTCTTTCGAGCGCGCGCTACATTTTTATGATGTAATCTTCTTTCAAAGCAAAAAGAAGTGAAGCCAAAAGGTGCGATGGCAGCGTGCGCAAGTGGAGACCGACCTTAAGATTGAAATTTTAACCAGATGTCTAGGTTGCTGGCATCCACTAACGGATTCCTCCGCCTTACGTAGAGATCTGCAAATCAGACTACCAGTGGTCGTTTGTTTGGGTTCTATTGTTGTGAGCTTTTGATGTTCAAATGGAATTCGAACGTTTACCCTTAAAACTTTCAATAAATTATTATAATGTAGAAGAATCTTTTTCACACATTCTTGAAACTAAGATTTGGTCCGTACCTTTCTCCTTGAAAACACATTTTAGTAGGTAAGAATTTTTGCGTTGATATTATAATTCCCTTGCCTTTACTATCTTTGTGCCACACAGAGCTTTTCACAGTGAAAAAAAGTTTGGTAATAATGATTTGGTTTGGTTTATTCATCCCTCATTGATACACCAGATTTAAAAAAAGCCAGCTCCCAAAGTCTTTAAATCAAGCTCTGAGAATGCTCAATGTTTCACTGGTTACCATGCTTGCTATAACTTATAACAAATGGAATGAAAAAAAATATTGTAAATCGAGCAGATTTTATTTATTTGTTGCAAAAGTTAATGAAAATATACATTCCTAACCATTTATGGAGGGCAATCCTTCCTAAATCTCCCTACCCTCCTTCTACTTTCCTTTCTTATGAAAAGGTTCGCACATACTGATATATATATATTAATTTCTCATATTTTAGTTACGTCACACTAAACAGGGAGCATTATCATCACTGCAAGCAACTAAAACAATTGAATCCAGCTTGGGAATTCGAATTTGCTTTACCATTATCATTATACCGGCATTTGGTTCCAGTGATCGAAAGTCTTGATGAAGTTGTGTCAGTGGCCAATCAAACATCGTATGGTAATTATGAAGTATCGGTCAACTCTTGTGCCGAGAATGGAGAAACGTTAAACGAATTTTTCGCAGTGGATCTTGGGAATTCATTAAAACTCCCATCATGCACTTGCGCAAAATGGAGAATGAATTGTTTACCCTGTAGCCATATGCTAACCGTCTTCAAGAACTTTCCCCTTACGAAGTATGACGCTTTGAGCCCACTGTATCGATCAAGCCCTATTTTTGGGTTTGATTATTCATGCTTTGGAAATGAATTTTACGTCAAGCCTGTCTCCGTTTCAACTCAAACAACATCAACCATAGGTACTCAAGTTTCAAATAAAGTGCAGGTTAGACCGGCTAAAATACCTATGAGCACTACTGTCAAGAATTCAAAAGAGAAAGTTAAAAGGGTTGTAAAAACAGACAAAGTTGTAAAAATCGTTGAACAAATTCCAACCCATTCACCACAAAAGAGAAAGACCTTTTTAGTCGCAAGTGAAATTCCTCTTGTTAAAGTCAAAGTGAAATCCATAAAAGACATTCTAACAGGAATACCGAAAGAAACTATTGAACAATTCAAACAATCTCTTCGGAATCGCTCTACTAAGGATAACCAAGATGAGGTAAGGAACGAGGAAAGCCTAGTAGACCAGTCTAACGAACTACCTGAAAGTAGTACGACAGATGAGATACAGTGCGCAGTCAATAAAAACACCATATTGCAGATTGAAGAGTTGATTCTACCTAGAGAGGAAACGATTAGTGGTGAAGAATCGTCGAACGAAAATAACGATGAGACTCAAACGATGAAAGAGCCTCAGTTGAAACTTATGATGAAATTGTTAGAAGATCATCAGAGTATTTCTGAACCAATAGCGGAGGACAGCGATATAGACACTGGGGTGGAAGATCATGCCGAGTTATCGATAGCGACTAAAAGGAAATGTAACGACCTTTGTGGAGATGATAAATCTGATGCTTCTTTAACTTCTAAGAAAATGAAGGGAAATTGATGTGGTTTGTTTGAAAGATTGGGAGTTTTACTGGATTTATTTTACTAATTGTTTTTCTAAAGCTGAAGATGATAGCTCTTTTCAACGTCTGTTTAAAATTCATTTGTCTTTTTCTCTATGTGTTAAAAAGTATTTCTTCCATAACACACTCTTAATTTTTCTGAAAATTATAGATTGCATTGAATAAGCCCCCGCTCCAAGCGGTTTACTTGATGACGGGATAGGGATGCTTTTTTGTAGCGTGACTACGTGATTGCATAATGAGAAGTCGAAACGTGATCGTGATTTGAAAAATTTTTGGGCTGTGATACGTGATTTGGACTTTTTTAAAGGGATGCGTGATTAGCCATTATTTTTCTGATTTTCGTGATCGTGGTTGAAGACAAAAATTGTGTGATATCGTGATCAGAGTTACTGCTTGAATCATAAACTTATCTTAATTTCTTTTGATTTTAGCAAAACTAAATAAAAACAGAAAAACAAAAAGATGTAAGAAATTATTAAACGCACCATTTTCGCAATGCATTCATCCTTCCTACCCATTATGCACTTCTTGTTGGTGGTAGTACTCATCACACCTGCGCATAACACAGTTGATAATAATCCATCACATCCAATATCACTTGATGATGATCCAAGCCTATTTCCAGGCCACTTGGAACCACTTGGTTCAAAACAACCTAAGAAAGACATCGAAGTTCTGACAGCATACCCTTCACCACAAGGTAAGGTTGATTATTACCTCCTTTCTCAGAAATGCTCTTTTTTATATTCAAACCAATTCATAGTTTCTAGAGGGGTCAAGACCCCCCTTAGGTAAGAGGACCCTCCTTAGGAAACTCATTTAAAATTTCACACCCCCCACCCTTAGAAAATGGCAAACTTTATTGGAAAAGAAAAAAATTGAAATTTCGCACAATTCAAGGAAGATTCCCCCTTATCTAGAAGAACCCCCCCCCCCCCCCCCCCATAGGAAAGTCATACTTTTAACACCCCCCCCCCTTGCTTTTGGTTCATCAAAACCCAAGACCCTCCCCCCCCTAAATGTAGGGGGGTAGAAACTATGCCAATTTTGTTAACACGTGTAAGAAGAACTTTGGCCTCGATGGCAAAAGTATTAAGAACAAGTCAAGAACAATTTAAGGCTTTATGAATTTGTCTTAGGAAAATACTCTTGAACTTGAATTGGCTCTATTAAGAACATTTTAAGAGCATTTTAAGGGCTTAAAACTCAAAAAGTAATTTTGGATCTTCTATAAAAAACGTGTATATCTCGAGGAATAAAGAACTAACTTAGAATTGTTCCACGGTTTTTTATGTTGACGCAATCTTCAGGCAGTGCCGTGTATTGTAGATCTTCTTTCAATACATGTTCTAGAAAAGCTTTGGTCTTAGTCGTTTTTTGTTAGTCGTTTGGGTAAAGTGGAGTTCTGACCCCTTCCCAGCTGGCATTTTTAATCTTTTATGGGTTTTGTGAATATTAGATAAATATTGAAATGGCGTTGTCTGTCAGCTATAGTTCAAGGGACGTTTGGTACGTTTGAATAAATTTATTACGATGGAACTATTGCTGTAATTGCCAACTGTAAACTGCAAATCCGACCTATAACTCTGCGCTTTTAAGGTCGATCCCAGGTCCTGGGATAATCACAGTCCTAGGATTTTACACTGACCAGAATTTTTCAATTCCGCCAATTGTCATCCATCTCATCCTTCTAGAATACTTCCTGAAGTACATCCGCCCCGGGCGTCCATTCTTACTGAAGGGCGGTGCTAAATATCAGAAGGCGTATAAAGTATGGAACGACGATTATTTCATGAGTTTCGAAGCGGCGAAATATGAAAATGTGCAAGTTGAACCCAACAAAAAAGAGATACGTGAAGCGCAAGGATTTGTCACTTCCTTCAAAGACTTTGTCCAACGTTATGGGAAGGAGAAAATCTATATGGTCAATAAAGTACCCTCATTTTTACAGTAGGTTTGCCAAAGATTTTATCGTTCAACCTTCATTCAACACAACTGTTGTGCGAGTTAAAAATGATATGGTTTGATGTTTTTGATCGAACAAGATTCACAAAAGACTTCAAGGTCACCAAATGAAAGGTCATTATTTTAACCCGTTATATCACATTCGCTATGAAGACAGAATCTAATTTTTCAATAAATTTTTTTTGCAGGAAAGATGTTATGATGCCTCCACCATTGCGATGTAAAAACACACGAAATTTAATGCTTGACCATGTGAGATTATTTCTACTTGTATACTCGTTTCGATCTTTTCAACTGGGATTTTCTTTTTGGTTGCACTATCCGAAAAACATTACCTGCTCATCGTAATACTAAAACGCTCTTCCAAAAATATAACATTTTCAAAAAAAACGCCCTCTTTCGTATGAACCACCTCTCCTGTAAAGTGTCATGTGAAAAGGAGAACTTGATGTTACAGGTTTATTCTTTTCGTATTCAATAAACTTCTGATAGTAAAATATTCTTTTGCATTGGTAGCTCGGTAATTTTGTATTTATCGACATTTGTTACTGTCTTCATGCAAACGACTCAACGAACTATGGGTTTAACTATTAAAAAATCTAGATTTATTTCAAAGTAAACGCTTTTCGGCTACGTAGAACGCATTTTCATTTTGAGGAGGCAAAGTGAGAAATATAAACCGAGATCCAGCCATGGTTTGTCCCGAGGGAAAAAAGCTACCAACTTTTGGAAAAAAATTTGTCCCCCCCCCCCCGGTTGCTACGGGCCTGTTGAAGAGGTGGATGTTACCATGATTTCAAGATTCATCGCTCATTTTTTAATCCTTTGTTATCTCTTTATTGTTACAGGTGACGTGGATGAGTAGTGGAGGTACAAAGTCCGTTCTTCACCAAGACGATTTGGATAACATTAACTGTTTGTTTCGTGGAGAGAAAGACCTCCTTTTCATCAACCCCATCAAATATGGAAGCAAGGTAAGAAACAACACCACTCTATGGCGCTCAAAGAACCAGATCTACCGGTAAATGACCGTTAAATTGAGTGATCTCATATGATATCAATGTCAATTAATGGATTTAAAGAGCATCAGATTTTCAGGTAATTGTCCAAGGGAATCGCTGAGACAAAACGAAGTAAAGTGAATGTTTTATAATGATAATGATTATTTTACAATAAAAAAAAAGATACTAAGAAATTAAATGTCTTGCAACCAAAATATGCTAAGCTACATACAATTAGATAAATCAAAAGGCTAGAAACGAGTCTCCTATGTAGGCGTTGAAGCCACTTATTTCCTACATTCTCATCCCTCGTGGTTTTCATACAAGCGCTGCATTGAAATGTGCCATACAAAAACAAAGAACGCGCTAAAATCAGTTTGTCTTCCGAAATGTTGCTCAAATGTAACGTCATTATGTCTTGGAAAGGATGAAGATTTGGCTCTAACCCTCGGTTGTTACTTATCGACCAAATATCTGGATGACTCGAAAGAATTGATAACAAAATTTTTCGTACAGTACAAAATAAAAAACTGCATCCCTTTTTCAATGACCCGTTGCGAATCTTTTAGCCATTTGGGAATGAAAATGCTTAAAGCCAATGTGCATGAAATGGCTTATGCTTTTAATGGGTGAGATTTTTTTAATTCTAATAATGTTCGTGAATCAAAAACTGTGTGGAGATTCTCGAAGAATGAATGTCTTTCGCAGTGTTAATGCCGAGTGTGAGAAGTCCCATCATTGTGTTTTTCTAAATTGTGGCAAGTTTTAGTTAGGGTCCCGCCGTGTATAAATTACAGACGTATGAAAAATATTTAAATGTTATAAGAAAGAGGTAATATAAGTCAATAAATGAAATCAGTAATAATTGTTTTGAGCCCAGGTTTTCGGGCTCTAGACATTCGATTTTTTACGTCGCTTTTAACTTTCGAAGCTCTTGCAGTAGCAAAAAAATCGAATTTGCGTCAAAGCACTTGAAAGGCTTCTATTTTTCGAAAATCGTCAAAGTGGAACTATACTTACGCTTAACTATCCAAAATACCACTCAACAGTTAAATCACTTTATAAGCACTGATTGGTTCATATGCCTCAATTGCATCATAATAAATGCTCGACAAGACTTAATTTAATCCAAGTATACATTATAGATTATTATTAAACATAAATCGTCCTTGTTCACATCCACAAAATTAAAAATAATGTTTACACGCAACGATAAGAATCTGTTTTTCTGTCATGTGGGCATACTTTCTTTCAATTCTCTTTCTGTCTCTTCGCACTAGGGGGCACAAAATCATCAACCATCGTTATGAGATCGCTCACAAAATGTCGCATGCCAGGTTTTGATCCTTTCGCGTATTCATCGACAACTTTCAGTGCAGATTTCAAAATATGAACCGCCACAACCTTTCCCTTCTTTGTATCGTATTCTTGAATTTTCTGTTGTAACCGGAATCTTAGTTCTCTCAGATAATATATGAATCTTATGCCACCATGTCTGTAATATTTTTTAACAGAATTAGCTGAGGTCCCGATTTTTGTTATCACATCTTTCTGCCAAGTATCAAAGGTTCTATCCACTCCTAGGTTGATAAAAGTTGGCATTCGTTCAGTATAACCGGACCCTACTGCCAATCTACAGTACAAATCTTTTAAATTCTGTTTTTGGAGGAAGTTTTGGTCTGCTAAGGGTAGTATAGAAACTTCACCTATAACGTGTGCAGCATGAAACTGGTGGCGCTCGTAGGTTAATTCATTTAGACAACCCCAAATAGCATCAGCATCAGCATCTCCAGAACATTTTCTTTCAATATAATCACTGTTATATAAATTAGTATTTTTTGATGTTTTTGCTTTTATCTCCTGAAAACAAGCTCTACCGAGTATAACGCATTGATAACTTTCCTGGTTGGTGTCTTTAATGATAGCACGAAACAGTTCAGCAACCTCACTGAAAAATATGAAACTACTGTATAACCTGTTAAAGAGATGAGAACGCACTTTTTCTTCGAAATTGTTGCCAAGAGGTTCTCTCACTTGCCGGTTTCTAGTACCAGTAATGAAATACAAACGATTTGGACAGTCTCCTTTCCACTTTTTAACTGCTTTAATGATTCTATCGTCACAAAAGTTTTGTGATTGAACATTTGCAACGAAAATTGCCGAACTAATGATCACCAAAAATAATTTCATTTTCAACAATACGAATTGGAAAGTGTGTCCACTATTAAACTCGTCTGAAGCTGTTAGATGTCTGCACACAATAATAGCCCCTCTAAAAGCAACAAGTAGAGTTATAGTTATATCGTTTACTTTTTTCTCTCCAAGCCACTAAATCATGATTCAAACAAATAAACAACACCAAAATTTTGATGTTGTTTCTTTGTTTGAATAGCGTTTACGTAATATGCAAAATTTAGACTTATAGATTCTGAGAAATGATGTGAATCACGAGACTAGGTTGAGGATACAAAATAGGTTCGATATGTTTTGATAAGATACCAACCACTCCAGGCCACTCAATTCACGTGAAGTCATGAACTTAAAAAAAAAAGAGATTTATTGTTATTTTGACGTGACATGTTTTATAGGACTAAACCAATTCGAAAGAACAAAAAATTAATCTCCCCACTTTTTTTTTTTATTTTTTGCCCAAAGATGCATAACTATAAACCCTCGAATGTGATGGAGCCCGATTTTCGGAAAATGTTACTATTTTTGTTCTGCTTGATTTTTTTAACGGTCACGCCCACATAGATATCAATTATATATATGTTAAAAGCATAACCAGGTAGGTCCATAAAAGTATCGCTTGTTTGACGTAAATTCTTGTTTACGACGGCTGTACTTCTTTGCGCGTTTTAGTAAGGGTGTCGTTTTAACATTTTTTCCTTAGAATTTCATGCTCTTTCAGATGCTATCAATCGTTTTAGTTTGATTTGACTTTTGATCATCAGACTCTTGTTAGCCCACATTTTTCCTTACAACATCACATTTTTATCAAAAAATTTGTCACGGGCCTATTCGCGTTTTGAAAACTATATATTAATAGCCGTGCTCTGTATGCTGTGTGTCACCACTTTTGTTTTCGCAAGCAATGTTTTGTTTTTTTTTGTTTTTTTTAGATGACTTTGAGTTGTTCTAAGTTTTTTTGATTGATAGGTTATAATTTCTCAAAACAAAACTTTTAAAATTTTTAAACAAAAGAAAAGAATATCAAATAGAACATAAGAATAACAAGACAAGTTTGTTAGAACAACAGCAACATTCAAAAGACATTCAAGAGTTCTTATTTCGTATAATACATCTATGTCGATAATTATCGTCCAACTTTCAGCCCTAGGACCCTTAACGGGGCTAAAAAGGAGGAGAAAAACAAGGGAAATTTTGTGAATTTTACTTCCCTTATTGGGACTAATTTGACCAAATTTCTTTCCTTCTGGGGGCAAAAATTTTCCTATTTTTTCGACTCTCAGTGGGACTGAAGTTTGATTTTCTGACTTTTCCAACCCTTACAAGGACTGCCAGGTGTCAAAAAGGCACCCTTAAGGGCGGTTCATACCCGTACCCTTCACTTGCCTAAGTACCCCCCCCCCCGGGCTGCCTTTTCCCGACGAATCTCGTGCCGTGTGTATAATTTCACTTCCCTCATCTTAACATCAAAGTTTTCCTAATCATCAAGAACTACGGCAAATGTAAAGCGAGCGAAGCGAGAAAAAAGAGCGGAGCCGTCTCGGACGTGGCTGATCGCCAGTATGGTGTAATTTGAATGACGCCCTTTCTGATAATTGTTGACACAATTTAAAAATATTTTTCAAAATATGGTTAAAAGATACGTCACCCTTGAGGGAAAGAGTCAGATTTTGAAGAGAATTCTGCTCCCCTCTAATTTTATTCTCATCGTGTTTTAAGCCACCTTCCCAACATCCAAAGAACTTTTAGTGCGTTCAGCAACAGCTAAACCGACGTGCGACGCCGGGTTCCGGCTAGTACATTATAAATTATAATCAGTCTGGTTTAGCATATAAAAGATGTCATCGATGTCATTATGTAAGATTTAAGTATTGAAGGTTGAAAGATCTGGGAAGTTGAAGAGCTTTCGTTATTTTGATTTAACAATTGATTATCCGATTTTGACTTTTCTTTCGTCAGTGTTCTTTCACGCCTAACCGGTTTCCCGGTTTCTTTCTGTCTACCGAATTTCAATAAATATTAAGAATCTTGATCGACAAATGAGTTGTGGAAATTTGTGAGAAGAAAAGGAAAATTGCTTTATCGTATTTTTCGTTTGATTTCCTACCTTGCAATTCTACATGTTCTGATTTACAATTTCCATTCTAGGTACCAATCGATCGTCCAAAAGGAGGCTATTCATCTCTCGATGTCGATAAGTATATTTTGTTTTCATACACTGCTAATAGCGAGAATTTTCTTTCAGTTCGAACCTTTCCAATTCATTCAGTCCTTCGTTATGGATATCTCCATCAAAATGTTGTTCCATTGCACATAAGAAACTGTAGAAATTTGATACTTAGTACCCATTTAACTCCTTTTGCTAGTATTTAAATGCAAAACTTTGATCTCGAAGGACTTAATCTTTAGTTCTTAAACCTTTCTTTCCCAGAGTGAATTTCACGAAATTTCCATCTTTGCGAGAAGTGGAATATATCAATTGCCATATGGAAGAAGGTGATTGTTTATTCATACCACGTGGATGGTAAGTTGATGCCCAAACCCCTTTTTATGCATTTTTGATTGCACATTTTGTCATCCGCTCTTGAAACTGTCATTGATTTCATGAATTAAGTGACGCCAAGATCCTTCGATATTTTATATCCTATACATTCTATTGATCTGACCACAACTTCGTTTTAACCCTCCTTTGAAAAAAAAATTGACAGAGACAAACTCTTTATTTCGTTGTTAGGACCCAATCTCCCCAGTGCGCGCAATATAAGTGAGAAAATCATAACATTGAAAAATCTTCTCTGTTAGGTATCATCAAGTGAATTCGAAAGCGAACGCACAAAATCAGAATATTGCAGTCAATATATGGTTCCGTCATAATCCCAGACATATGCCTGAAGACTGTAATTTACCGGAAGACGAAGCTTCATTGAACCATTACTATTTTCCAGGTATAACTTGTAGCTTCCTTTTTGTGTGAAATTAGTTTTGAATCTTAAAGGTTTTGTTTTTACATAAATGTTTCCGTTTCATATCAGAGACATACACGTTTATTTTTTTTAAGAAACTAGTTTTACCAAGCAGCCTCAATGTTTCTTAAGAAATCGGCCTTTTGAGCCTTAAATGTTTCTTACATGTTTCTAAACTTTTTGACATAAATCAGTCTCATGGAAGGCTGGATTGGAAGGTTCTTAAAAGAAACCGAATTAAAAAATGTTTTTTTCTCATTCTCAGCCTCAGCATGTTTCTTAGATGTTTCTTAGTTTTTAGGCATTCTGAGCCTCATGTTTTTTAAGAGTGTGTTTCTTAAAAAAAAAAAATGTGTATTTCATATCAGGACAGTGTCTTGCTATTGTTATATTATGCTTATAAAAGCAAAAAATGTTTTTCTTTTCCTCTTTTTGACCAATCTTGAAATGAGACCGTAAGGGCTACTCGACAATATAGTTTTCGGACCGTAATGTACGGAGTAAACAACAGGCACTCAATTATAAAAAGGAATTTTCTTTATGTAAACAATCCCCCAATTATTGCTGGAATATTGCAAATCGATTGCAAATCCGCAATATATGATAATATATTGCGGACACCTTTTCAACATATTGCCGGCACTCAGCAATATATCGTCGATAAAAGTTTATAGAAATATTTCGAAAGTAGTCGGGTAACAATACATTTTTCCGTAAGGCTCAATCAACCCCAAAAAGTTTCTGCTAGTGTAGAAAATACATTCTACTGTATATATGTTTATGTTATGTCCTTACTAGAAAATGAAACATGACAACATTTTTATTTTCACCTCCTTTAAGAAGTTGCTTAAGAAATACCACCGCCTGCTATAAATGAATTCTTGCATTAGGTATGGAAAGCCTGCATATCAGAGATGATGGAGACGGTGGCAAAGAAGATGATGATGATGATGAAGATGAAACTGAAGAAGAAGGAGACGAAGAACATTCCATGTTGTGAGTTCCGCATCCCTTCATATTTGTAAGAACACCAGACTTAAAATTACAAAATTGAATAAATGTTTTTTCAACAAGCAAGTATCTACCCCTATATCAGCCTCGCATTATGCTTAGCATTCTATTCTTCTTAAACAAATAGGGCAATTGTTTTGGTACCAAAAACTGAGCCTGCATATGCTTGTAAACGTTTACAGTTTTTTTTTTTATCTGACTGAAGATTGCCTGAAACGGCACGAAATCCGAGTATCGGAAAATAAATTTTTCTCGATTCTTGACTGATATAAACGTTTACATGTATATTAGCAACAGATTAAGATATGGCTTTCAGTTTTTTTTGTGTGAATAAACACCAAACAAAAGAGCTTAAATGCTAAACTATCAGCAGTTTTTTATGAGAAATTTGATTCAATTTCAAATCGTTGAAGCTTTTGATGCAAATATTTTCTGTTAATCCATATCCTATATTTCAACCATTATATGAGGGAGGAGATGTTTTGCTCCGGGATTATTCCTGAAAAAAATTTGATGGGCTCTAAGTAAAGAATTTATTGTGTTAGTAAGCACGTTTAATCCTTAATTTTTTTTGAGTCCCATTAAAAATGTGTTTGCTCAATGATATGATTTACATTTTTCTATGAAATTCTATTTTTATCAACCCCCTACTACTTTTGTTTCGTAGAAAATTAATGATGTGGAGTTTAACGCAGACCAAATATGGACGTGCCAGTTTCAAAACGTTCACCTCACTTCTGAAAAGAGTATGCTGATTTGGTTTGCACGTCGTTTTATTTTCTAGTGATTTATTTTGGGTTTATAGACATATCTCCTGATTGACAAATAATGATTGATTAAATACAAAGTACTGACTGTAAAAAAGAAAATATTGATGGTCAATGTAAACAATTTTTTGTCAATAATTTGCAATTGACGGTCAATAGAACTTGCTGACAGTCAATGAAAGACATTGAACATGAGCCTAATGTTTTTGACCTAGTAGTGATTTAGGCCCCCAAGCGGTTTTCGACCTTTTTCTTGTGTGATTACGTGATTTGGAAATGTTTTCTTCGTCTGGTCAGAGGTGAAAGCGTGATCGTGAAAGATTTTTTTTAGCCTTGGTGCGTGATTTGGACTTTTTCAAAGGGATGCGTTATTATCCAATTTGTTTGCTGATTTTCGTGATCGTGATTGAAGACAAAAAAATGCGTGATAAGACTTTACCCCGGGGGGGGGGGGGGCTCATAATTCTTTTCTTACTATTATCCAAGAATGGCCTTGACCAAGTAATGTCAGGCTTAACTTGACTTTAGCACTAAATTCCCTGCTCTGTTTAATGATATTCAATTCTATTATAGATACCCAATTTTGTGAGTGACGAAGATATAAGTCACGTGGAGTTAGATGAGAACTTCTTAAATGTCGCCCGTATGGTGAGATTAGTTGGGTTTTCTAGAACCGTTTTCATTTCTTATAGAGACATATAAAAGATATCATTTGTACAAATGATGGGGGTTAGGTAAAACGTCAATCCAGGGCAATCCACTGTAACCTTTCCTCAAAAGTCTCATTGTTTTTGAAAGGCTGCTCACCAAGGTTTCGTCGAACTGGCCACGTGCGTTTTCTATTGTTTAATTTCTTTTGATGCAGTTGTTTATGTGTATATTTCGTTCTTTTTACTTAAGTACTTGCATTAAAAGCAGACTTACTATAGGGTTTGTAAGCGATGTTTAGTTACACCAAATTATGCTTCTCAGAAGGAAAAATACGAAGAATTGAAAATGTCTGCCATCGTATTTCAGGTGTTCAACAAGTTGAATGTAGATGGTAATAAGTTCATCAATGGAGACGACTTCAAAAAGATATATCAAAATACGGACCAAGTCGATGTAAGCCGTTTGACTGTCTCCCGGGGGGTACTAGGGCTGCGAGCTGACGGGGAGTGCCGCCTGATTTTCGAACTTTGGACCCTTACCGGGACTAAAAAGGAGAAAATTTTGGGAATTTTACGACCCTTACTGGTATAAATTTGACCAAATTTCGATCATTCAGACGGTATATAGTTGAAATTTTTTATTTTTCCGGGACTTTGGAAATCCAAAAAAGGTACCCTTCAGGGCGGTACATACCGTTCCCTCCATTTGCCTAAGTCCCCACGGGGACTGTCTATTCAATCATGCTTTTATAATTAAAAAAATCCTTGGATTTCAAAGCCATTTTAATCAAATAATGTTCGCCTATTCCAATAGATTATTAGTCCATAGACCATAAAGATTAGCTTCAAGACTTGCGAGCTTACAAATATTTCCAAGTCTTTACAAATAAATTCAATTTTAATTCGATAACCAATATGAATGCTGTCGTTTCTTTCTTTTCTTTAGGAGATTGAAATTTTTGTCAGTGCGCAGATGCGAAACCTTCAATTGATAGCAGCTTCTTTATTGCACCAACAGCCTAGTAAGATATACGTATCTAGAATCACATTGCAATTCTTGTGGTGATATTCTAATAGGCCTGAAAGAGCTATCAAATAGCTATCACATCTGTCCACATAGTACGTACGCAATAAGGGGGTAGGGGTGTCTTTTCAAAAGCGTATGCTTGCGTACAGGGGAGGGGATGGGTCGAAATAAAATGTGTACGTACACGCAAAGTAAATATTTTACAGCACCTTTTTTTGCATGTAAAATTCTGTGAAAGTGATAAAGTGTGAATTGTTGTCCTGTTGTCGCAAAATAATAAGCGACCTTTATAAACAAAGGTTTTTTTTTTACAACTCGTCCTTAATGCAAAAATTAAAAAGTTAAGTTTCCTATTTGAAATATAGGCCCGAACAAGACAATCTTTTTCGCTATGGGGGGGGGGGGGGGGGGGGGGGGGGGGGGGTGAAAGGAAAAACTACGTACCAACAAGGGGGGTTTAGGTGCATATGGGTACGCTTGCGTACACGGGGGGGAACTCGATTGTTGACATTTTAGTGCGTACGTACTGTGGAGGTCCCCAGATGATGTCCATGTTTGTTCCCGACTTTTGTGGAACCTTTAAGAAAGACATTAGCTTAACATTCTGTAAATAACCATTAAACTCCATCATAGCCCTCGGTTACCCTTTAAGGTTGGTTATGATTCTTTCTTTTCTTGAATTATTTTAATATTGCCAAATCTGTCATCCCTTAAAATCAGATTTTTAGGACACATGTATGACTTTCGGACACAACGATGTTTCAACGTTTATCTAATAGTCACAATGTCCATATAACGTTTATCTAATAGTCACAATGTCAATATAACGTTTATCTAATAGTCACAATGTCCATATAATCTTAGAAGTCTTCGGTGAACGCTATGTGCCAGCTGGGAATCCTCTTTTTCCAATAGATTATAATTGATGTACCCATTCAAGATGTGTTTAATTGATTTTAACATTGTCAAATTAATCAATCATCAATTCTATTCATCTTAGAACCAGATCCATCGATGGATGAACCACCAAATACAGCAACAAGAGATGAAGCACCACAAATAAATGATGAGAAACAATCAGCCAAGGACGAATTATAACAAAGGCCCCTAAATAGAACTTCTAAAGGAGAATGATTTTTAGATCACGTAGAGATTTTCATGGATCTGTTTTTCTTCTGGAATCTTAGCTGTTTTGCCAATACCAAGGTGAAAGGTATCATCACTTTTGTGAAGTGGAGGGACAGGCGAGGATGTGAAATTAACTCGTCAAATATTATGATCAATTCATACCTACATACACTAGTAAAAACGTGAACTATTAATTCCTCTAGTGATTATAAAGTTACCGATTTAATGGTTGATCAATTTGATTATGATGGTTTTGTCTCATTTTTGTTTCTCATAATATTACAACTTTCAAGATTGAATCATCGGTGATTTCTTTACACTAGATAAATTTTCTAGATTTTAGTAATTTATTTTTATGAATTTTCATTTTGTAGTTACAATTTCAAGATTTTAGGGAATTGAAGAAATTTCATTCAGTTTTACTGAATTACGGTAAAAACCAAAATAATTTTCTTTCGAGCTCTAACTAAACAAAAAATGATGACATTCATAGCTGAAACAAGTAACACGAAACTACCTTAAGGGAACTAATTTCTGCGGGAACTAAATTTTGTGGTTTTTGCGGATTTAGGCCCAAATCGTAAAATTAAGTTCCCGCAAAATTTTTCAAATGCGAAAAACAAAGGTCGAATAATTCACAATACGGCTCTAATTTTCTTTCAAGTGAGAAATCCGCAAAATTAAGTTGCCGCGAATATTAAATATTAAATCTTGAACTGCGAACCGCAAAGATTAGTTCCCGCAAAAAATAGTTCCCTTAAGGTAATATATACTTTAATCGTGGACATAGCCTCCGCCCGGCGTGACCCACCTGGGCGTCCGGTCATTTTAGTGCTACTCTTCTTTGGTTCCGTACGATATTGGCTATACTCTGAAAGCACTTCCAAGATCCAAGATGGAGGCGTACAAGTCAAGGAGAAATATTTTACCTCCCTCCCGCCCTGCAGATATTGGTTGCCGGCAACCCTTTTCCAGTTTATGTTAGTTTATCACTAGCAGGGGGACTAATTTTCGCCAAAACTGATTAATGTGTTAGCCAAATATTTCAATGCCAAAAGCTAAACGCAATTGTCTCAGTCTACTCTGATTATTCCCTACCGAGTTGTACGATTTTGAAGTTAGATTTTTCTCAACTTCAGTTGAGCTACAATCTGACAATGTCTGTCTGTCTGTCTGTGTGTGTGTGTGTCTGTCTGTCTGTCACAAAAACTTTAGGGCAGCCTGGAGACTTAAAAAATGCTTGGATTTGGCTGAAATTTGGCACACATGTTCCTTGGATGAATATCTGGGGGTGTTTTTTTCATTTTTTGAAAGTTTTGATTTTTGAGGCCTGGGGACGAGTTTTTCGCCAAAACGAGGCTAAAACTTTGGGGCAGCCTGGAGACTTCAAAAATGGTCATGTGTAGCTGAAATTTGGCATACTTGTTCCTTGGGTGAATATCTGGGGGTATTTTTTTCATTTTTTGAAAATTTTGATTTTTGGGGCCTGGGGACGAGTTTTTCGCCAAAACGAGGCTAAAACTTTGGGGCAGCCTGGAGACTTCAAAAATAGTCACATTTAGCTGAAATTTGGCACACTTGTTCTTTGGGTGAATATCTGGGGGAGTTTTTTTCATTTTTCAAAAATCTTGATTTTTGGCGCCTGGGGACAAGTTTTTCACCAAAACGAGGCTAAAACTTTGGGGCAGCCTGGAAACTTCAAAAATTGTCGTATTTAGCTGAAATTTGGCACACTTCTTCCTTGGGTAAATATCTGGAAGGTTTTTTTTTCATTTTTCAAAAATCTTGATTTTTGGGGCCTGGGGACGAGTTTTCCGCCAAAACGAGGCTAAAACTTTAGAGCAGAGCCTACAGGCCTAAAAAATGGTTGGATTTGGCTGAAATTTGGCACACTTGTTCCTTGGGTGAATATCTGGGGCTCTACAATTGGGCCTATGAATAATTTGAAGCCACTGAAGTTGAGCCCAGTGCGTTGCGCACGTTCGACTATTTTGTAATGTATTTCAACTTTATAAATATATAGTCCAGGGAAAAATGGCCAAAATCCCACCTTGAATGGGACTTTGCGAGCCATGGTTTTTTAGCTTCCTATATACCTCTAGTTTATATTTTTTGATTGTTTTCAGGCTGATTAGGTGACTGGACTGGACTAATACGAACATATCCGCATTTAGTTTTGGTTGTAAAAGTTGTTCACCTTTTGGTCATAGGAGACAGGACAATCTAATCAAACAGTTTTTAACGTCAGCCTTGTCTCTCATTAAACCACTTTATCTCGTTACTATCTTTGAAAGATCTCACTGTCTCTAAATATCACCGATTTCTAACATTTTAATGGATAGGTTTCTAATCCTTGTTGTGAAAACACGATCATTGATTTACTTAAATATTTTCGAATCTTCATTTTTAGGTCTTACTATTGGAAGCTTGACCACAAGATATCAAGAAACAAAAGAAAGATAAATCATTCTGATAAATTTGATCTCGGTAAGTTGTTAGTTCGTTCACTTCTTCTGACAAATAGTTTGATTTGTGTCCATTATAAGAGAAAATCTGAGTGAACAATCATTTTACAGTAGTGTGGGTCACATCACTTCCAAGATTCTATTTAAAAGAGGTACAAAGTTGAAAGACATTCTCTTTATAAAGAAAGAAGTACAATCCTTTTGGTTCGCACTGAGCAGGGTATTTGGCACATCAAATTTGGCTTTCACTTGGGCTTTTAAAAACACACTTAATATAAAACTGGTTATAGCCGTTGGATATTTCTTTCCAACGAAGATGGATTTGCTATTCGGTACCGGAGGAGATGCCTCATCGTTCGCTTTGCTTTTCAGATCCAAACCGAAAGCAAGTAAACAGAATAATCAACAAACAGAAGAAAATGGTAAGAGAATAATTAATCGACCTTCTTCTTCTTCTTCTTCTTCTTCTTCAATTTCTTCAATTTCTGTATTTAGTATGTTCCCTTTTATCCCCGCTTTTTGTCATGCTCTTTTTATAAGTTTTTTATAAGAATAAAAGAGAGAAGGCAACAAAAATAATAGAAATTCTACCTTGACTTGCCAGACATTTTAAGCTAATAAAGAGTTCATTTTCAATCAGCTGGCTACTTTGTGCCATTTTCAACTTCCTAATTTGATACATCTCGACGAAAGTGATCATCGTGTTTTTTTTTTCACCTTGAAAGAAGCCTAAAAATAATGGCCAGGGTTATATTAGGACCAATTAATTTTAGAACTAGAATTTGTTCTCTTAGTTACGTTTTTATAATTAATTCTATTTCATCTTTTGATCGTCTTTTCTTTCTATTTATCTTAAACAAGGCTTATCATAATTTAGCTTACATTATAAAACATTTCAAGCGTAGAGAAATGATTTTCATTTTCTACATAAATCTTGAAATTTTATATATTGACTTGTGTATTAGCTGAATAAAAGGTCTTTATAAATTAATTAATGAAGTTCCAAATAGTGGAAGAATATATGGTTTTTAAAGAATTGAACCTTGGATTATTTCCTTATTAAAGAAGGCAGAGTTAAAAGCACAGCGTGTATAATCGTGTGATGTCCAAAAATTTTGTCAAATTTGTCCATTTTGTGATGAGAGAAAAATGCTGTAAAAAAACCTTGTACCGATCATTAAATTATTTAGGAAAAAAACTAAAGTTTTTGGATGGAGGGTTGTTGTATAGATGTTAGCGATTGAACGGAATATTGACAACTAAACTTGGGTTTATTTTACAACTGTTTATACTATACCATTTGAAAGCGAATATTTTCTCTCATCTTTAAAGTTGAAAAATGAAACTGAAAGTGGTCTTCATTCTTTGTATTATAAACTTTTTGAAGAGAAAAGTTTGAAAAAAATATTGTAAATCATGGAAAGTTTCAGACAAGAAATAAAAAGCTTATCTTCATGATTCATATGAACCTTGTCATCCATAGAGAAAAAAACGTCACTCGACGAAAACAACCCGAAAAGAAAAATCTTTAAAATTGTGTGTGTCTGGTTAAAAAAATTTTGTTTTTGTGAATTCGAAAGAGGAAGGTTTTTATTACTGAAGAAATTTGAGAAAAAGATGTGATGAAAGTTCCTGTTAATGACTTCACTACTTGGGATACCATTTTGTCTAATGCTAAATAATAAGAAGATATGGGCAATATTGTACATGCATGTAAGCCATATTTCTTTAACCACCTTTTTTTTATCTTCACAGAAGTATACTACAGTAATTTTTTATTCAAAACAAAAAATTGACATGGCGCGAAGCGAGGATGCGAGAGAATGATCTTGATAGAACAAATTGCCGGCGCCAAACTATAGTCTACTTTGATTTACGACCCCGGGGGGCGGGGGGTACTTAGGCAAAATGGGTGCCGGGTATGTGCGAGCCATAAGGGTACCTTTTCTCATTCCTCAAAAGTCTCTCAAAGGGGTACAAATTCACTGAAAGGGTCTCAAAATCACGAAAATCAAAAATTTCTCTCTCAAAGGGTCACGAATTCCAAAAATTTTGACCAAAATTTGGTGACAATCAAACCAAAATTTGGAAAAAGTCTCTCAAAGGGTCCCAAAATCACCAAAATTTTGTCTCTCAAAGGGTCGATTTTCGATTTTCGGCTAGGACATACCCGTCACCTCGCAAACCTAGTACCCCCCAACCCCCCGGGTTTACGACCTTCTGTCCTTTTTTCGCACCTAGAGACAATGGAAAAAAAACGTTTTAGTGGGATAAAGCAGACAAAAAAATTTCCGCGTGACAATTAGCGTCTACGGTCGAAAAGGTGTATTAACCCCTCTTGTTCTTCTACTATGAATAAAATCTTCCTTTTCGCTGAAGAATTGTACATCTTTTGTGCTCAAAGATAAAGAAGGATCATTCTCCCACTGAGTTCTCAGTCTTTGAAGTCTTAGGAAATCTTATCCAGGATATCAAAATTTACTATAGATTTTATTTTAATGGAACTGTGATCAGTTGAGTTTATTTAAAAGA
Organism: Clytia hemisphaerica; assembly: GCF_902728285.1. Taxonomy (NCBI): domain Eukaryota; kingdom Metazoa; phylum Cnidaria; class Hydrozoa; order Leptothecata; family Clytiidae; genus Clytia; species Clytia hemisphaerica. The sequence goes on from NW_027104175.1 coordinate 817,264, forward strand.
GGATTTGAAAATAATGTTGCAAAGTTTGATATTTTCAGAAAGTTACAGCGATAGAGTGATGGATTGATTGTATCTTATACTATGATTGTATACTGATTGACATAGTTATGAAGATCTTGATTCCTAAATCCTATGACTTCTAGTTGCTCAGCTAGATCTCAATATTTGTCAAAATACTTATAATATGTTCCAATGAGTTGAAAGCATCCTACTTTGTTAACATGCGGTAAAAATACTTTCAACCACCAATAGCTTTTGCTTTGGATCGCTTCTTTACAACGTTTGAAAGACCAAGTTGGAAGTTATTTTCTTTTGCTTATTTTTTCTTCTATTAAGCCTTTCTTCCCGTTCTATGAGTAACTAGAGAGGGGGTGTAATAGAACTCCAGGAAGCCTGAAACCTAATGACTTTTTTCTTTGGCTATCATTCGATCTGATTTTTACGGGTAAAAGGTTTTACATAGCTGAATGGACTTTTTCGATCTTATCGGAGCACGAGACCTATATAAATGTGATTAAAGGATTATTGCCAAAAGGAAAAGAAGTTCTCAGATATTTTTTCATGGAATGTCGAAGCGAATGGACTGTTTTATGATAACATAATTAACATGTTCTAAAATCGGCTAGTTTCAAATGTTCCAAACGCAAGTCACAGGTCATAGACACAGGTAACAGGTCGTACAAACTACAGACCAGAAACAGTAACGCACTCGTAATATATAATTCATAACATGTTTCTCAAAATATTATATGCAATGGAAATCTTGTATACAAAATATTACTATTTAGAAGATTTCAATGACAAATCATCAACCCCAAATATTGACAAAGTGACACTAAAATAAATATAAAAAAATATAAAATACCTTCAGTATGATATTTTTGACAATAAAAAAATGTATTGTTTATCTGTTGACATGTGACCTGTGACCTGCGTTTTCATCTACACGTTTTTTTTATAAGGAACACGTTTATAAGGAACTTGAGGCTGAAAATGGTCTGGGAAATAAGGAATTGTTAAGGAACTGCTCAGGCTGAGAATAAAAAATCAAGTTAAAGAACAGCAAGGGTTCAATTTGAAATTGCACACATTTACAACAACCTAAATAAAAATACGGTAAATATTGCTGAAACGCCTTTCAATATGTCAAAAAGACAAAAAATGCTGATAAAGAAGCTAACACACTTAGCAAATCCAAACTTAACAGCTAAGTAACTAAGGAACTCAATAAGGAACTTTAAAGGTGAAACTCTCTGGCAAAATAAGGAACTCCAGGCTCGGAGCTAAGTTAAGGTTCCTTATAAAAAAAACGTGTACCTGTTCTAAAATCTATTCCTAAAGAAAAAGCAGTCATTTTAAATCTTCATTTTCGTTTTTTGAGAATCTTTTCCTTAAATTCTTTCACTCAAATTACCTTTCAAACAAGGTATTACTTTCTTTCCAATTTTTATGGAGCAGACTTTTTCATTACATTTTAAGAGCATTATATACTCTGAAAACAAAACACAACAAAATTTATTCTCGTAAAAAAGGGTATAAACTTTTTTACATGTTTGTTTCCTTTTCCAAAAAAAACTTCTCTTTTCTGCAAGGCATAACTTTCTTAATCATTTATGACTGTACGTTTGTGAGGGTGAATTTCCGAAGGCTCGATCACGAAGAGTTAATCATAATAAATTTGATTTGATAAAATTTGATTTTTTATCAACAACAATAGGCTTAATTTTGAGAAATTAATTTACACGTTTTATGAAGTATTAAATATCATGTTTTGAAAATTCAATCAGTTAAACTGTATTCTTCGTGAATAAAAGTAAAGAAAAGACGTGAGTTTGGGTTCTATGTTTGAATTTTCTAAAAAGTTTGGTTACTTTGATTTTACTTGGAGAAAACTGAGCTTGGATTGGGCTTTTCTTGGGGGAGGGCCAAAATTCAAAAATATTTCTGTCGAAAATTCCGGAAATTTTGACCATAATTACCAAAATCCGTAATCTCGCCCAATTTTGGATAAATTCCTAATTTTCGGACTACACACTCCAGTTGTCCGTCTTCGAGAAGGGACCAAATTTCCGAAATTCATTTTCTTCGAAATCTGCTAGCCTGTAGGTTGTTATTTTATTTTATTTTTTCCAACTGAGACAAAAAAAAAATAGCTTTGACTACTAATATTAGAATTGTGAAACTTAGCTTTGAAAAAAAAAACACATAATACTCATTCACTCTCAATGATGGCATCAGCAGCAATCACGCAAATTATTCGTACCGTGAGTCGTGATTCGACAGGTTCAAGTGGTTCACGTAACTCAATGAACTTCTCTGGACGTTTTCAAAACCTCGTCACTCTGATGGCACATCGTAAGTGTTTGAGATTCAAAGTACGGTTGTTCAAAGACAGTGGTATATTAGCTCTTCACGATATGTTTAAGTCATTTTCTTTAACTGAAACACCCGAAAAAACCGGGACTTGATCACTGGATGTTACTAAAAATAGAAACATAGCAGGCAAAGTCTGGCTTTATCAGGATGCTTCCGTTGGAAAGATATTACCTCATTTGACTTTGAGAAGTGTGTTAATTATCAGCGAGAGGTCATAAAGTTACTACCTTAATGCCATTAATTTTCGCGCGAAAATAAAAGACGCGCTAAAATAAAAGACGTGCGAAAATTAAAGGGTGCGCGAACCTGTAATCGTTCTGAACGTGTAGAAATCTCATCTTAGGACTCTTTTAATAAATGGGACCTCGATTCATGGTAAATATGCCTCTTGGATGTAAAATCTAGCTTGAATACACACTTAAGTGAGTAAAACTTAAAATCGTCAAAAACACTCAGAAAATATCCCAGAAATTGCAAGATGCGCGAAAATTAAAGGCGTGAAAATTAAAGGCGCGAAAATTAAAGGTGCGAAAATTAAGGGAATTAAGGTAGGCTATGTTGAGGATTTTAGGGGGTGTGGACTTTAGAATGGAAAAAAAAAATTTTTGATAGAGATCTCGATTTTTTTAATTGTTTTTAATATTCTCCTCACCCTTGTAGATGCTTTACGGCCACTCTCTTACCTCGTTATTGAGTTTAGATTTATATAAAGTTTATACAGTACAGACAAGAAATTGACCTCTTGAAAGCTTCGATTTACTTGACATAAAAAAATCCCGAAAAAGTTCGAGTTGTTTGTGACACAGGAGTGTTATTATGTCCCGACCCTAAAGAATTTTTTTCGAAATTGAGAAAGCTTGTCGCTATGAAGTACAGCTGAAGTTAGAAACCAAAAATCCTCTTTACCTAAATCTGTTTATATTTTTTCTCCGGAACCCTTAAACCTTTGTTTAGGCCCTTTTGGAATTTTTTTCCAGAAATTTGGGGTTTGAAAAACCTTTTGGAAACAGGATTCGACACCGTAAGGTGCTTTGATAAGATGAAATAGAAACACTGAAAATCTGGAAAGGATTTTTGAAATATTATGGTTTGAAAAATATTTCGAGTGAAAAATGTTGAAAGTCGCCTTAATCTCCTGTTGTTTTGTAGCATATTGCTGTTATGAAATATTCACTTAAATCCTCCACAAAACTTATTAGTTTATTTTTCAAAGTTTTTCCACATTCCTCTTTGACACAAAGGGAATGATTACAGTTTTCTAATGTTCCTTGTTATTCCGACGAAGGACCTCGTTAGTATTGTAGTCTGTCTGCAGACTTTTTCTCAAGTGTTGTTAATAGACTTGATATGGCCTGTTTTTCAGCTTTCGCGTTGAAGTATGCTGGTTCTGAAGATGACAACCATTCGTTATCGACAATCGGACGAGAATATAAAGGTAAGATATTTTGATACTACACCCTCTTCTCATAGACCCACTGGGGCCCCTTCCCTCTGAAAAAATCGGCCAAAATATCGTCCCCGCTGAAAACTATACTCCAATTTTTTGTCGCCACTGAAATAATCAAATGAACCAATCCTCACTGCAAATTTCTTTTGCTTTTTATCCATCCCACTGAATTTTCTGACTTGATAAAGCAATGGAATTTAAATCCCCAGCCATAAAAATATGTTAATATAAATCCCTATCATGTTTCAGTCCGAAAAATTCCACCGGGGCCGTAAGAAGGGGATAGGATACTATATTTCGTTCTACCCATTGCGTTTTAACGACTGTTCATTCATATGTTGTTAAACCTTAGATCAATGCTACTGAAGTGTATTTCCTAAGTGTGCAATATTATTGTTGAAATATGGAAATCTGAATTTGAATTTTTTTTATCATGGTGCAAGTTGGATTCTCTAACCATGCCCCATTCTATTTTTCTTAAAAGTTTCGAAAAAAAAGTTTAGAAATTACACGAAGGGGCGGAACCTCATGTATTCTTCCGTTATTTTCATCTTTATTTTCTTGAGATGCCCAAAATTGAATCCGACATGACTGTTTTTCGTTATAAAATTTTTGATTTGATTAGTTTCCATTCCCCTTTCTTGACGCTTCAGATGATGACAGAGTACCGTTGCACACTTATCTCGATCTTGGTCTCGATGGATTAATAAGAGAGACAAATTTCACTCGTGAAGAAATACAGAGAATGTATCGTGGCTTCAAGCAGGTAGACTTATTAAATAACATAAAACTTCTCTCAAAACTGAGGCTAATGAAAATCGCACCGTTAAAATGTTCTTAACTTGAACAACAACTTCCCTACAGTTAACAATGCCTTATAACATAACTCGAAATTTCCTTAAGGCGAACAAATTTGTTTCCCCGTGCGCGTTCGAGTTATGGAGACCTCACTGTATCACTGCAAAGTTACTTTGACGTGCAAACTTTCGCGAATTAAGACATAAAAATGAATAATTTCACACGAAAAAGCTTAGAGGGACAAATACTTCTTGAATTGGGTTAAAACTTTTGTCTTTTGACTTATAAGACCTTAATAGGATAAAAAGTGCAATAAATGTTACATCTTATTTAAATTTTAACAGATTTTCCAATACATTTACTTTCGCGAAAAATGATAAAATTCGAAAGTTATGAAAATTACTGTTCGCGAAAGAATGTACGCCTAAAAAGTAGTCTTTTATTCCGATATGCATGTTCTTTTGGCAGTCGAAACATTTGTTGAAAGAATGGAGGTTCGAGTTAAAGAGACTCCGCTGCATTTGATCTTGAAGCCGAACTGAGAGCTCTCTGAAAAATTTAGTTTGATAGACCTTTTCATAAATTACGTCACGAACACCACTTGCCTCGTTTTGAAATTATTGCCATGGTGATTAACTCCCAGCGGATTTTATTTAAACTACTTTCTTTTCATAAAACAATCATTTAATGTCTCAAGGGACATAATCACCATAGTGATTGTTTGAAAACGAGGCAAGTGATGTTCGTGACGTAATTTATGAAAAGGTCTATTACCGATAATATTTTTTTTTTCTCAGGAATGCCCAAGAGGTCTTCTGGACGAGGAGACATTTCTGGCCATTTTGAACATGCTTTTCCCGGGAGGTGATCCAACGTTATATTGTAGTCGAATATTCAACACTTTCGACCGAAGAAAGACTGGAAAGCTAACTTTTGAGGTAAGCCACCGTCATTACGTATATACAGTGGGCGCTCTCTAATTCGACGTTCTACTATTCGATAAGCTCCCGTTTTCGATCAAATTGAAAGTCACCATCAAATTTCCTTAATAAACTCTCATAAACTTAGGCTGCTGGCATCCACTAACGGATTCGTGCTCCTTATAGAGGATGCTTAATAAGCTATATTTCCTTTGTCCAGAGATTTGCCGCCTTTAGCCGATATACGGCTAAAGACATTTTTAGCTGGCGAGTGTCTACAAATATAACATTACGTAATGTTTAAATTTTCTGTGAGGCACCAAATCATAGATTGGAAAATATATTTGGATTTTGAAAAAAAAGTAGGCGGAAGGAAGTTTGCTTGTTTTTCTTCCTCCTTTCTTGTTTAATGTGGAGATTTTGTAAAAGATGAGAAATTAGATTTATTGAATTTAAGTGCCCTGATGTATCTTCTGTGTGCACCAACAAAATTTTGCTCCATAAAACTACATTTTGATGCTTTAATTTGGACTTGCATGAGTGTATAATTTTTTACCACACTGGATTCGTTGATCACTTTGGCTCCAGATAATTGTTTTGTCAGTTCTACAGATATGTTGCAGATTATTTCAAGGTATTCTAGTTATGTATATACAGTACATTTTGGGGGTCATATTGAATATTTCTGACATTACTTCTTTATGATTCTGCAAAAGAGAGTGTTGTTGTTCCTTCAACAAGGGCCTTTAAATGTTAAAACAAACAAAGAACTTTTCTTCAGCTTTGGCATTTCACTTTTCAATACTGAGTGGCCTTTGTATCTTTTATTCAGGTACTTAGCTTCAATTCTTTGAAGAGATTGGAGTGTTTCTGGTTGTCTTCTTTCACTTTGGTGTTCATATTTGTATTTTTTGAGCTTCGACCGAAGAGCTGATGGAAAAGTTTTGATAAATTTACAGACCAGATATCTTATAAAAGCAAAAGTCAAAAATAAATCTACAGACTGTACATAATGCGCGCATCAGATTACAACAAAATTTTGCTCCATAAAACTACATTTTGATGCTTTAATTTGGACTTGCATGAGTGTATAATTTTTTACCACACTGGATTCGTTGATCACTTTGGCTCCAGATAATTGTTTTGTCAGTTCTACAGATATGTTGCAGATTATTTCAAGGTATTCTAGTTATGTATATACAGTACATTTTGGGGGTCATATTGAATATTTCTGACATTACTTCTTTATGATTCTGCAAAAGAGAGTGTTGTTGTTCCTTCAACAAGGGCCTTTAAATGTTAAAACAAACAAAGAACTTTTCTTCAGCTTTGGCATTTCACTTTTCAATACTGAGTGGCCTTTGTATCTTTTATTCAGGTACTTAGCTTCAATTCTTTGAAGAGATTGGAGTGTTTCTGGTTGTCTTCTTTCACTTTGGTGTTCATATTTGTATTTTTTGAGCTTCGACCGAAGAGCTGATGGAAAAGTTTTGATAAATTTACAGACCAGATATCTTATAAAAGCAAAAGTCAAAAATAAATCTACAGACTGTACATAATGCGCGCATCAGATTACTTTTTACCTTTTTTCTGTTTTGTTTTTCTGGTCTGGGATTCGAATTTCAAATGTAAACATTCCATTGAAAACGTTCGAAACGATCGTTTTTGCGCGCACATCAATGTCAATCAAATTACTCGCCAAGATTTCCTTTACGAACCGGAAAGCGGTTCATAGATCATTAAGCAGACCTATACTACCTGTGGTTTTGTAGAGGTCTGCGATTCAGACTATCATAAACTACGCTCTACTATTCGACATTCTATTATTCGATAAGCTCCCGTTTTCGATGAAAATTTGAAGTCCCTTGAAGGTTTTTCGCTCTCTTATTCGATTTCTAGCGTGTAAAAAGGCCTTTAGGACGGAGTTCGGAATTCAAATTTTCCTCAAAACTTTTCAAAACAGGCAAATATCGAAAGTTTTCTTCCGAAGAACTTAGGTTTTCAGCAAGAACTTAGACATTTGCCCTGATTCGCGTTCAAACCAATCGAGTCTCGCTTATATTTTTCTTTCTCAGCTCTATAATTCGATATTTACCTCGTGTTTATCGGATTAGGGAGACTTCCTACTGTTCGATACGCTCCCGTATTCGATGAAAATCCGATTCCCCTTGAAAATCGAATTAGAGAGCGTCAACTGTACTAGACCCCCGTCTTCGTATAAATCTTTCAAGAGGCTCCCCCAGAGGTAACTCGGATCACGATATCACACAATTTTTGTCTTCAATCACGATCATGTAAATCAGCGAAAAATATTGGATAATCACGCCTTTGAAAAGTTCAAATCACGCATCCCAATTCAAAAACTATTCAAATCATGATCACGTTTTGATCTCTGATCACGCAATCACGAAAGAAAATCACGCTACAAAAAAGTCCCTATCACGTCACAACGCAAACCGCCTGGGGGGTCCTTTTCAACTATATGGCTGTATCTGTTAAATGCAAAGTAGATTTTAAATTAGGGGAATCGAATCTAGAACTGTGAAGAGCTTTATGTGTATGTGAAGGTCGATCTCCACTTGCGCGCGCTTCGATCGCGCTTTTAGCGCTTTAGCGTGTGCGGCCGCCAATACGCCATCGGAATATCAGATAAGTTTTAAAGCAAAGAGTTCAGAAGAGGTAGATTATTCCATTTCAGTTAGGAAAATTTGGTGAGAGAAAGTGCGTGTAATAAGGTAGTTTATTATGTTTAATTCTTCACCTTTCTTCATCAGGATTTCGTGATTGGGTTATCAAATTGTTTGCACGGTGATAGTGAGAAGAAATTGCAATGGGCTTTTCGTGTTTATGATAACGAAGAAAAAGGTTACCTCCTGGAAGATGTAAGAAACTGAACCCTTAAAAACAGAACTTATTTTTATGCATTAGCACCCATGTTTTTTCTCGTGAGGGAAGGATACACAAAATCGTACAATTTCTTAATATGCTTGCGTTTGCTTCTGGTGGTGCAACTCACTCTTTCCCCCTTGATGGCTAGTTTTCTAAGCATTTGGGGAAGCTTCTAAAGGTTTCTAAAGCGAACCGTGATGCAGTGGTAGAGCATTCGTCTACGGTTTGCAAGGTTGTGGATTCAACCCCCAGCCGGCGGGTCATACCAAAGATTCTCAAAATGGTACTTGATGCCTCTCTGCTTGATGCTCAGCAATTAAGAGAAGGATCAAGGGTAAGTGGAGAAATCCAGGGAGAAAGAGTGGCGTCCTCCCCTACCTTCGGGTAGATAGCTATAGAAAGAGGAGCCTTCGGGTCGCCTCCGACTGCGGTCGCAGACTTACTTACTTACTAAAGGTTTTGGCTGATAAACCCTACTGGGTACCATTTATCTGTAGGAATTCATTCGACTTCATTTTAACTTACCCTAGGAACTGTTCAATGTTTTGACGTACATTTATAATTTGATCGGAATCAAAATCCAAGACGATGAAAAGGAGAAACTGATGGAGCATACTAGTGGTCTGTTTGAGGTGAGTGATGACTATAACCGTGCAAATTTTATGAAAGAGAAATTTATGCTCAATTAAATAGAACATCTTAATGAAAAAAAAGTCGGGATTTATCCAAGTCGGAGAACATTTATAACACCTGACTTGGGAGATTCTAATAGGGGGAAATTTTGGTCAAGAAAATAAGAAAAATATTAAAATATTACTCGAAATTTTGGTGACTTTTTATACGAAACAGCTAACCGGAAAAAGGTGTATTGGATGAAACCTCAGAGGAGGGTCACCATTTGTTTATCTCCTTTCAGCTTCTGGACATTGACAGTGATGGGAGAATCAGTGAAGAAGAATTCGTTAATGGATGTTTAAAGGTAAACACAAAATCTTCAGGGTTTTTCAACTTGTTTATACGTAGTAAAATCTGTAAGTCAAGCATGTTTTCTACTACTGGGTGGATGCTGGGTATATGCTTACCGGACCTCCGGAACCTGACCCTGAATTTAGCCGGAAAGGTGACTCTTAGAGAGACTAAATTGCGACCATAGAGGGACATCTTCACGAAAAATCTAAGTATAAGTAACCCTATGAGAAGAAGCATGTTTTAGCTATGTCTGTGATCGAAGCGTTCACACTATCAACAAGCATATATATTCAAAGAATCTTATTTTTAAAGTCAGTTACCGAAAGCGCCGTAATGTTCAAATTAAGGAGATATTCGAGTTATAGAAATGCTATTGTATCACAAATATAGATATATAGATTCATTATTAAACAACTACATCTTCAACTTTTCAAATTAAGTCATTTCCTTTCTCATATGTTTCAAAAGTCAATTTTTCTCACAACTTTCAGAACCACGACATGGTGGAAGCGTTAACTGATTACCAGCCTCCTGTCACAGACTTCACTTTAGAGAGCGATAACGATTCCGTCCGCTCGTACTGTTGTCATCTCACCAACGGGCGCGTCAAACGACGTCAAAGGTCAAAGTCCAAACTCGCACAAGTATGATTGGGAACCTAAAGAGAATGGAGAAAGAAATTTTTATACCCCTTTGATTTGCGATGAATAATTTTATACACATAATTTGACATTTTGAAACTGTGACTAAAATGATCCCGCTAAAATGATGAATCCAGGCTGTTGGATATTTTTTAATATTCCTTCAAAGACTATGTGTCTTCAGGCTTGTGTATTGAATACTTGGAAAAATGGAACATTGATTTGAAATGATTGTGTATGTTCAACGTATATTGTGACCAAGTTGAACATACAGATGTAAAAACCTTCGTTTTATGTAATGTAAATATATTTCAAAATAATTAATCGAAACATACTCATAACGCTCAAAAAATAAGCAAGACCCAAGATAAGAAAAGTCAATGAGGCCCCCCCAGCGGACCCAAATTTCACGCATTCACGCAAAAATTTTTCGCAATTCACGCATTCACGCAAGTTCTTCTCGAAATTCACGCAAACCCAATTTTTGGGAAATCGGGGAAATTTTCAGAAAAAATCGGGGAAAATGTCGAAAATAGGGGTCTTGCACATTTCGCGCTAAGTTACGTAATTTACGTAATTTCCGTCATTATGGAGTAAAACATTCGATTTGCATAAAAAAAGTATGACAAGGCTGTACTCGAGATAGTATTCGACCGGATCTGGTCATGCACTTGAGAAAAACTTAACTCAGCAGTGATTTTTTCCTTCAGACCTGGCTATAAAACACCGTGTTCGGTAGCGTCATAATCAGAAGAAAGCGTTCCGTAATTTTTCAACTTTAATCACATGCCATCGCGAAAAATATTTGATTCTTCTAACGATCGAACGTCACGATCGATTGGAAAAAGTGAAGCTACTGCAGTTAACGTATCGCGATAGTAAGTGAAAAGATATGCGCCGCAGGCGAATTTTTCGAATTTTTGTAAAAAAAATAGCTTAAACATTATCCAAAATAGGTCAAACAAACTCGAGTATGACACCATGATGCTTAGCTCAGGGGTAAGGAGGTGCAACCATGGTTTACGCAGAGAGGAAATTTTTGCATTTCTGTCACTCGCGTTTGGCTAAAAATGTTCTCTTTAACACCATTGAAAAAGAATGTAGTCTAAATTCGTTAGAGGCAAGGTACGATCGCTTGATAGCTTGTAAAATGAGGTAAAAGAATGAACATTTGTTGCGAGCGAAGCGATCATAAAAATTTAAAAAGAAAGGTTTTAATTAGGGTTCGCGAATTAATTTCCTAACGTGGAGGGGCCGAACACATAGTGACTAAGGAGGCGCAACCATGTTTTGCGCCGACAGGAGAAAATTTCTATTTTAACCCTCTGATGTGCTTAAATACGACTCCATTTTAGACTAATTTTGCCAAGAAATCAGGTTATCAAAAGTCTACATCATGGGTAAAAATTTCTTTGAAATAAGTTTCTTTTTATTTGCAAAAACGTGGTGAAGTCATGGCCGCCTCATGCCCCAGTGGCTCTGGCTCTGGCTGGCCCTGGCCCTGGATCACTCATCATGCATAACCATAGTTTTATCTTAAACAAACACTTTCAAGGGGGGAAGTTAGAGTTATTTAAGATTCGAGGGCCAATACATGTTTGGCCCGAGTAAAAAATTCTGGAAATTTAAGGTGTCTAGATTGCTAGAAAGCGCATCTAAATCATGAATCGTTTTATAAAATAGAGAATTTGAAAGTTGCTGATTTTTTTGTGCACCTTCACCTGGCATCCCTTGAATTTGGGATAGGTGCGCACCTTGGGGTTTTCTACAAACTGTGAAAAGGAAAAATTCACGCGTTCACGCAAAAAACAGGGCAGATTCACGCATTCACGCAATAGAAATATGGATTTTCACGTTCACGCAAGTTTTTTCAATTCACGCATTCACGCAATTTTTTTTCGATTTTCACGCATTCACGCAACCAAAAAAGCCCATTCACGCATTCACGCAAACCGCTGGGGGGGGCCCGTCAATTGTTATTTGGCTGTGAAATATATTAACCCTTTAAGTGCCAATGTCGTATATATCGGGCATAGGCTATGTAGGAGGGCGAAGCCTTTAAAGTTTGGACTAGCGATTTTTTTTTTTAACTTAGAAAAAAATGTCCGTGGCACTTAAAGGGTTTAAATGTAACTGAAAAATATTGAAATGTGCCATCTACGGGGAAAATTTCTGCAGTGAGACCATCCTTTCTTTACACCGATGTGTTAATTGGTTTGAAAATCCAATTCTATTGTATAATTAGAAAATGGAGGTCACTTCGTGTCTTTTAAGGAAATATTTTAGACAAAATACTTTTATTCAGTCAGAGGTCAAATTTCATTTTGATAGTGACCTTTTCCTACTGACACGCGATGGTTATTTTAAGATTATCTCCCATCTTTTTATTAAATTGAAAACAAAATACAAAAGTAATACCAGTTTTCTGTAAGATTTAGTAATTTCTTTTTAAAGCGAGAAAAATATGAATTTTTATTTATACATCAACACAGGAACGAGCAAGAACGTTGGAAAAATGGTGTTATATCATTTTGTTATGAGCCAATTGGATTTCAGGTTTGTATTTTTCAGGTTAGATCTTGGTCATTTTATATTATTCACACTGATTTTCTACCTTGATAATTTTGTTATGAATCGAATCTGTTATGAACCCTTTGTACAGGGCCTTTGTATAGTTATAACAGATAGTATCAACTTTAGGCGAGCTAGAATCTAAAAATCTATCTGTAATTTCCAAATTCGTTCATCTGGGTTAAGGTAATCATGAAAGGAATATATTAAGGCTTATAGGAGATATAATAACATTACTAATGGTTTCAAACCGAGACAGCCGTTGCGTTCCAAGGCCAAAAAAACCTTACTGTTCCTGGGGCAGACAATTGGGTTCTATTCATTTTTCAAAAGCATTGATTTTTTGGGAATTTTTTATCTACATTTCAACACTTGAATTAACAGTTCAACTACAAGCCCTACAACGCACTTACAAAACAATTACTGTCTTCGCTCAAACTTTAGAAAACTTTAGAAAGTTCGAGTAAAAAAAATGAATGTTAACACTCTCGAGCCTTTCATCAAATTCTTGGCACATGGTCTACTTTAGTCCTGGAGATTGTAAGCATACCCATGTGTTACAGACCCGCTGGGAGTCCAGTGCCCAATGCTGAAAGTCTGACAAAAAATTTCATTCCCGGTAGGAAAATACCCTGGAATTTTAGCCCCAACAGGGCTGACTCCTAAACCATCCCCACTGAACTTTTTAACCTTAAATACAAATTTTTATCTTTACTGAGGAAAAAAAGTTCCATCGGGGCTGTGAGACAGGGGTGGTAGAGTGTAGACGCACCAAACATTATCATTAACATTATCAAATAATTAAATTAATTTATCGAAGTGATATCAAGCCGGTTTGATAATTTGCTTTCGAAAGCCTCAGCTTCTTCTTTTCAGTGCAATACTTCCTTTTATTCGAGAAATTAGTAAATCATTAGTCAATTCCAATGCACCCAACGCAATATTCCATTGTAGTCTTATGGAGTAAAGAAATTATGACCAAATCTAAGCAAGAAATCAACCCTTGCAGTGCCTTTTCATAATTTCTTTCTATCCATTCAAATTATGGTGGAATTTCCAAATTTAGGAAAAGAAGAAAAGTTTATTCAATATTTGGCCCGGGTGTGAAGCACTCAAGGTAAACGACCTAGCGTACGTGAGGCCCTTTTCCAAGTGTAAGGGTCGAAATGAGAAAAGGTGCACTCTAAGGGTTAAATTTGCAAAATCTGACCATATTTTGCCTAAAAAAGGTCAAAAAATCTCAAGCAAATGCAACGTAAGGGTGGATTTTTTGCACAAATTTACTCAAATTTGGCTAAATTTTCTCTGTACTGTAAGGGCTAGACTGGAGTCGTTTATAATGCATGTAATACTAATAATAAACACAAATAATGATACGGGATTTAGTTTGTATAAACGACTGGAAGAATCCGGTGTTCCAGCCTTATAGATACCGGGGCTAGCTACGCAGAAACTTGCGTAGCGAGAAAACAATTTATCAAGCAACAAACAAACTCTCAAAATAAAATCAACTCAAATGAAAAACTTTTAACACACAAATCCACACACATTTTATTTTGAAGAATTTTTTTTGAGCGGGAAAAAATTTTAATTGCGATATTGACATTTTTTTTTGTTTGGAGTTAGTGCACAAAAGTTTCTAGACGACTAAAATTTACTTTTTTGCTTTATTTCTAATATGTCTGAATTAGTTGTCTAGCTTGCTAGACTATGTAAGGGCCCGATTTCAATGGCCTGTTTTTGCGTCCCCGGGTTATTTGACCTCCCTGAAACCACTGTTACAGTACTAAAGCATGCACAAATTTTCAGCGCCACATCGTCACTTCTCACCGGAAGTTCGAAACTCTTCTTTGGCCAAAGCGATTGTGCCACCCTAGAGATAAAAGCTTGTTTCCTAATAACTAACAACTATTGAAAGCTGGATTTCATTTGTTAAGTGTCATTTATTAAATAACTTTCGGGATGTGTTGTTTCTAGGTCACCGCTGGAATATAAGTCTTCCCAACATGAAACGTGTATTGAAAGAAGTGAAACCAAAAGTGTCAAAAGAAACGGCGCCCATTACGCCGAAGTGCACTCCCCTGGGAGATACTACTACTAATACTACGGGACCGGGCTAGTACAATTCATTGGCAAGTATCTACTCCAATCACCACTGAACCCCACCTTTTAAAGAGGTATATTCCAAAATGTTCGAATAACTAATCAGTTATTTCGACCAAGCGGAACCTTTATGATGATTTTTATCGAGATTAATAGTAATGAAGATTGATTACTAATTAGATCAATGGGTTGATATTCTCAGATAAAAGTTTGTCAATATCTTTATTCTCTAAACAAGTAATTTACCCCCGATTTAAGATAACAACTCTCGCTCGCAATTATACGAAACTAGTGTTAACATTGATGTTCAAAATTTTGCTCCACGATTCAAGAGACAATTTCAGAATAAATCTTTTGCGCAATAGTGGTTGACACCCATCTTTTCCAATCATTTTCACTTCCACATCATCTGTGATAAGAAAGCAGTTTTTGGCTGGCCGATAATTATTCTGATGTTATTTCGAGATATATCCGACAAATTCTTTCCGAAAAATATTGGCACTATGAGACCAGCATTTAGCGTCAAAATGATTCTTTAGCTTTGAGACAGCCTGGAGACGTCAAAAATGGTCAGATTCGACTGAAAATTCACATACTAGTTCCTTGGTTCAAAAGATAAGGTCCTTGTCTTTCATTTATGAAAAGTTTTCAATTTTCGAGTTTAGAAAAGGATTTAATGCATGTCGGATATATCCGACAATGGCAATGGGGAGTAGAAGTACGCATGTTGGATATATCCGACAATGGCACGGAAAGGGTTAAATTGTTAGCGTTTTGGAAAGGCTAACGCTGCAATTTTAACACTTCCGTCTTCAAGTTAAAAGCTTTGAACAATATAGGTATGTGGTTGAGTTATTACAAAACATGAATAAAAATAAGTAAATAAATAAAAATAGATGTATAAAGAAAAGCAATTTTTGTCCCCTCTGTCAGCAATGCTGTCCAACCCACCCCCAGCACGATAAACGTATAGCCTTCTCACGATTAGTGTCCCATTCCTGAGAGAAAAGCATTATAATTCAAGCTAAACGTAATAAAACGAAATAAGACCATTGACCCATGTTTGTAATTCATGAAAAATATGTGAGATTGGCATATCTTGATAAGGAAAGATAAATTCTAAATTATTGACAAATTTTATTTTGTGGCGTGCAGTAAAGTTCAAAATACAAAGTTTTGGTTACCAAACTATCAGGTGAGTTATATAATTGAAAAATCAGTTGTAAGCGTGATTGGCAATAGGCTTCTGATGGGATCAGAGAAGTCATCTATAGTACATTTAACCACGCCCAGCTGGCACACAACGTTGTTTCAACGTTTATCTAATGTTCATAACGTCCATATAACGTTAGATGAACGTTGAAACAACGTTGTGTGCCAGCTGGGCGTGGTTAAAGTGAGCTACTTAATTTTAAAATCAATCCCAATGAATGTCCCCAATTTTTTTTTGACATTCTATAGAACGAACGTGATTATATATCTCTTTAAAAACTGTCTGATAAACAAAGATATGACAAATTATAGGCTGTCGTGCCGCGCGATGCGGAGAAGGGCAGAGAAAGCACGGTTGTAAATTGAGTGCTTTTAAGGTGGCCTTATCATCGCAATTATCACCATTAATAAAATTAATCAAATCGTGGGTTATCTTCAAGATTTATCAATTGTTTAATTAATTCATTGCGATTTGATTCCTAATTGGACGGTTAGATTCCATCAGTCATTCTATTTCTCATGGACAACCTCTCTATGATTATACGAAATTACACAACATTGGCCACTTTTGAACTCTAGACCTCTAGACAGTGAGACAGTAGACTAGTAAACCACGTCGTTGTATTTCGCTGCAGATTAAACTTGTCTATAAGTTCACTTTCCAAACCACTCTCCCGCGATAATTTCTATTTTTTATAAGAACTCTTTATTATAAGCACTATTACCGCGTTCCTGTGTACAAGGAAAGACAGACGCTTGCTAGTCTAGTGAGACAGTGGATTTTTTGTGTTGGTTTTAGTCGGGGGGGGTACTAGGGTTGCAAGCTGATGGGGGGGTGCCGCCCGAGTTTCGAACTTTGGACCCTTACCGGGACTAAAAAGGAGAAATAAAAAGGAAAATTTTGGGAATTTTACAACCCTTAGCGGGACAAATTTGATCAATTTTTACCAGATTTCGATCTTTCAGGGAGTAAAAAGTTTAAATTAAGAAGTCTTTCCGACCCTTAGTGAGACTGAAATTTGATTTTCTGATTTTTCCGACACTTAGCGGGACTTTAGAAATCCAAAAAAGGTACCCTTAAGGGCGGCACATACCGTACCCTCCATTTGCCTAAGCCCCCCCCCCCGGGTTTTAGTAGGTCTTTATCTTGGTAATTTGTCACCGTCATACTCTTTTTCTGGCCCTTATGTTTGTTTAGAGAACCTTTAAGCTTTTTCTCTCAAAATGGAATGATTGCTGGACGAGAATCAGTTAACTTAAAGTTAAGATACATTCGACTTCCCTCCAGAGGTAATGTTTTAGAATCTTGTTAGAGTGTATTGGCTGTAAGTGGTTAAATATGCCATGTACCATCTCAGCGTAATTAAGAATACAATACTCTCTTTAATTCGATCTTCATGAGAACAAGAATTTTCTTCGAATTATAGAAAGGTTCGAAATTACAGAGAGTATTTTAAACGGCTTAACAATTTAAGGGACCAAAGATGTAGGTAGAAATTGCAGAAAGATTCGAATTACAGAAACTCGAATTACAGAGTTCATTGTAATTCCCTTGAATGTGGTTTGGAGGATTGACTCTTCTTACGACATCCAATAAACTTGTCTACCCCGTACGATATAGCTTCTCAAGATAAGAATTTGAATGACATTACAATCACGATCAAATATGAGCTTAGTGCCGGTGGTGCTGATAAAAACATTCTTGAAATAAGCATTTTGCTGATAGGAAGAGATTCAAATATTCGATAATCTTTTTTGACCGAAGGATATAAAAATGATGCTTTCATGAATGAGCGTTCAAACCGCAAGTTTATTTGGTGGAGGGCATAAAAAAGCAACATTCTTCGATACAAAATTGAAATCGACTACTTATCGGTAAGCGCGATGCTTGAATCAAGTGCGAGTAAACTCAACAAATATAGCTAAGTGACCTTACTCTTTTTCTATTTTTATTATCTCATGTTTTGTTCAAACTTGCAGAAATGAGTTGTGCCGTGGTCATGGCTCAATAAAAAAAATTGAAAATTGATCAATTAGCAAATAGATTGAGGAGACTTCAGCCTCCCCAATTTTGAGCAAATGAGATTTTTTTCTCAAATTCCTGGCGGATTTTGTCTCACTTTGAGTCTTCAACCTCTCCACTTTTATGGTTGTTCCGCCGGGCCTGAAGTAATTTCGTTTTTGTAAAATTTTTGAACTTATAGATATCCAGCTAATTAAAACAAATTCCATCAATTCTATTATGTAGGCTGCTTTATATTAAATGACGAGTTCACGCAGCTAAAGCTTCCGTTCTTCATGGTTATTAAACTTTTCAATGATAAACAACGATACATTTTTCCTAACTTTTTACAAAATTACATAAATTTAGAGCGATCAGTATGAGATATCAAAACAGTTTTTCCCTGTGCACTGTTTGAACACTAGTACTCAACTTGAATTCAATGATGAATAGCAGGGAGCAATTCAATGAAATATTTGAGATATATCTCTATGAGTAAAATTAGGTCAAGGTCACAACTAAAATTCCTATTGGGAGAGATAGAATGTAAGCGTTTTTTAATAAGAACATTCAAATTTTTTGAGTTTGTTCTCAAAATGTTCTTATTTTCACCATATTGTGGGTATTTTTGTGCTTTAGAGTTCGTAAAGCCTTAAAATCTTCTTAACTTCTTCTTAAGATTTTGGCCCCATCATAGCCTTATGATCTCCCCTTAAAAGCTACAAAAAAATGAGGTACCCCATATATCCTAATAGAAAAAACAGTAAGAGCTGAGACTTTTTCTGGTGAATCAAGGCTAACTATGAATTTCTTCCCTGGGTATGGTTTTTTGTAAAAGCTGCTAAGAAAATTTTTGTTGCTTCGTGAAAAACAGCAGTTTTAGCTATTTACCCCATAAAACCTAAAAATGATTTTCTCGAATAATTTTTTATAAAATAGTCCGTTTGATCTCATATTTTTAAAATTCGATTAAATTCGATTGTGTAATCTCTAGGTCCAAAAATTTTTTAAAGAGATTTTTGATAAAATTTTGAATTACTTCGAATTTCACGACACTTTGCGATAATTAAAATTCTTGAAATTAGATTTTTTCTGAAAGTACCTACATAAGAGGTTGTAAAAAAGTGAAATAAACAATATTAAATTAAACTTGATGGTTAAGAGAGCCCAAAACCCAACTTTGTAGGTTTTAAGGGGTATGAAGTTTTAACAAACTTGGTTTTACCATACCCCTTGTATCCACTGGTAATTATCTTTAACGGTCAACTAGTCGCTACGAAATAACAAACATTGACGATCCTGGAGTCTGACAGCGAGTTTATCGAAACAGAAATTATGTAACTTAAAACGAGATGGAATTTTTTAAAGAATTCGAGAATGACAAAATTAATATTTGATGAGGATGAAGTCGATGAAGGTGTTGGAAATAGATTTTTTGAGACATCTAGGTGAGCAAATCAATGCTAATCCAAATATCTCTGTAAGGTAAAGTTCTGAATAGTTTTTTTAAGAGCTTTGAGTACCAGACAATTAAAGGTTTCTTAAGAATTATTATTGATAAGGGCGGGCTCGTAAGCTAAACAATAGCTTAAAGCGCAGTTAAGTTTTGAGGAACCAGGACCGAGTTGAAAACACCCCCTTCTCACAGACACAGTAGGATTTTTTCAGCCAGAAGGGGGTAAAGATAACAGCCCAAAATTCGATCTGGAGATTGATATTCTCATGGTTTTTATCGCTGCGAATTTGAATTCCATTGTTTTCGAACCAGAAAATTCAGTGGGGATGGAAGAAATCGCACAAGATTTTGCAGTGGGGATTTGCTTATTTGATTATTGTCAGCAGGGACAAAAGTTTAAAGTGGGAAGGGGTCCCAGTGGTTCTGTGAGAATGGGTGTGTTAGAAGGAGCTGTGTAGTAGAAATTAAAAATAATGCATTGTTTTCTAAAGAGTTGAAGCTTCTGATGACGAGAAGTCACTTTGTATTGGCATCATAATAAGAGATCGGTAAAAAAGTCGAACGTGCTTATTTTGTCTTTCAAAACCAAGAACTCTCTCCTCTGTAAGAACTGTAAACTGAACTGAACTTCAATGATGACCTAACACTGTGGATTTGATGTCATCGCTCCCAGTCAAGACACGACTGACGTTGTCATTAGAATTCCAGGTAATTTCGTGAGCATCACCGAAACAAGATTATTGGCATAATTATCAAAAAGCGGTTGATTTTTTACCATCATTCCGGAAACTGAAATTCTATTGTTTGAGTTACATTGTTGGATTTCAGATTTCATTTACATAAGAGATTGACGTAACCATACGATCATGAGTTCAAAAAGGCCTAACGTTTGATATTTTCGATTCAAAATTTCACAGTGCCCACAAAAGTTTTCTTAAACGATAAATATTGCGAATAAGAAACGCATGAAGCTTCTGGCATACTTGCAATAATGTCAATGTTTTAGTTCAATTGCCCAAATAAGGTCAAGAAGGAAGAAGGAAGAAGCTCGATGAGACTCTGACGGAGTATTTCCTAGAAAAAAAAAGATGCTTGGCATCACGGTCAAAGAATTTGAATCACATTGGGTTGTTGAATCTATGAATTTGATCAAAGTATCTTTTAAATTTGAATCCTAAAGACTGTTTGATAATTAAATAGTGCAGTTTGCTTGTTTACTTATTCAACGCCAACTTATTTGGGACACAAAAGTATGGGATTTTCGATTTCAATGCGTTTCAAAAGTACTATCACAATGAAAGGGAACCTGATTGTGTTACAGTAACAAAAAGACGAGCACAAGATATTTGGCATTAAACTGTAACTTTAATTGGCATTAATTAATGCCAGAATGTACTTAATTACTTTCTAACCGATCTGTTCCTTGAGTAAAGGAATTGCATTTTGATTTTTGCTTTGAGGTATCACGCTGGGCGGAAAGACAAAAATTCCTGTGAACACTAGTGGGTGTTCATCTAAAATAAAACGCGGGCAATATTTTACGACGCGTGAAACTTGGCATTGTAAAATTACGAAATTTTAGATACAATTAGACTTGTACCCGGGCCCTTTAGTTTGCTTATTTTATGATTCTATCAAGAGAAAAGTGTATGAAGTCCAACAATAAAATCCGAAATCAGTGCAATGACACTCTTGTATGGAAAAGAGATACATACATCAATGCTTTTTTTCATTTTCCGGACATGTCAGAGAATTTGATCTAATAGGAAGTCTCATTTATGCGATATTTTGGAAATCATTACAATTACTCTTGAAATCTTTATGTAGGTTAGTCTAAATTTAGATTCAATTAACATGAGCAATTCAAATTTCAAGTTTCGTTAAAATCTTCCGATAGCTCTCATATTTTCCTTGTTACCTCGCAAGACCTAATTAGCATGAAATTTGTCCATGTTGAACTTCATTTAAAAAGAGCGTAACAAGAAGTTATATTGAAAAGAAAAACAAAGTTTAAACCAAAATGAGTTCCCCAGCAATTTCTGCTAGTCGCGTCCCCTCAAACAACTTCAATGTTTCCTCGATAACACATTATAGGCTTTTTATAAGAACAAGAAAAGCACAAACCACAAGTTGAAATCACGTAATATCAAACATAATTTCTTATAAGAAATCTTGTTATTTCCATGTTACGCTATTGTTCTGGACGAATGTTTTGTTCGAACTAAAGACAACACAACAAAACAATCATTAATTAGATAATTGTTTTACAAGAAGCATTCTTCTTTTCCTGATGACGGCACTGTCTCATGCTCCAGAAGTGTATAAATATCAAGGCTAGTATCTTCTTCATCTTTAGATAACAGATTGTGTTGTAGAGTAGAAGTACGTGGAGCAACAGTCGTTCGATAACGAGGTAAGCCTTTTATGGACTGTCATTTAGAATGTTATCTTGTTAAGCCTATCACACCCCTGTGTCACAGATCCGCTGGGACCACAGCCCCACTGGAAATCTTGCGTCCGAAATTTTCGTCCTCGCTGGAAGAAATACCCTACAAATTAAGCCCCAACAGGGCTGACTTTTTCAATAGAAAACAATTGAACTCCAAAACTATCCCAACTGGAATTTTTGACCTGAGAAACAATGGAATTTCGATCCCCATTGGGATTTCAATGAAAGTTTTCATCCCCACTGAGAAAATACTTTCACCGGGGCTGTGAGACAGGGGTGTCATATTGCAAATCGAGGTAAGCTCTAAACTATTAATTAGGATGTTTAGTCTGGCAGAATTGGGTTTGCCTAGAAAAAAAATTCCACACGATCTTACTAGGTTTTAGCATACTCAGAGCCTCACGATAAGGCCCCCTTGGGGAAACACGGAGGGTCCTAAAACGCCTTGCAAAATGCTATCTTGGGGTAGGTGTCCATTGAAATACTCTATGAATACACCTGTCTCAAAAACTGACGGTCAAAAAGGGGAGGGGTTTCGATAGCTTCGCTGTGTTGCTGATAACGAGTACAATACTGTCAGAAGCTTACCTGTTTTAGTGCCAAAAAGTATCTTTCAGGTTTGATTTCGCCAAAAGCTTTCCCAACAGGACTTATCGTGAAACTCTGAGTATGTTAATTTTTATGAAAATACTGCTTCTAACGGTACTTTAGCAAGATTGTACGGAATTTCTTTTTTGGTCAAACTCTGTTTTGTCATATTTCTGTTACACTAGTTATCTAATCATATCTTAAGCGCATTGCAAGACCTGTCCCAAATTTCGCATCAAGCACCTGCATTTGAGGGACAAGAACTGTACCATTTGTCTTTTTGCCAGCTGGAGAGAAAGTATTTTTTAAACTTATGCTGAGGAATATCAATCAGTTGTCCTGGACTAAAAAGATACCAAAATAAAATTCTTGGCAGATATTTTCATGGAAATCTTTTTCATTTTTTGAGAGTTCTTGATGAAATTAATTGATTTTAATTCCAAACAGACACACGCTTGTTTCATTATGTTTAATTAGAGATTTCAAGACACCATAAGCGAGGGGAGGGTTTAGGTTAACCGAAAAATTGAAAACGTTCCATAGACATTCCTACTTCAGTTATGCAAGCTTAGCGCGATCATTGATAAGTCTGGAAGATGGATTTACATAAAAATGACACTCATCATCTGAAATTCGTCTCGCGGCGCTCTCTTTCTCCCCCATATAGTCAGGTAGAATTAGCCTGAGAACTGGACAAAATTGCCATTAAGCTGAAAATTGGCACAGATGTTCTTTAGGGTCTTTCAACGATAGCAATGGAATGTTTAGGTTAGAGTTGGGACCACCTCAATAGATTTCAGTTTCACGATTTAGGTAAAACTCATTATTAATAACTCTCCCAGCTGGCACACAAGGTTGTTTTAACGTTCATCTAACGTTATTTGGCGTGGACGTTATGAATGTCACATAGACGTTGTTTTGACGTAGTATGCCGTCTGCAATCAAGGTCATAATATTTTGATAATTTTGGTTATTTTAACGTTTTTCAAGATTTAAAGTTCCGGCGAGAAAGTCGATTTTGGGCTATCTCTTTAATTTCATCGAATATTTCAATTCGGGAGGGGTTGGCAGACTTACAGGCTATATTCTGAGCCTTATTGGACTATTTTTGAACTTTTGAATGCTAAGATCCTAAGGTCCTAAGTCTTAAGTCTCATGTTAAAACTCAGAGTTAAAACTCTACCCTTCTAACCTACTTTAGAGCACTTACAAATCGCTTGTGGTTCAAAAACTTCCCGGTGTATTTCCCTTTTTTCTCAAATATTATGACCTTGATTGTGGGTAGCACAAAATCAGAAGTGGATGAAGAAATGACAGTCTATATAGTTTTATCTCTCATTTTTATTTTAAATGTTTCTTCATTTGGACAGGTTGCTTTTGAGTACACAAAATAAGGAGCATAGTACAAGATGAATTTGGCAACTTATATTCGCAATGAGGGTCTGATCATCATTTTGTTCATCAGTTGGTTATTAATGAATGGATTCTTATTTTTTTGGTGTTATTTCACCATGAGATTCGATGATAAGTTCCATTACATGTATCTGATGTTAGGGGTAAGTGTTTTATTCACAGCTTTTTGGAATCTGAAGCATTAGATCAATGAATCTGTCAAAAAGTTAATTTAATGGTCAATTAAGATCAACATCTGGCAGATAGATTGCTAATTCCAAAATGAAAATAAATTTTCTAGAAACAAAAAATTAGCCTAAGTAAAATTTTCAAAAAGTCAAGATTTTGTTCAAGATAGAGAATAAGCGTGCGTATAACCTCCTTTTATGGGATATTTCACACATTTACCCAGTTACTTATGAATACGAGTAAAGCCAAGATCGCCCTTCCTAAGGGCTTCCTTAAAGAACTTCTACAATGGGAAATTAACACAGCAGTCTACCTGGAAATTGTAACTTAGAAGCAATCTTTAAAGTATCCTAAACAACTAATTAATAATACCCGGGGGAGGAAAAATTGTGAGTTCCCCTAAAAATAATAGCCACCTTATAAGGAGCAAAGAGCAATTTGGCAGTTGACCGCACACACCGACACGTTTTTCCACTAATACATAAATCCGTTAAAAACCTATAAACAATTCTCTGATTACTCACTCTAATTAGCACAGCTTTATATCTTCCGTAAAATCATAGCGCAACAATAGCACAACGTAATTAGACTACCTTCCCACTGTCTTGATGTTGAAAATTGATTGACTGTCTGTGGAACTTTCTTTGATACTTTTGTATGTTTACGAGAAGGATGTGATCAAATGACTTGTTCTGTTACTTCCAAAACCACTGAGACTTCTCAAACGTAAACGTTATATTTTGTGCGATTTAACATTTGAACCTGTTGGGCAAATAAAGTATAATTTTAAGGTTTAGAAATCCATTCTATGCACGACTTTATTGACTAAAAGGGATGACAACTCAAAAAAGGTCTACAACCTCCAACTCCTCTCCCGATCAAACAAATTTTTTTAGTGTGAAAGGTAACTTGCCAACTTTTTAATTAGCTGACTGATGCTCGCACTTTCTTCTTATTCTCCCTTCTTATCCAATAGGAAGTGATCTTTTTGGCACGTGGTACAGGCATTCTATTGAATTTCAATTGCGCGTTGGTTCTGTTGCCAATGAACAAATTCATCAATTCTTGGATCCGATCCCGATTATTTAAAGTAAGTACTGAAACCGGGAAAATCGGGGTAACTAAACAAAAGCTATAATGGAGGGGGATAGGAACCTTCCCCTTTGCACGGGGGAAAGGATAACAGCACACGATACCAAGCTGTCACAGCTGTCACACAACGTCTTTTCTACGTTTATCTAATGTTCACAACGTCCATATAACGTTAGATGAATGTTGAAATAACGTTTTGTGCCAGCTAGGAAGGTGACGAAAACAACAAAGAGAACTGTATACAGTAAAATATTGATACTTGTACACCGTCGTTTTGTATAAGTGCCCATTTCCGCACTAAGATTCCTTTGCCACTTTTCTAGCGGGAAAAGACCAGGACTTCAGATAGTTGAAAAATAAGCTCTCGAAAGTTAAGCTGTTTTTATGGGTAAACACAAGATTTTCCGTACCTTAAGAAACGAACCCTTTACAATCTCATAGCGGTTATCCCGGGAAAAATAGCGGAAAGATTCCGGAAAAGTGACAAAAATCTTAGTGCGGAAATGGGAATGTTATACAAAACGACGGTAAATAATTAGTTTTGGATTCCTTTTCTACTGAAACTGTCTGATATATAACTCTTTCATACAATATACACCAGTCCAGCCATTAATATCTTTCTTTGCTACTTTTATAGAATACAAAAGGAAGTTTCCGACGTTTATTCGATCATTCGAAAGGCATTCATATCACACTGGCTCTCACTATATGCATATTAAGTGGTAAGGAACAAATTTGAAAGCAGAAACTCGCATTAAATGCACTAGATACTTAAAGGCTGTGAAAGACACTAAACGAACCCAGCTGGTACACAACGTTTTTTTCGACGTTTATCTAACGTTCATATAGCGTTAGATGAACGTTGAAACAACGTCGTGTGCCAGCTGGGAATGCAACTAACTAGAAGTATGATGGATAGACAATCCAGATTTTTCACAATTTCACTTAAGGATGTGTGTTGATTTTACTTTTTGCCATACCCAAACAACTACCACAGGAACTACAAATTTTATAGGATCTTAAAGATTTCAATATTTCTCTTATTCAATTTTTAGTCGTCCACACAGCGCTTCACATATACAATTTCTTCAGCTTCAAAGCAAACTTTTCAAATGCAGTACCTGACATCAATTTACAGAACACCAGAGGGAGGACAACACTTCTTTCCTTTTGTGCAACAAGTAGGTGTCTTAGAGTCCACAAACAACCTTCTCAACCAATAAACCATTATGTATTAGGAGTTTTTGAATTCGAGCCAGACGGATATTGATGTACAAAAATTTTCAATGTGTATTTATTGGCCCAGCATCGGACCTTTATATCAGCATGTCGCTGTCCACGATGCTGTACGTCCGTTTTTGAAGAAGCAGCGCCTTATCGATCCGAGCTCATTTTGGAAAAAACGGCGCATTCTAGTACGAAGTGTACATATATATTCGATTATTGCTATGTCGCTAGGCGTTCATGCCGTTTCGGCTTTTCGTTCCATTAAAAAAGTTTTCCTATTTTTTTGTACTAGTTCACTGGTCTCACACTATTTTACCGATATTCTATAAATTCCTACATTGTCTTTTAAAATTTTAGTCCCTGGCTTCACTGGCTTGATAATGTTAGTTATTGCACTTCTCTTGGTAAGTGTGTGCTTGACATTTTATTCAGACACAACAAAATCTTCAGTAGTATTCAACATAGAAAAAGTTTATTGGAAATAAACCGACACTTTAGAAATTATGGATGTTCAAGCCTTTTGTAAGAAGACAGAGCTTTGATTTTGATTTTATAAAGCTTAAGGGATGAAATTTGTGTACAATAAACATCCAGACATGCATCTAATTCTTGAAGTAATAGCGAGTTTATGTATTTGCACTTTTAAGGACGGTAAAGTGACTAGGGTGATTTGGAAAACCCGCAGTTCTGACCAGAAAATTCGAGGACGGTGTTGATTTACCGTCGTCCTCGGTCAGTCAGGATGTAGAGAAATTAGAACCTTACCGTCTCCGTCGCAGAAAAACACACATCCATAAACTCGTCAATCACATTACATAGAACAATCTTCATCCTTATCTTTAGAGTGTATCATCATTCAAAGCAGTCAGACGTTTACATCACAACTTGTTCGATTTTTTACACTATTTGTCATCCGTATTTCTCATTGTGCTCATGTTTCACGGTTTCGGGTAAGTCTCAATTTAGAACCAGACTAGTTGAAATCATTCTAGCTGGATGCTGGATGGAGAAATCTCTTAAGATTACTGGAAGCCAGTTTGACTCATTGATATATTAGTAACCCTTTAAGTGCCAATGACGAGTATACTAGACATGGGCCAAGTCCTCCTGTAATGCCCAGTTTGAGTTAGAAATCGTCATTTTTGGTCTAACTTGTAGGAAATGGATTGGGTTTCATGGTCAAGCAAAAAAAAATCAAAAGTGAGTGTTTCCAGCGAGATTTTAAGCCAAAAAGTCAAAAAAATGTAAAAATGTGACAATAATCCACTTTTTTAAGATGTTGACCATTTTTGGTCAACGAGTGATCCAAGAACCTCCAAAATTGGCCCTGCTTTACTTGATTCTGTCCTCTAGCGAATTAGCGAAGTTTTACTACTGGGCACCTTTCTATCATTCAGGCAGGTCCACGCAGCGCCCAAAAGAAAGAAGAGACTCTAAGCTATCCAACGAACTATAAACGAGCTTCTAACACCTTCTAGATCCGGAGATATAAGCCTTTAAAATTTGAACTAACGATTTTCTTTAAAAAACTTAGAAAAACTTGACCGTGATACTTAAAGGGTTAACAACAAAACAAAAACGATAAAGAAATAATTCTTGTGTTTTATGTGAAAATTCTTGAGTTGTTCAAAAGATGCGAAAAATTATAATCTGCACCTTTCCCTACCATTCTTCAAAACTGATTCGTGTATTCTTCGACCTTACTAACTCCGTTGAGATATTATTTCAGATTAACTGACCATAAATGCGAGTGTTATAAAACTAATCTTAAAAAACTAAAAGATCAGGAAACATTGTGACTACGTTTACATAGCTACTATAAAATAGCATGGCTGAGTCGTTCCCATATAAAATGTCGGAAAAGAATTCGTCCTTTATATAATTTTTTCCCTACACAGGAAAATCACCAAATATCAAACCAACTTGGATCAACATCCACTTCAGTGCCATCATTTAGACGGGAAAATCAAACTGGAAGAATGCAAAGCAGAACCCTCATTCAACTATGTACAGGCCTCAGTAAGTGAGATACTTCTTGTGATTGAAAAAGATACCTTTGCACAGCAGTTTTTCAAATCATGTTTACCCTTTCACTGCTATAGACTTCAATCAATTCTGCAATGTATAAAGTTTTTATGTAAGTTTTTTTATTATGATTTCCAAAGAAAGACTCTTCTATGTACGTCCTTACAAAAATTACACCCTTACAGTGCACTGGTACACCGTTGCAGTGCATTTTGGGGCTTAAAACACACCTTATGGGGCCACACATTCCCGTAGGTATGTATCCCTCCTTGAGGGATGACTTCAAACTAGCCAAATGAATAATTAAAATGCTGTCATGACAAATATAAGCTAATATAAACTTACAACTTCTCTCAATCTTTTCTTTGGTAGTCATGGAAATGGTTAGCCGCCTCTTTTATCATTCACATAATCGATCGGTTGATTCGCTTGTGGTGCAGATGGCAAGAATGTGACGTCATCTCTATGAACAAAACAGATAGTGACGTCATTGAACTTGTTTTAAGTAAGAAAGGATTCAAAGCTAAACCAGGACAGGTAAACTTTTCTACTTGGTGAAAAATATTAACCAATTAGAACCCATGCTCATGGATTCAAACATGCTTTCATTAAAGAAACTCCCTTTTCGAGAATTTTCCTTTCAATTTCATCCAACAATAGTATCAATCAAAACTAGTTGATGTTAATGCCATAATGGCAAATATTTTGTTGGTCTTGCTGAAAATTGAAACGCTGATATTTGAGACCTTTCCTCTCAATTTTTTAGTATGTTCGTTTACAATGTGCAGAAATCTCAGAATTCGAATGGCATGCATTTACACTGACCAAGGTAAACGATTCTTTAAGACAAACTGAATACCAATCTATCTTTAAGTAGATAAATAGATAGAAAATGTACAGTAATGGGCATACTATTTTAATGTTGTAGCAATATTTAGCCCAAAATATTTTCCAACAGTTCTGTACGATGGGCGTATGATTTCAATATTCTATGTCCAAGATCTGTCAAGGGTACAGGTTCAATTGAAAGAGGAGAACAAAACCAAATTAATAATTACTTTGTTCAACATTTTTCAGTGTCCCAGCAAAGTATCAGACGGAGAACAAACGTTTTCAGTTCACATCAAAGTCGTTGGTGATTGGACGAGTAAGTCACGTGATAATTGTTATTTCAACAGTAGCGTAGACAAGGGGGGCGCAAAATTTGTGTAGGAAAGCAGATTTTTATAACACAGTAATTATCTTTTTATATTATAAATAGATAATTACAGTGTCATAAAAATATCCTCTCCTACACAAATTTTGCGCCCCTCCTGTCTACGGTACTGTCAAAGAGACTTTGGACAATTTTTAGCATAATGAAGTCGAATTAAGTGTGTGCATCTTTTTCTGCTACCATGTAGAAACAATATCAGCGCAATCAGAGGGATTCCTTTAAGAGCGGTTTCCACATCGCAGTAAAAACGACTTTGTAAGAAGTAAGAACGGACTTTAGTAAAATATTGAATGAAGGCTATATCCCACTTTCTTGATCTGATTGATATTGACTTTAATCACATTTTCCAAATAAATCTTTATAATTTTTCAATTCAGTGCGACTTGCCAACCTGGTCAAATCAACCAAAACCAAAGAAACATCAAAACCAAAACCCAATCCAAATGACCACGTGATTGACATCAAAGATGGCGCTACCAAAGAAAATAAACCAATCAAATTAGTTTTTAGAATCGACGGGCCGTATGGAAGTCCACATGAGGTAGGGAATCAATCAGAACTCGATTTGTAAAAATCACTTAGAATAATACAATTCGTCTTTTTAGAGACAATATCTGATATAGGATAAGGTGCCTCGAAACTGTTCCGGAAACATCCAGAAATATACTACACAAAAAAACCATAGTGTAAAAGAAACATTCATTTCAATGTCGCTTGTCTGTAAACAGATCTGATATCTACAGATACTTCAAAACTCATTGCCGTAGAGGTACTACGCTGTCTACGTTTTACAATGCCACATTCTATTGTTCCCCAGGATGCATTTCGTTTCCCGATCAATATCAGTATAGCAACAGGGATCGGGATCACACCTTTCCTGGCAACCATCAGAGATTTGAAGAATTATGAGAGAAGAACAACTAAAGGAACTTTCAAATTGAAGAAATTTCATTTGATATGGGTGTGTCGTTCTATAAAAGAATTTATTTGGATTCTCGATGAAATTGATGATGTCGAACAAATTGTGAGTGTCAACTTTTTTAGTATATCCTTTGTGTCTAAATCAAGATTTTCCTCACTAGAAAAAGCACTTATAATACCTACAAGGGATTTTTGAGTAGGAAAAATAGAATTGAAAGTCCGAACCCATACAAAACTCACCCATTGGCGTTTAACTGAGTTATTTTATCCCCATCGCATGGATAGATAATTTCACCGGGTCACTGAGACAAGAGAAATGCCGAAAACAATCCTTCTATGTGACGGGTGTGTTAATACTCTTGAAAGATTTTGACTGAGAAGAACAACTCAATTTTCGATTCAAATAAGTAGTTTTTTGGTATTAGTTCAAAAATGTTATACTATTTCTTTTCAGCTCAGAGCAAACAACGTAGAGGATCTATTGGATATTCGCATTTTTGTAACACAAGAAAAAGTTGAACAGATTCAAAGCTATTTACCATCCTTGAACGTCGATAACGAATGGGTGTCTAGTAAAGTCAAATATGGAAGACCATTCATCAAATCAGAGATTGAAACTATTATATCGCCCCTTGAAAAGTAAGTTCAATAACGTTTAAACAAACATGAGCAAAAAACCTGTTACGTTTTAGATTTCAAAATGTTCAAACAAGCGGCTAATAATTTCAATGAAAGGAGATGTAAAAAACTTTGTTCGTTTATGAAAAAACCTTGTTAGCAAAGCTTGCTTGTTCTTCTCGTCGAAATATAGTACAGTCGATTATCTTAAACTCGGACCTCTATTCATGATATGCACCATTCCACGGACCCAATGGCGGATTGGTTGTAAGTGACATAAAACCAGTCAATATACGTCGGCCCCTTCAGTTAACAAGGTGTTAGTCCATAACCCGGAATTCCCTTAACTCGAACAGATAATTTTTTGTTCCCCGTGCAGCGTGTGCAAGTCATGGAGACTGTACCATTTTAACTCTCGCGTAACCACCCAGCTGGCACACAACGTTGTTTTAACGTTCATCTAACGTTATATGGACGTTGTGAACGTTAGATAAACGTTGAAAGAACGTTGTGTGCCAGCTGGGTAAAAAGTAATTATTTCCTATCTTTCTCAGGGAGCGAGTTGGTATATTTTACTGTGGCTCACCAACCCTTGGCAAGAAAATTTACACCGATGTTAAAAACCTCAAACGTGGATCTAATATCTTAATTTTTAATAAAGAAAGTTTTGGATAATTTCTTATACAACGTTAAGCTTAGGATTTTTAAATAGCATCATTTTGGCTGATTTTTCTAGCAGTTCAATTAACCTATAGTATCTTTAGGTATTTATTTTCAAATTTTATTGTAAATATATTTCAGTGTTACATATACATTCAAAACTTCACAATAAAGCTGTCTGAACCGAGAGCCAAGACACACCCCTTTGTCACAGACCCGCTAAGACCCCAGGCCCACCGGAAAATTCGACCAAAATCTCGTCCCCTGTCCCGGTCCCCGGTAGAAAGAATACCCTACAATTTTATCCCCACTGGGGAATTGACTTTGATTTCATCCCCATTCAAAATTCAATGTAAAATATTGCACTCCATAACCATCCCCACCGGATTCTTCGACTTAGGAACAATAGAATTTTTATCCCAATTGGGTTTTACAAGAAAATTTTATCCCCACTGTGGGAAAAAAGTTCCACCGGGCCTTTGAGACAGGGATGTGCCAAGATAAGGATTTTCTGAATTATTTGACGGTCGATAATTATTTTAGAAATGAACGAAAGGAATACGACTCTCGAGTAGTTTATAAGTTTGGTCCTTACGCTTATTACATAAGATATTCATATAATTATTTTTATACCTCACAAAAAATTCAAAAGACATAATATTTCATAGTTCCCTCTTCTGTACATATATTTTCATATTTAAAACTATTTATTAATTCTATATTTCATACTTTATGCAATTTATAAATTTTATTTCAAAATTCAAAATACAAACTATGGTAAAAAAGAACATTGTAATTATGTTATTGTTATTTTGCGAATGCTGACTATTTTTCTCCGGGGGTCTTCTTGTGCAATATTTTAACCCATTCAAAATCAACCAATATGTATGGTCAGTTTTTCTAAATTTTACACCCTCAGAGTGAACTTGTCCATTTCGACCCTTACAGGGCACTTTGGGAGGCGTGGAAAAAGGAGCATTGAGAGCTGCACGCACGGTAGGTCGTTTACCTTGGCTTTAACACCTAAAAACTGACGATATTGAAATCATTAAATAGAGGAATATTGTCACATAGATATGACATATTACTACATGGATGAAAGAGATTATTAAGGTCCTCTAGCGGATCAAGACCGCCGCTCTATTGAATAATACATCTTTTTACGGTTAGCTGCTTCGTATAAAAAGTCACCAAAATTTCGAGTAAACAAACCATCTCATTGGCTAAAAGCAAAAAAATTTCCAGAGTAAAGGCCGCTACCAAAATAAAGGGGAGATATGCTGCACATTTTTTTCTTTATTTTTTGCAGATTGCACACGGTACAGGAGAGTTAAATGTCTCTTCTGATTGGCTAGTTAAAAAAGAACAATAGGGAAGCTGTACAGCTTAGCGAAAAAAGTTGAAAAGTTTCAACTCTTGTTGCACTCAAAGCGACAGCCTTTAGGCTTAGTTTATGTAACTCATGCAATAATTATGCCGCGCGCCTTGTTCACCGACCATAAAATTTGAGTGGCCTTTAAGCGCACATTTTTCTCATACTCTGCACATTTTTTTTGTTTATGTTTTTGTTTTTAGCCAATGGGATGTTTGTTACTCGAAATTTTGGTGACTTTTTATACGAAACGGCTAACAGGGAAAAGTTGTATTCAGTAAGGTGCAGGAGATGAATTTGAGCCGAAAATGATCATGCCATATAATTCGTAAGACAACCACGCTAACAAACGCATTCTTATTGTCAAAAGACTGACATTACAGATAAAACTATTAACCACGAAAAAAAGTAAAAAAATCAACGAAGAAAGATAAGAGTACATTTCAGAGGAGTGTTTCTTTCCTATGGCACCGGTGATTCCTACTTTTCCGTCACAGTGTATCAGTTTCATTTATCAAACTTTTGATTTTATTTTGGGGGGATATCGTGACCCTTTTCGTAATTCATCTTCGAAATATCTCTCAATAGGGCGACATAAACAAAAAGTTTATCAAAACTGTGGGATGCTTCACGCTGAATTGATTTCTTAAATAAATACACTATTCAGTTTTGACATGTCTTTATCTGTATCATTCTAAATAATTCAAATTTATTTTCCGAAATATTTCTCGATAAACGAGGAAGATTTTGTATGGCATTCTTTTAAATATTACCACATAACTTTAGATGAACGTCGAAGCAACGTCGTGTGTGTGTCATGAGCTTGATATTGATTAACAGTGGAAGTCTCCCTTAAAGTCCAACACATACGGACGGGGGAGAACAAATTTGTTTGAGTAATGGAAATTTCGAGTTATGGAGGTTTATAAGATATTAACTAAAAGGACAAGACGATTTGTTCGAGTTAAGGAGACATTCG
Source organism: Clytia hemisphaerica (assembly GCF_902728285.1). NCBI lineage: Eukaryota > Metazoa > Cnidaria > Hydrozoa > Leptothecata > Clytiidae > Clytia > Clytia hemisphaerica. The sequence continues at coordinate 851,376 of NW_027104175.1, forward strand.
AGCTGTACAGGTTCGAGTTGGAGACTAAAAGCTAGAGGGGTAGAAGAGAGGGGAATATTTTCAATGTTACAAACTGTGCTTTAAAATTACTTGTGGTTTGAAATTTGGAAAATGGAATTCTCCGATTCCCTGTGTTTCAATGGTGTGATTTGAAATCATCACAGGCCATAAACTTAAATTAAATCACTGTTTTTTTCGTGGTAGGAGTGGCTTTTTAGGGAATCTTAGTATAGAGGTTTCTCTTCTTTAACGAAATCCATTTAGGCTAGAAGAGTTTTTGCTAATTTGAGCTGTTCGATAATTAAACTGGGAAAAGATTCTTTTCAATAAAATAATTTGAGCTATAGCGATGAATTTTTCTTTCATTTTTCAATGAGAATTTTTTCTGTAGAAAAATATCAAAATATAGACCAAAGGAAACAAAGAAATTTTGAATCGCTCTCAGTCTCAGTCGTCAAATTCAATTTGCAAATAAAGAAAGGTGGGAATATGAAATAAAATCTTTCATAATATCAATTTTTCAGGAATTGAAAAAAATTGGAATTTTGATTACAATTTCAGCATTTATTTACGACTTTTTATTATTTTCTTTGACTGGTTAGAATTTAGAAATACAAATTGTTTTGATCATGTTTTCAAGATAACATTGGTGTTTGGTCGATAAGACGAACAAATCTCTGTATTTGTGATTTACAGTATTAACTTGACAAGTCTATAAACAAATTGAAGATCTGAAAAACTTGAAAAGTGCCAACAAACAAAACATCGAGACGAGGACAATAAAAGGAGCAGTCGTTGGGTGCTTGATATTATTATCGTGGAAAATCGCGTAGATCACAAATCAGGAAATTAGGAGCATTATTAATCCCACCACATGAAAAAAACGAGGGCAATGAGTAATGAATTGATTGATTAATTGATTCTCTTGTTTTAGGTTACATATGTAGAAGAAAAAATTTTATTCAAAATATGATAAAGCAAGCAAGAATAACCACTTTCGTTTTCACATTGGTTCTCACACATCACCATGGCAATTGCAACACTGTAGACACACTTTCATCAATTCTTAAAGTCACCCAGAATGAACTTCTCGATAATGGTAAGGGAAATATTGCAGAGTTCTCACTGAAGAACGAATTGATGGGATCAAGCCAAAAGACCGCTAATATATCATGTCACTCACCAGCAAATCAGACTATAGAGGTAATGGTCATTATTCAGTAACAGACTACATTAAGGGAACTAATTTTATGGTCTCAGATTTTTCCTCAAATCTAAGTTCTGACCAATAATATTGGTTGTTCCGATGTTATTCAAACGTCAGTTCTATTCCAAGAGACCGCTGACATCCACTAACGGATTCGTGCTCCTTACAGACTATCTGTGGTTTTGTAGAGGTCTGCGATTCAGACTAAATATTTTCTGTTTTTATTAAAGGACTCGTCTATCAGTGATTCCATTGAGATGTGTCACTTTGCATCAATGCTGCATTGCATTACAAGTCATTTCCTTACTGGCAGAGTATTCTTCTATTTCGACGATCGTTTCAAATACAATTTTACTCGAGATTACATTGGGAATATGAGTCAAGTTGAGCGACAGAGATTCCACGCGTTCCATTTTGAAACAAAGGATCGAATATTGGATACATTGAGAGGGTTTGTTATCACTGTGTTACAGAGTAACGTGGATGTTGTTGCAGTGTTTTTGAATGAAGATATTTTTCGAATGCTGATGGATGTGTGGATTAGAGAAGGTAGGAAGGTTTTTCGTTGCATCCCTGCCCAGCTGGCACACAACGCTGTTTCAACGTTTATCTAACGTCCATATAACATTAGATGAACGTTGAAACAACGTTGTGTGCCAGCTGGGGGAATCCTATCTTTTACAAAACCCCAGATAGAGCTCTTCTGTCCCTGGCTGAAGCAAAACAACGCGTCATCTTTAATAAAAAGACCGCAGTTCGGCACCGGTAATTTATTTCATCAATCAAGACCATTATCTTGCATCATCGCTTCGCGCCATGCAGGATGGTTGCTTTGATTGAAAAAGCTGACGGGGCCAAACTGAAGTCTCTACTTCACCTGTACCAGACGACCACGGCCTTTTCCTAGACACCGTGAACAGCAGAGTGATAAAAAATCGCGTGTTGTGAAAGACTACAACTGACGTGGCTTGAAAGAGACAGAGGAGCTCTAGCGTGAAGAAAAATAAGTTAGAGTTTAATAAAGTTGTCCGACGTCAAATAGCTGCATTCGTTGCTAGAGTGCAAATCTGATCATTTTCAGCTGCAGATAAAAGGATTTTACTACTAAACCCATCAGTTTATATATTACTGGAAATTACTTTTCAATTCAAGGGTATGAGCAAGTCATGTCATGGTTATACATCGATGGTAATCGGAAAATCCATTATTACGCACCGAAATGTGAGCATTTTCAAGAACCAATGGAAAAGCCTTTGCAAACTATCGATGCTATCACTACAGAAAATACTTGGTAAAGTTTGTTGTTACTTTCTTGAAACCTAACATCAGAACAGTGATAATACACATATCAAACCCTTAACGACGCAGTCGGCCTTTGAGGGACTGGTAACGAATAAACAAGGAAAACCCATTCTCGACGTCCTCTAAAACAAGCTAAGAAAACCCACGCCAAAAATTATATTCCAAACGAGAGACGATTCCCCGAGTTTCAGCGATTGAGTGAAAACTATTTTAAGCATTCGAATAGCTGATGAATAAAGCTTCTTTATCAATTCAATACACAAGAGCACTACTACACTTGTGTTTTCGTCGGAAAGAATTTCGTATGTTCTTTCGTTACCAGTCTCCTCAAAAACTGACACCACCGTTAGGGGTTAATAAAGGAACAAACCAAAAGTAGGGAAATAAATACTTTTCCTTGGGGCGGGAATACAGAGCTTTGATATACGATCAGAAAGTAAAGGACCTTCTCACCTGACACAAAATAGACAATACTGCTGCGAAAACAACTGTATTTTCAATTTTTTTTCCAGCAATTCTGAAGCGTTCAAGACGTTACAAAGAGGTGTTAAGAGATGCAATAGACGACACAATCATCCTCTTATACGAGTCGCTGTCAAAGTGGAAGCACCTTGGGTAGTGGAAACCCAGGGTAATTACGTCAACGGTGAAATATACTGTGAAAGAGCTGTCGTGTGTAACATGCCTAAACATACCGCTAATGGCGAAATCGTATGGGAGAGAAAATGCTGTACAGGCTCTATGATCGAAATTTTCTTAGAAGTGATCAAGTTTGCGCATATACAGAAATATATGGTTTACGGTGTACCGGATGGACGTTACGGTGGGATAGTTTCATGCCCGAATAATAACTTTACAGATGCGACTAAATGTCAATGGGATGGACTGTTTAATGAACTGCTACAAGGGCGCGCTGATATAGCGGCGACCTCCCTAACTTGGACTTCTGCTCGCCAGGCGGTGGCTGACATACCTGAATATATCGATCTTTCACCGTTAAGTATCGTTATGAATCGAGAAATTCGAAACAAACCAATAATCACTTGGAGTTATGTTAAAATGGTTGATTCATCTTTAGCACTGACATTATTATTGACATATTTCGTCCTGTACATAGCTGTTCTCATCATAGAGCATGCTTCAAACATTGGGAACAGACGTTCCTTTTACACCTTACATGAGATTTTAACCTATCTTGGTGGATTGACTTTTCAACGTGACTTAGGCGGTCGGAATCCATTCTTTTGGCCGTCGCGCGTCCCGTCGTTAATGTACGCATTTGCAACGACGATTATTATGACGACATATACGGCAGATTTGACGGCAAAAGGAGTGGTGGTTGAAGAGAGCAATTTCAAAGGGATGAAAGATAGTAGGGTAAGAATCCATTCTGATTTGTTTCCAGGCTTCCAAATATGTTCTTTGAAAGAATGATCATACTCTCTTGGAAATTAGAAAAAGGGAATTACCTTCAAAAAGATGTTATAAGACTTTTCAAGCTGAGAGGATAAATGTTTGAATTCGAGTCGAACTAGTTTCTCGATTATAAAACCAACTCTCAAGAAGAGATGACTGGTTTAGACACGATTTCTAGTCAAACATGTTGCTATTTACTAAAATCTGACAGCATGAAAATAAGTAAATTCACTCAGAATTTAATCTTTGAGCGCTAGAAACTCTGTTTTTCACAGCAAACAAAAAAAGTCCACCTCCTGTCATTCATTTCTATAAGTTACAGAAATGTATAACCTACTACAGTATGTTCGAAAAAAAAACGGATCAAAATTAATATAGAAATATATTCGTGATGGTATTCATGAATTCCTATCAGAATTTATAATCAAATAAGATGTGATATTGGAATTTTATTGTATGAACAATAAAAAAGATTTTACGGATATTGCGAGCCAGTCAATTAGAAAACTAAAAGGATTTAAATTCATAGAAATTCTATTCTATTTTCTTACGGACACACTGTATAGGTAAATCTCGCATTTCTAAATGATTTTTAGATTGTGAATCCAAGCAACGATTTCATTTTTTCCGTCCCCGTTGCAACGTACACAAGCTATTATTTCGAAGTGAACGTAGACGAACGTTATCGTAAATCGTATGAATTCATGAAACCTTATCAAAGTAATATTGACCTTGATGGAGTTGAAAAAGTTTACAAACAGTAAGTAGAGTCTTTAATTTTAGTACCTAAGGGCAACCTCAGTAGAGCATCCAGCTACGGTGCGCAAGGTTGTGGGTTCGAACTCCAGCCGGGTTATACCAAAGAATCCCAAAATGGTACTCGATGCTTCTCTGCTTGATGCTCAGCAACTAAAGAAAAGGAGTGGCGCCCTCCTCTACCTTCGGGTAGACAGCTATACGAGAAGGGAGCCTTCGGGTCACCCTCGACTACGGTCGCAAACTTACTTTTACATTATGCAAAGGTATCATCAGTAAGCATCAACAGTTGATAATACGCAGGGAAAGAGGTTAACCTAAGGGAGCTAATTATAGCGAGTTTTGACTAATTTGGCAAAATGAGTTCTTGAAAAACTTAACTTTTATAATATTCCAAAATATTCTCGTCAAAAAAAACACACTCATTTAAGGAAAAAGGGCCAATCTACCCCGTTATTGCCAAAATTAATTTTAGCAATAACTAAAAATTTACTGCATCACCAAAATTAGCTTCATTAAGGTAGTATAATACTCCCTTGGTCACCCTTCGAGTGTTTGTAGCATTAATTAAAGCTTTTGGAAATCTCAATAAACTCACGTTTTGGGTCTTGATGAGGACGCCACATCTGTTTGTAACAAAGCACTTTTCCAGCTTCTGAGAATGAAAAACAACTATATTTAAATCCTAGTATGCATCAGTTTGCAGTGTATTAGCTATACCTACTCGCAAATGTCTCTTTAACTCGAACCTCTATAAGTCGGTGTTTTTTACACTTTTGGCAAAAACGTGACATTAAATTTTCTAAAAAACGGTTTTTCTTGAATAAAATGAATTTGAACGAGCATTTTAGGATGAAATCTTCCAAAAAAGTGTAACACACGAGCTTAGAACTTTTGGTTTTGGTCCCAGGAGCGAAGAAGGAACCAATATTCCAAAATATTAGATTTTAAGAATTTTGGAATTATGAGAGTTAGGTGGTTCTTGAATTGATTCTGATGGTCTGAACTTTTTGCATGATCTCTATATTTTACGAAACAATGATGAAGAGCACTTTTGGATCCAAAATTCCATCCGAAAAACATCACTGAACTTGAACAATTATAAAAGATGCATTTCATCTTGAAAATGGACTGATTACAATCTAAAATTAATCAAAAGTCACTTCTACTTAACTTTAAAACATTCTTAGATACCAAAAGGTGCGGTTTCGCGAGCGTTTTGGGATTAAAAATTTCATTTTAAAGTGGTGAAGTGGTGAACCTAACCCAACCCACCCCAACCCCAACTTGTCGCAAAATGGAATTATCAATCCTTCGGGGCTCTATCTGAGCTTATTTTAGGTCATTAACGTAACGACATATCATGCATAACGTAAAAAATCAGTTTAGAGCACTGTAGGATATTTCATTCCAGACTAAGACGCTCATTTCGGATAAGGCAAAGTATGTTACTTTCATAAAGGATTTGATAATCCTTAGATGCTCTATTCTAGTGGGAAATCTTATTTTCGTGTTCTTAAGAGCCCAAACCTTCCAAATAGTTTAATTTGAACTACTTAATATCAAATAAAAATACTACAATCCTCAGTTAAAAAAGGCTTGAACTCAAAGAAAAATTAGGAATAGGTGATCCCAAACTGCTCCCAGCTGGAAGATTTTTTATTTAGGAATAGAAAGTACATAAATGCTCCATCCTGCCAAATTTCAGTTCTAAAGCCCCATTAGATCAAAAGTTATTGCTCATGGAATCCATAATCCATTTTCATTATGGAATCGTTTAATCCTAACGTGCTCCTAACTTTAAGAGGTTATAAGTACTGGTTTAGTTTCTCTAGAAGGCTCGGGAAAAATGGAATGGAATCTTCAATCCTTTGCCGATTCCCCTGATATTATATTAAGAAAAGGTGCATTTTGTATTTATTTTAAAACTTGTTTTAAAAAACTTCACGTTTTTGCCAAAAGTGTAAAAAACACCGACATAACTCGAACAAAAATTCATGTCCCTCCAACTAGAAATCAGTGGTCAAAGCAGTTTTTTTCTGTGAGACGGAAAAACTTTTTAATAGAGATATTTTGGCACAGTGACACCCGCAGGGCCCATCATGGTTAGGGCCGAGGGCCAGAAAATTTTCAGATTTTTTACCCCCTAGATTGGCTAGAAAGGCACTAAACTTTGTTAATTAAAACAACTCAAAATGTTCTTAAATGCCGATCATACAATGAAAATATCTATGAATCTAAAAATGTTGAAAAATAAACATAGACCTAACCAATATGTAAAATCAGCCATAAACACAGTTTTAATACGAGATATCTTTCTGATAAAATTATTCTAGAGGATAAAATCAATATTTCTTGCTAAATAACCATTTCTAACTGAGACGGAAGATTTTGACAAAAATTTCTGTGAGACAGAAGTCCGTCTGAGAAATACCTTATAAACCTCGAAATTTCCTTGACTAAAACAAATTTGTGTTCCCCGTGCGGGCTCGAACTATTGAGACTGTAACTTCAAAATATCTCTACTATACACAGGGAAATCGATGCATACATCAGTGATTCAGAATCGCTAACAGCCGTGGTCAACCTCGCTAAATATTGTTCCGCCCTCGTTATGGAGCCGCTAGATATTACCGCATTACCGTATAGTTTCGCATTGCAGAAGAACTCCAAATTCACACCATTCTTTTCAAAACATATTTTCAATATGAAATTCGAAGGAACAATTAAAGCTATCCGGAAGAAATGGTATTACCGGAGTGATCGGTGTGCTGGAGCGGACGCTAAAGCGGAACAGTTTGATTGGAAATATGCGATCAGTTTGGAAGTCTTGTTGTTCGGAGCAACATGTGTTTGTATTTTCATCTTGATTTTTGAAAATGTCTTCGCCAGACTGCACTGGAAAAGACAAACATGAGATTGCACGAGAGAATGTTTTGGAATGACAGAATATCGAAGCAGAAAAAGTAAAGGATATAATCATCATCATCGATTTTAGATTCTCAAACTTGAATCTCAATAGAAGCACATGTCACCAATGAGCAGAACCAATTAATACAGGGATAGAAACAATGATTAACTATGATGAACTATATCTTTGAATGTATTTTGAAAGTGGCTGTCCAACCCAGACTGCGATCTAAGGGACCTCAGAGACCTCTCATGGATTTTTGGCTTTTTGAGGCACCTCTTGGATTTCAGTGTAAATTTCACTAACGCACCCCACCTGGATTTTTAAGGACATCATGGATGGAGAAAAATTTTCTTTTCTTGGATGTCCAAAGGAAAGACTCTGTCTGAATAACAAGTCAGTAGAGCTGAGATATTAGATTAATCCTTTTTTTATAAGAGCAGTATAGTATCAAAATGAGTCAACGACCTAAGTTTTTCGGAAATCATAAATACATTACGTTTAGTATTACAAATGTAGAAAAAATAGATTTTGATTATGTACAGTTTGTAGAGTTTAAAAGGGTCTCATTCTTCCATGGTTTGAATTATATGTTTTCTTTTATAAGCAAGTGTCTACCCCTATATCAGGCTCGCATTTATGCTTAGCATTCTATTCTTCTTAAACAATAGAACCATTGTTCAGGTATCAAAAACTGAGCCTGCATAATGTTCATTCTTCCATGGTTGATGGTCATAACGATCCAAAGGGTGGTTATCTTCTTCTCCTCTTTGTTTTCTTTCAGTCGACATCATTGATTGAAAATGTTGATTTCTTAGATACTGTCATGTATGAGTATAAACTTTCCACTAGTAATACAAGAATCGCCAAAGCTAGAAAAAGAGTAACTAGAAGGACCATCCCTCCGGCGTATTGGAAAGTGAAAGGATAGACTTTCATATTGGGTCCTTTGCATGTATTGAACCAGCGCTTTAAGGAAACATCCAGATCATTTGTAGCTTTGAGTTCACGTAAAGCTGATGAGAAAATGTTGGTTAAGGTGGTAGTTAACTGAGAAATGGAAAATCATCGAAAAAATTGTCGAATTTTAGTTTTTGGAAGTTTCGAGATCCTTAGGCCTTTCTGAACATCTCCTGAAAATTTCAGAGCGATATCTTTATCATTCAGGCCGCAGTGAGCATTTTTATCCTGCTGGGTGCTTGAAAAATCGCCCTAGCAACAGAAAAAATCCCGTTGCTAAGGACTTATTTCTTCAATCTTGGCCGGAACATAGCAATGTGATACGCCAAAAGAAAGCTCTTTTTACGCCCTTTTCGAGCGTCAAAATGTTTTTTCCCGTGGCATTACGTCATCCTTAAAATTAAAGATGGTAGCCTCAGTAGTGCAATATATCAAAACAAACCGAAAAACAGAGCTGTAAGCATGATTCTACAGAATATTTGGCAAGTTTCTGCAAGTTTTAGATCGAAACTTAATCTCTTTGATGGAAATGTTTCATTTAAATGAAGAATAGACTCTAAGGAAGCTAGAAAGTTGCTGTACATTGGTTATGTTGTAGGATTTCTGCGAAAAACTTTCAATTTGTCGCCATTTTGTTTTGGGCATCAACATCGCGCTTTTAGTGACTGACATTATGTTTTGTAGTGAAGTTAAATGTAAATGAGATATTTCCAAGCACAACATGATGTAACAAAGATGGAAATGTGCTTTTTAATGAACTGGAAGTAACTTCTCGAGACACGCATTGTCATCTGACACTTACTCGACCACTCAAACCGCTTTCGGTCAAGTCCGCTCATTGTCAATTCAAGTCTATATGGATAAAAATATGCATCAGAAAAGTTTTATACCTACAGAGAGTCACCCTGGACTATTAATGAACATTTGGTCACATTTTTCTGGCAGTTTCCACCCAAATTTGATGTTTTCGCAAGATCACCGCAAACTTTGCTATTAATTATTATGTTTACGTGACTTAAGCGCAACATGTTTTTGTTGATTTTTGGATAATTTATCAATTTTTATGAAATTCTTATCTTTGATTTATGAAACCTGTATGGTTTGATGACTATTCAGTGAAGAAACTTTTTAAAAAGAGCTTTCAAGCTTAAAATAATACGCATTTTTGTCTTTTTCCTTGATTTTCTCAAAACGCGTTTCCGGGGGTTTGCTAACGCCTATGCAGGTTTTTCTCAGGATTGACAAGTGCTAGCTCCATGAAATTTTCAGGGGTTGTTTCTTGTACCATTTGGCAGAGGATAAGTGAAGAAAAAATTCAAAAAAATCTGTCATTGGTTCTAAATCTCAAAAATTACGTTTTTTAGGTTCCAGACCCCCTGGAAAAGAATTTAAATTTTTTTTTTCACTTATCCTCTGCTTTTGATGAATACCAACCACCATACCAAAAATCTTTTGCTAAAACGTTTTAGAAGTCTTTAAAAACCTGTATGGAGAAAATTATAGTACGTCAACCCCCTAGTCAGTATCACCCCCGTCTGTGCTATTTTTAGAATTTTTTTTTCATATTTTTCATTGTTAATAGTTTTACTACCATTGTGGAAAGTTTCATTGACATATCTTAGATATTTCAAAAGTTATTACAAAAAAAGTAAAAAAATGACTTTTTCCATTTCTCAGTTAACTACCACCTTAATTTGGAATTTTTCTGTGTTCCAAAACTATTGAAGAAAACAAATTTTTCCACTTTCATTTGAAGGTTTTCACAGTAATCGAGCTGTTGACTGATTTTCGATGCCAATGAATGGTAGTCCGAGATGTATGCACCAAGTTGACTGTAAAAATAGAATTTTTGAGAAAATTAGAGAAAAATTGTTTTCTTTCAAGTTGATTATTCCAGATGAAAATTGACCTTGAGTCTGCTTGGATTAACCTTATCATGATTTTACACTACAAATAGTATTGTAAAACTCCTTTCTTCATCCTGAGACTTATCTGATATTCCGATAGCGGATATACCAGGATATACCGCATCCCCAGTCGAGTTCAACTACCCTTGCGCGTAAAACTGAAAATATAATTTGTTGGACCCGCTACAATATCTCTGACGCGATCTTGCAAAATTCTGTACTCTAAACCTTCCAGATATCGAAGATTTAGCGTGTCGGATGAAAATTTATGTATCTGGGTGCAGTGATGAGCAGTGATAAGTTCGAGACAAATAGAGAAGATTAGTGTGGAACTGACAATAAACAAGACACTTTGGGTAGGAATTTGTGAAAATTTGATCAGGGATTCTACTCTGCTGGCGGTTGCAAATAGACTTTAATTTTTCTAAAAAAGCGATGCATTGTGGGATTGTTTCAAGTGTATTACAATAGAATTCCCTGGAGGAATTCCTAAGAGATTTCTATTGTAATACACTCGAAACAATCCCACAATGCATCGCCTTTTTAGAAATATAAAAAACTCCGATAAGGTCTATTTAATCATATTAAATTCTCACCCTGTGAAGACGTTGGCGACTCCTTCATCGTCGGTTCGAACCACGTGATATTTCGCAAATTTCTCGTAAGGTCTTGAATAAACTTTGTGACTTTTGAAAAACAGCTCGGTAGATGTACCTTTTGGTATACCATAAATAAATGCTGGTGTTGGGTTGATGATCTAGAAAGATGGTTGGTTTTATCAAAATAGAAGTTGTCTGTGAGTATTTGCTTAAGGGGCGAGCAAAGAGAATATGAACTCTAACATGCTTTTCAAGCTACGCCCCAAAAATTACATTACAAGAGATTGAATTAATTTTCAGAGTAGGATAACTTTCGTTAAGTCGAGTTATTAGACACCCCTTGGTAAACTAAAACCCCATTCCCTTGTAGTGCTAGGCTTTTAATGCATAGAAGTCTGTGGCATTTTAAAAAAGACGACGCTAAGATCGTGATATTAGCGGAGTTGAAAAAAATTCCGATTTAATTCTAGGAAACACCGCGAATTGTCAAGATAAACTATGTATCAAGGGATCAAAGTGCACCTTTTCATCTTTCAGCCCTTTGAAGTCGTTGGTTGCATCAGCGATATTCGTTGCCGTCAGATTAGCCGTGTATGTTGACATGATGATCGTCAAGGCAACCGCATAAGAAATGGCGATAATTCTTGTGGCCCACCGATTGGGTGTTTTACCTGCTAAATCACGTTGGAAGGTTAACCCTGCGCCATATGAAAATGCTTCTCTAGTCGGGTATCGACCAGTCTTTTTGAAGTTTCTCATCATTTTTCTCATAAGCGATTCAACCGTGAACAAAGCTGAGCAGACAATCAGTAGTGTGATCAACAGGGCGAGTAGTAAAGTCCAATCGAGACTCTTGAGGAATTCCCAGTTAATGAATTCTAGTTCTTCAGGTTTGTTACGTGAGACAACAGCAATGTTTGTGGTGATAATATGTTCAGTGAAATCGATCACTCTTATGCGATGAGAGGTTGCCGTCAACGGAGCGAGTGCCACGTCCGCGCGGTCGGATATCAATTCGTCTACCAATCCATTCCAAACACAGCCTAGGGAATTAAACAATGTAAAACTGACAACCGTGAGCTTTTGGGATCCGATTCCGTGAATTATACAGAGCCTTCCTGTTGAAACAGATATTTGTAACACTTAGTCGTAAAGTTCTAAGATGAAAGTTTGTACGCTTAAATTATGCTCTCTCTGTGAATGTCATACCAACTTTACGCCTACGCATGGATTTTAACAATAAATATTGATGTCAGGTCATAGAAGTTTCAGAACTAGTTTCGCCGATGCGTCAAAGCTGCGAGACCAATTATCCATAGTAATCCTTTTATCTATACCAAAAGCGTTGGACAGCGGCGAAAAATTGGTGAAAATTGTTGGACATGTGTTCTTCTTTAAACCTTCGTCTCAACAAAGAATGAGGAATACAGTTAACGCTCTCTAATTCGTCGTTTTACTGTTTGATATACGCTCTGCCGCAATTAGAACGAGGAATACTAGGAACATTACCAGTGACATCATTATAATCAGTACAATTATCATAACCACCATAGAATCCATCAGGTACCAAATACAAAGTCCAATCATAGCCCAAATAATCAAACATCAATTCAGCTACATCAATCACATACCCTGGAAAGTAGAAAGATAGGAATTGAAATATTACTGGTTATCATACCTCTCTCCCCGTGTATTCATTTTTGAAAATGTTTTCAGCTATCACAAGTTGAACTGCTGGTTTTAGCTTATAGTTACCTTATTTTGGAATTTTTCGGGTTTTTGGAGGTAAAAACCCACCTTTCTACCCATCCCTCCGTTAATTCGATTTTGAAACATTTCGGACCTTCCCTTTTATTCGGGCGAACAACACTACCAACCTGCGCAGCAACGAATCACCCAGGAAATACCAACATCGTCAGTAGCTTTACGACATGGAAATGAACCTTCTTTGCACACAGTATTTCCAAACTCTGACACTTCATGAGGAGTTTCAACGAGGTAAGGTGAATCAATGATACTGACGGCTCGAATGATCGATTTGTACTTCTTGGAACATCGTGTTTTCTTGTGTTTCATGGCATTGATTATTTTTTGTTCGTTCTCTTGTTGCTCAGCATAACTGAAGAAGAAATTGCAGTTGTTCCTATTTCAGTACTTTCACTTTATTTTGAAGGATTTTAGTATGGATTTTAGTATGACTTGATACTCAGCCTTAATGGAACTTTTTAAGTTTTTTGATCCTGAGATCGTAAGGTCGTTTAGCTTAAGTTAAAGCACTTAAAAATTAGTAGTTGTGTCCACAATTTTGAAGTGAATCCCCCTAATATTACAATTTCGATTGTAGGAGGGACCAAGAAATCTCTCCAAATTAGCCAGAGAGTTTTTTCGAGCTAAGGGGCCATTATTTTACCTCCAATCGCAAAAAGATTTGACGATACAATGATAGTTAGTTAGTACCAGAGAGATTTGGCCTCAATTGATTTCCCTCGAGTGATTATAGTAACACGAGAGGGATTGAGAACATGGGGGGTTAAGTACACGTAAAAATACCTCAGAAAGAATTCACGCTTCGTTCTCAAGTCTTCGATGGAAAAACCTTTGTATTTATGTTGATCTACCACAAAGCATGTATACCTGATATTACTTCCGACAAGAAGATCTGTGATGGAGAGTTCATACGAACAAGTCACTCCATCGTTGTGTGCTTCAGTATCATTCTTCGAAAAGGAGAGACGAATCCAAAAGACATCATTGTTCACACTTTCTGAAAGAAATTTCTTCACTATTTCCCAGTCGGCTTCTTCGATCAGTAATAAGACAGTGTGAGCTTGCAATTGTAAAATAGTGTTGAAGAAATTATTCAAGATGGTCTCATTAAGTGTACCGACACTGAATTCTGATACTTCAATATTGGTCAACTTATCGACGACGTTTGCTGTTGTGGTTTGATAAGCTTTATTGTTATTGGTGATAAGTGTCGTCTTGGAAGAGTACGTTTGTTTAAGAAGGTTTTGAAGGAATGAAGATGTTTTTGTTGTCACGTCATTTGTCAGATACTCCATGCAGTCATGGTGCTTTGGAAAGAAAAAAGTTGAACATAAATACTGGTGTAGTTTTGCCATAGCCAGAACTTTCTAAAAGTCAGGTTGAACAAGCTAGATGCTGAATGGACCTACCTGATGATGAAAGTTAGATAGCAATGCGAGGAGAAAAATGAAAAAGAAAATATAGCGTTTAGTGAAAATGCATAACGCAATAAATTCATCATTGATTGTTGATGGGGGGAGAGGGAAGGGTTGTAGGAAAAAATAAATATAATAAATAATAAATAAATAAATAAGTTTGCATCAGTAGTGTGCAAAATTTCATTAAAAAATATTCAAGTCGTTCCGGCGAAAATAGGTTGTTCCAGCGATTTTTAAATAGTTCCGGCTTTAAAAATCAATTTTATTGAAAATTGAAACATGCTTGATGGTGGGCATTGCTATTAATAATGTTTTTGAATGAAAAAACAACCAATTATAAGGATAAAGTCCAATGAAAATCCAGAAAAACGGTGATTTCCGGCATATTTCCGGCATTTTCAGCCGGAAAAAAAATTTTCTCAAAAATCACACTCGGCAATTTTTTGGGCATTGTTAATACGCATCTTTGAGCAAAAAATCAGAAAAAACTAATGATAAAATCTCGAAAAAATGCCAAATTTTCCGGCATATTTCGAAAATCGGGCTCCGTCACTTTTTAAGAATCATCATTTTGCATCATTGTGCCAAAAAACTGAAAAAAGTAATGAGCCAATCCCGAGAAAACTGGTAACAGACGAACGAACGAACGGACGGACGGACGGACGGACGGACGAACATGGGTTAATTTAAAGGACCTCCACCGGGGTACCCGGAGGTAGGTCCAAAAAATTAGTAAAGCAGGGATAAAATAGTCATCCGTTAGAAAATAATAACATTCTATATTGCTGTCAAGGAGAAGGAATATAAATTTTTTAAGGGTCAATACCACACCTTTTTGCTCTGCGCAGGAGCAAAACCCAAATCATTATATTCAAACAACAAACATGTTTCTTTCAACATGTCTCAAAGTATGTAGATATTTTCCTACCTGTCCACCTTCTTTAAACTGCTTCGTGTTCAAAATATGTATCATTTCCTCGAAAACATCTGTTGATTTGAGGGTGAAAGGTGGTATGTACCAACCCAGAGGTATTGTGTTCAAATTACTGGATAAAATATTTTCCCTAGTAAACCATGTTGTGCAGTTTTGGTTTATTGAGACAGACAGTACTGGGCATGCTAGTGAGAACACTGTCAGGTGAAGTAACAACACCGGAGCCATATTGGATGATACGTTAAGGTAGATGATGATAGCATTTGCTCAGTTTGAAAAATAAATATCCACTTTTTCTGACTCTGACTCTGACTGAATTAATGATTTCTCTCTTATTCAAAATTTATTTTAAATTTTTCAACAAGACAAAAAATATTCAATATTTAATTTTCTCTGAATTAACAAATGAAATTGAATGTCCGTCTGAATCAAAATTCTTGAATATGAATAATTGATTGTTTTTAGGTACCGCGAAAGACCAGCGCGAGGCGACTGTTTGAATTTCAGGACACACTGACTGTTCTCTCTAAAGCCTCAATATATAGACCAATCCGGCAAATCCAGTTAGGGACTATCTTCAAGAAAACCTCAAGCAACAAGCACGCTGCATGTTCCTAACTGACATAAAAATCACCCACGAAACAAAAACACACAAAAAGCTATGCGCAGGTATAAACGGGAAATATTTGAAGACTTTGAGCCA
Source organism: Clytia hemisphaerica (assembly GCF_902728285.1). Taxonomy (NCBI): domain Eukaryota; kingdom Metazoa; phylum Cnidaria; class Hydrozoa; order Leptothecata; family Clytiidae; genus Clytia; species Clytia hemisphaerica. Next base: position 867,256 of record NW_027104175.1, read on the forward strand.
TCAACCTGTTACTACTCATCCTGTGCATATTCTTTCTACCATCTCTGAGAAAAATGTCTGATCGTAGGTAAAAATGACGTCACACGGAATCGGTCTATTAGGTTGAAATCCCGAAAAGCTGTTTTTCATCTTGCAGCTTCTCTGAGTGATACATTTTTCTAAATCCATTTGGTATGAAAATGAAGCGAAACGTGCTCCTGGATATGGAATAAAATGGTGCAACGCGTGTAAACAATGCCATAGTCTAAGTCAAATCACTATCTAAGAAATAAGGCCAGAGCGAAAGAAAATTCGCAAACTCTACCACCGATTTTTACTGGCTGCAAGCTCTAACGATCTACATTTTCCCGCCTTTACTTTCTTTGTAACGGACGATAATATCAGCTACTACGCACGTAGACGACGACAATCCGTTAAAAATGTGCATTTCATTCCAGTCAAAATGCTTGAAAGTGTGATCTGATAATCGGGTTTCGTGTCGTCTAGCTCCACCTTCACTTCAAAGAAGAAATTGCTGGTTTTCCAATCATGTCACGGAGAGACCAAACCGAATTAAATTTTGACCGGTGAAATCAGTGTCGAGAAGGCTCGCCCTATAAATTTGAAGTCTTTTCTTTTCTCCTATAAGCTTTAAGAGAGGGTGTAGATTTCAATGTATTTCAAATATCAACAGTCATCTCGAGAGGACTTGCCCTATAAAATTTGAAGCCCTTCTATTCTCCTAAGCTTTAAGAAAGGTGAAACCTAATTTTTGTTCCATAACTTTTACAAAAGATTGCCAGTCCAACGGACTCCGGAGTCTGCATTTTTAGGACTACTTATTTCGTAACTAGCCACCAGTTTTTGCCTAGACTGGCACGCCATTCGGGCTTGAACGATAACACAGAGGAAAGAGCGTATGAAGAAAGAGGGAGTGGTAGCCCAGGGTCCACTTCTAAGCTTTTTTATAGACTTTTAAACAATGTTTCTTTTCGAATATAAGAGATTGTTGTTTCCGATTCTAATTGTATTTTTCAACTCCAAATAGTTTTTTTGTTATTTGGATTTTTAACATTTTCTTCCAAAATGGCGACCTTGTCAATTGCTCCTAGTCCACTTCACTGGAATCGGCGTCATAAAAAATCATCAAAATGCTCAGCCGGAGAAGGAGTTAAAAGCTGTTAATTGGCACCCTCCCGTCGACCTTCCTTGCTCTTCTACGCAGCTCATATTTCAATAAACGCCCGCCACCCTCATGTTATCACTCTCTGACATGATTGACAAACTAGTTTACCAGCCCAGTAGTCTAGTTTTTGCTGATGTCTCGTCCACTGCTAACTTTTTAGACATGCAGTCGGTCATGTATTATTACCTATTAAACGTGGAGTGCAAAATAGGTGTTGGAAACCACGAAATCGGGTGTCGGGGTATCGCTTACCCCTAAACATTCTTTAAACGTATCATTGTTTTTTGAGAGAGAAGAGGTGTGAAATTTCTATAGCAGGAACCTCATCTTTCATCATAAATGCAGCGAGGAAAAGTTAGGTTTCAATGGCTATGAGTCAACTATTATTTGCGTATTGATATGATGTAACCATCACTTGAAATACGAGTGCTTCTTGTTGCTATTCTGTTGTAAATTATATCATATAATGGCGCAAAATTAGCTTTCAGAATTTAAGAGAACCAGAAACCTATACAGTATATAATATTAGAAATGTTTAAATCGAACTCTTAATGAAATCTTAACGCAGGCAAAAGTTACTAATTCTTTTTTAACGCAGAAAGCACTCTCGAAATGGATTCAAGCATTCAATATAGATAAATTTCTATGTAATCATACCAGGGAGAAAGAGTGCCTCACCCAAACTTCAGGTAGAAATTTAACGAACGAAGAGTTTTAGATCGTTCTCCGAATGCGGACTTTATCGGTCCTGAATAATTTCCTTTATATAGACCAAGCGACAAAACTCGTCAATCTCAATGTCTTTAGCTATAGACAACAAAATCAATTAGAGTAATTGAGTATCAAAATCTAATGATCAACTTTTTCTTGGTATAATACAATTAACATATACCATGTTTCTTGGTAGCCATGATAACAGAATGCTATATTTAAGAGGGTAAAATGATAATGAGTAACATTTATTTGTAGTGCTTTAGTAATTTGAAGATCGTTGAAGAGGTGTTGATTAAGTAAGGTTTTTCGTGCTGATTAAAATCAGTGACTTTACATGATAAAATGACAAGAACGACTACAGAGAGGTCTTTTCCACGAATGGGATTTCAAGGGACCAAGAATTTTTCTCCCTATTGAAAAGAGAAGTTTGAAATTATGTTGAGTTTGTCAGATCATTGTCTTTAATTCGAAAAAAGGTTCGAAAGAATCGAATTAAAGTTGACTATTACTGTAGTCAAATTCTTATCATTCGGGCATTTTACCAATTTTCAATATAATACAAAGTATTAATAACATGTATACCTAGACAGGTGAAATACTTTGTATTACATTGAAAATTGTCATCGGGACTAGTCTTTGATGCAAGCGAAAGACATGAAAGGGGTGTTAAATATCGTGATCCGATAATACGCGCTCCCCAAAATAACGCTTCTGCTCAACGCAACCATGACGTTGCTTATAAATGAGCCCGATATCTACGGAAGCTTCAGTTTCATTGCTATATAGATTGGACTACGTTACGATTAACTTGATACTAACCCACCGAGTAACTGGCTGTTGAAACCTAGCTTATTGCATGTAGTATAAAATGTTACAAAAAATAGGCAAATTGGTTTCGACATTTATAACGAGGTCTTAATCACCCTTACTATGCAATCAAGTATCATTTAGAAAAGTCATTTGTGCAACTAATCTAAAGATTTCTTCAGTCCATGCTATAAAGGACTGTAGAAGGTGTATTACAAATTGCATTGGGTAATGGGTGGTACGTATAAACTCATATTTCTTGGGTTGTTTGAAAACATATATAGTATAGAATGTTGTGCTTCCGAATTGTCGAGGGTAAGAGGGGCATAGCACAAAAGGTTTTTTAATTCTAAGAATTTATTGGTAAGTGGTAGGTAGAGTCAGCTTTCTACAGCTTTCAGGGGTTTCTACTGTCAAGTCTAGAGCGCAATGTTGAGTGAGATTCCCTGGGTACATAGGTCGTTTGATGATTTTTTTTTCGTGCAATTGTGTGAATAGAATTACATCATATAGCTAGGCGTATTGACTTGATCTTTTAAGATCGTACTTGACTGTGTAAGACAACTTTCTATTGTTTTAATTGGTCCGTTAATATTTCGTTAGTTTACTGACCGTTAAGGGTGGATTCTGTTTGTCTGTCTACAATTAGCGCAAAAACAACTTAAGGTTGAGGAGGGGAAATCAGTTTTATATAGACCTTGGAGGCAGCTTTTCGATCCCGGCACCAAGAAAAACCTTTGATCGGATTGTTTTGAAAGGAGTACCCTAATGGTAGCACTACTCAATAGCGGTGTAATGCATCGAAAGCGCTAGATCTGCTACTCCTTGCACACTTACTTGTGATGTAGTGCCGTTTGACGTTAAGCAAAGTTTTAACACTGCAATGGCTTCTTTGAGGATACCATAAAACTCCGGTGAAGATAACTTGGTCCTGCGGGTTCATAAAGGTCAATGGGGTGATTGGTTTCAATTTGAAACTCTAAGTACCCGAAACTCTCTGTTAGCGTAATATATTAAAGCACCTATTTCATGATATCCTGTCAGCATGGCGAAATAAAGTTAAAACCTCTTAATGAGGTTTAGTGCTTAATGAGGTTTTCTTTTAATTGTGTTTCCCTATTAATTACAAACAAAGTGTACAAACACAAACCTTTAATGAGGTCACAATATAAATGTTTCTTATAGAGGGCGGTGTTACGTTCAGGGGTTTCAAACTTTGAGAAGGAAACTTTTTCTGGGGTTACATGATGACTCATAGACCGATTCATATATGAGATTTCTCAAGTACTGCCTGAATTACATAACTTTAACCATAGTAACCTCTTTGAGCTTCTTCGGACTATTCCCAGTTTGAAAAGCTTAAAAACATAATAAGTATCAAGAACTCCATTAATTGTAGAAGTAAGATTTTTCTAGAGTTCAGAAGGATGAAATATTCCGTTTTTAAAGGGTTACATAGTTCCAATAATGCAAAGAAGTCGAAGTCTACCAGTCACCCAAGCAATGTAACATTTCGAATTCCAACAAAAATATATATATTTTCTGGCATTTTTAAAAAGTTTCATGGAATAAATAATCTTTGCACGCTCTAAACTACAATACTTTTGATGAAAAGTTTCTTTGTCATACTATGAAACAAGTCTGTAAAAAGGAGCACTTTTGAACGAGAAGCTCAGATTATGGATTATAACTTGACATGAACGTAAAGATGCTTCTTGGTAATTTATTTCGTATTTTTTTTAACACAAGAACTATTTAGGAATATATCAATCTTAGAAGGCTCTTTATCACAAGTAACGCTTTATCAAGTGATTATCTAACCTTCTCTTCGAAAGGATTTGATGAAAAAATTCAAATGTAGCAAGTCATTTAGGATGAATCATTCCCTCCGTGACATGCATGATTTTTTGTAAATTTGGAATATCTCATTCTAGAGAGCTCCAAATGAATTTATATCTCACCCTACGGATAAAGCAGGCTTTTTACTATCAGGTGGTGTAAAATTATTCTTTACAAAAAGATACTTCTGAAATGAGACCTTTTCTACCAAACTAATAAAAAAAGAGTACCATGATAAGGGGTTATGCAAAAAGTGAAATATGGAATCCCTGCATGCTCCATTTCCAAAAAAATGTTAACTTTTCAATTCTAGGGATGCTTGAGATTGAACAAATGCTTGCTTGAACATGATTTCTCAAATACTACCCAATAAAATTTTGAATGAAGTTAATGATTTATCCAACGAAAAAGCGGAATAACTCCTCCAGAATTGCTCTAAATGGAATAATTCTTCCTTATATGGATTGCGAACGCTTAAAGGCTTCTGCCTGCCAAATTTTAGCCCAAAAGCTTAAAAACTCAATGAGCTATTGCCGATGGAATATTTCTTCCATTTCCCAATGGAATAAATTTATGATTAACTGCTCCAAACTTTGAAAGATCGTTACGTTTTGTTACGTTTAGTACAATAACGCTATATAGTTCATTTAAAAAGGAATGGAATCTTTAATCTTTTCTCTCTCCAATAGAACCACTAAATTTGATAATGAACGAAAACTTGCTCTCTAAAATTTGGTTTTAAAAAAGTGCCCAAATCTTCACGTTTTTGCCAAAAGTGTAAAAAACACTGACTTAGGCAAAAAAATCTGCCATTATGGAACTAAACGTTCGAATATGTAACAAACACAAATCTTTAATGAGGTTACAATATAAATGTTTCTTATAGAGGGCGGTGTTACGGTCAGGGGTTTCAACCTTTAGAAGGAAATTTTTCTGGGGTTACATAATGACTCATAGACCGATTCATAATAAGATCTCTCAATTATGCCTAAGTTACATAGAAAATCTGCCATTATGGTAGACGATCCTATCGCCTACACAAGATCCTGCAAGATCACTAAAAAAGGAAATAGTTTAGGAGAGGCGTGATAAATTCGGGTGGAGTAAGCAGTGGCGGAGATGTTTGTTCCAAAACTCTACCGCCACTTTTTCCCGTAAACCGCCCTGACACCCTAACTTTTTCCCGCGTTTACTGACCTTTAAACGGACGATAGCATCGCGTCTACCATTATGGAAGTAAACGTTTGAATATGTAAAAGCAACTCCTAACGCAAAACTTCCATAATGCGGAAATTATGTAAGTTATAGTCAACTTGAAAAACCTCTCACAGAGGATGGATTACAATACATTACAATTTAGGAAAAAAATCTAGGACCTGCAAAGTTCCTAGTACTTATTTCCAAACATCAAAAGTAAACCTCTTCTTGTCAAGTTGAAAAGTTCTTTCGCAATCGTTGAACATAACACTTTTGATTAAGTGGTGATAAACGGCTATTTGGATCAGTCTTCAGAAGTACAAGATTAACCAAATTAATCAGCTCATTCATGTTTAAAAGAGGCAATACAAAAATGATGTCAGTTTTTGTGTCATTTTTATCGGTGTTTAGTGATGTCGAGCACTCTGTTGAACTTATTTTGGATACCAGTGTTTTACTGTGATATCAGTGAATTTGACCGCAAATGTTTCTGCACACTGTATTGGTCAAGAAGAAGCTCCTTACCTACTCGCTACCCCGCCATGTCAGTTATTTGTTCATTTTGTTCATATTGAACAAATTGTCGGAACCGAATAAACGATATCGGCTTTCCAAATTCTCCTCGAATGATTACCCATGATGCATTGCGCAAAAAATTCACGGAAAGTCAATATCGTCCGTGAATTTTTTTGCGCAATGCATTATGGGTAATCATTCGGGGAGAATTTGGAAAGCCGATATCGTCTATTGTGGTCCACTCACTAAAAATAGCGTATTATTTTAACCTTCAACCTTCAACTGTCGTGGCTTGGGACAGAGTAGTCCTATCTAGTGTTTTTATAAGATATCTGTGATTCGATCACGAACCATTGTCAGGTAGCCTTCTAAGTGAAATGAAAGTCATGAAAGTATTAAAAGCGGACACGTTTTTAGAATTTCTCTGGGTCCATATTCCGCCTCGTACAAAGATTCAAAAGAAAGGCAGTAATGAAAATAGCCTGGGTCTATACATCCAGACTCAAGATTTCAAAAAAAAAACTCTCACCTCATATACAAAGTTTCTAAAATTTTAGAGTCTGGTGCAACTAAAAAAGTCTGGTACAGTTTGAATGACACACAGTGAGTAGACCCATGTTGACAGAATTTCAAAACTTTGGAAACCCAGACAGACACACATAATTACTAACCATAAAACCTATTTTACAAACTCAAAAGCCTTTAAAAACTACTTTAAACTACATCTAAACGTCAGCCATATTCATAAAGGCTCCTTCTATCAGCCATTTTGTTTAGAAACGAATCTATGTTTCCATTTTCATTGTTTTATCTTTTTTTGCAATATCAGCTTTTCCATAAATTATGCGCACATAGAAAAATATTGAAAACCTCGCGAAAAGTCTGCTCAGTGACTCGGCACCAATCGATCAAATACATGCATTCCAATATCCCTGCAGACAAGTTAGTTTGACCAGACCGTAAACCAGAGACAAGATCTAAAAAAAACTAGACGGTGAAATAGTTTACGGTCTGGCTATAATAAAAAGTACTTACCGCGAACATGCATCATCGTCCATACGTCAGATTTAGCATGGAGAGCAATCTGCAAATAGAAAGAAATATTTGATCATTAGATTTCAGTTTTACTCCTATCAGCGCCATACATCAAAGACGGTACATGAATATCGCGTCATACTTTTGAGGATACTGCAAACTCCAATGAGCTTATTTCATAAAATTCGTGCATCTGTTAGAAAGTTAGTTTGACCAGACCGTAAACCAGAGACAAGATCTAAAAAAAACTAGACGGTGAAATAGTTTACGGTCTGGCTATAATACATGCATCATCGTCCATACGTCAGATTTAGCATGGAGAGCAATCTGCAAATAGAAAGAAATATTTGATCATTAGATTTCAGTTTTACTCCTATCAGCGCCATACATCAAAGACGGTACATGAATATCGCGTCATACTTTTGAGGATACTGCAAACTCCAATGAGCTTATTTCATAAAATTCGTGCATCTGTTACATGCTATTTTCTATTCAGTTTACAAGGGGGGAATGCACAAATATGTGCAGATTTCCCTTCAAGAAGACGTTGAAAAATTTTTGGTCATCATTCAATTGACTTGGGATTTAAGAACTCTTTTCCATTGCTGAAACTTACAATCTCAATTCGCAAAAGAGTACTCAGCCATAAAAAGATGATTACTGCAGTGACGTAGAAAAAAAATCATGTACTAAAAACACGAATTCTATGAAATAGGGCAATGAACTGGATTTTGAGTTCAGTTCGATCAAGTTTAAGAGGATCGTACTAGAAGGGAAGGGGAAATTTTCAACAGCTGCTCAGAACGTCAACGGCAGGTTGAACCAAGCCGGTAACTTTCGACATGCAGTAGGCGGCCGCCTTAGCCACCATCACAAAAGATAGGGCGCGGTCCTAAGAAGGGAAGAATCTGAAAACTGAAAATACACAAAGCAAGGGCAGATTATCGAGTATCGAATTTTCGCTAATCGTTACGAGCGTAAAACTCCTAAGGCCTAAAAGCCTGGAGCTGTTGTATATTATGTACACTAAGGTACATAGGTTCAAATTTCAAAAGTCGAACCTCATATCCGACCTATTCGGCACTAAGCCTTCTAAGTTCTTATAATGTGACGGAAAACCAGGTTATTTTGATTATTTTGAGTAGTGTCGATTTTCTGTAAATTAGTGAACACACAAATCTCTTACTGAACAATCTGAGAACGAGGTTGCTATATACAATTTAATTTATAGAAATTGTACACTCCTCTTCTTTCATGTGCTAATTTGTGAAAAAAAATAGAATGAAAAGAGTTGTGAAAATGGTGAAATTGAGAAGGAGAGATGAAAACATTCTATATCAGTGTGAGAGTTTTGGTGGGAGTGTAAGCTGATGTGATGAGGTATAAAAAATTGGTGTTTTTGACTTTTTGTGAATGTGATGATAAGCAAGTGACAAGATTTTGGGGATAGCAACGCATTATGTAATGTTCGTTGACGCTTTTTTACAGACTTTTGCAGACTAATGCGATATGGTGCTGATTTCGCATTAAGGAAAGGATCTAAGCTTTAAGCTATGCGGGGTTTCTTTGGGGGGATCTGAGTTGAGTTTGAAATTAAAAACAGGGAACTCTTTTGAATTCCACCCTCTCCATTTTGCGTAAACAGGTATAGAAACTTTGTCACTACCATCTACATTAAAATCCATTCGCTTAATTGTGCTCTTTTTTCGCTTTCACGTAGAAACCATGTCATCAAAATCAGACTAATTCCTCTGAGGTTGGTTTCCATATGGTAGCAAAAAGGGGTGCTCGTATAAAGCAAATGGACTTAGTTTAGGTATTTTGTTTCTCCGATATGTAGACCTTTCATTGTTACCATATGAAGCGTGTGGAAAAATGATACAGTAGTATGAACTATAAGACAATTTATATAAAAGGTATCACTGTTTAGGAGCCAATGTTTTATGTAATCGCACATGAAACCTATCACGTATAGAAAATGCAACACCTTGGTTTTGAACTACACGTTTTTTTATAAAAACAAACTATATAAGAACAAAAAAAACACCCGATTTCTTAGGAAAATGGACAAAAATACTCGAAAACGGTGAAAATAAGAACATGTTAAGAACATTTTTAGGCTTAAAACTCAAAATGTTAAGAACATCCAAAGGCTTCCAAAAATTTTGGATGTTCTTATAAAAAGAAACGTGTATCATTTTACAAGGACTTTGTCTCAATTTCTACCACAGTCATATCTATCTTTGTTTGTTGAAAGCCTTCAAAGGTGAGAGTCCGTGCAGTGGTATGTAACGTCCTGGGTAATGTTTAAAAAAAAGCCTAACTCTGTACTACTAGTATGCTTAAACGAACGTAAATATTCTTAACAAAACCGATGAGTTGACATGAAAAGACAATGCGTTTCTCCTCAGTTCTTCAAAAAAAGAGCGGCTAAATTCTCCATCTTAACGTTACCTAATCATAGTAGGGCGGGTTAACACATAATAACATTTAGTAGCGATACTCCAACTCTAAACTTTGTACCCTTTTTTATAAGAACATCCAAATTTTTTGAAGGATGTTCTTAACTTTTTGAGCTTTAAGCCTAAAAATGTTCTTAAAACGTTCTTATTTTCACCATTTTTTGAGTAATTTTGTCCATTTTTTAAGAAATTGGGTATTTCAGAGTCCCCAAATCCTTAAGATATTCTTAACTTGTTCCTAAAATTTTGGTCATTGAAGCCTTATGTTCTTATATAGTTTGTTCTTATAAAAAAACGTGTATTGTCAGAGCTCTGAAATTTTGTACGGACCTTCACGGAATTTAGAATTATTTTTTTGAGACTGGCATTTTTGAAGTTGCAATGGACGTCATTGGTTGTTATTACAACAAATGTAGACTCCTGTGACTAACTTAAAGAGCAATAGGTTCTAACCATTTTTATATACCCTGAGTATCAGAGGTTAAGTTTTCGAAGAATATATTAACCTCTGAAGACCGATAATAGAAATTTTATCGCGCATGTGTCAATCTAATCATTGTAGAAAGAATCAGAGATGAAGAGCAAATAATACCTTATTAATGTCTAGCAAACTGTATCAGTATGCAGTTTACTATTTACGAATTCCCCAGAAACCTCCAAGTGTAATCGAAGTGATTTTCTTTCGAAAGAAATCTTTTACATGATCCCCGAATGTATAGCAGTAATTACTAAACTATTAATTATGGAAATGTCACTTTCAATTGAATCGAAATAATAGACATCTTTATGTTATGATTCTCTATCACTGACTCTTTTTAAAAAGCATTGATGATATTTCTTTGTTGTGTTTTCAACGACGGGAATAAAAATGTCAACTTTGAACCTCATCCAAGATCTTGGATGGTCGTCATGGTTACTTTTGTCTTCGTTGATTGCGCGCTGAATAGAATCTCGATTCGTCGGCACAGCGTAAATATATGATTTTGAGCTGTGCTTTTCACGGTAATTTTTATATACAAAGCATGTTTTGCAGGCCCGGCAGAACAACCGTAAAAGTGGGGAGGCTCAAAATGAGACAAAATCCGCCAGGATTTGAGAAAAAAATCTCATTTGCTCAAAAGTGGGGACGCTGAAGTCTCCCCAGACTCTCCGCTTCCACCGGGCCTGTTTTGAATGTTTTCCTATCAAAAGTTATAACGGTTTGTAATTTGCTGACGACCTCATCATAATCAACTGGTTCAGATTTTATTGTATTTTTGGTCAAAATTTTAAATGTAGTTGTACAAATCTATCTGGGATCTATTATAAGAACAAACTATATAAGAACATAAGGTTTTAATGGCCAATATGTTAAGAACAAGTTAAGAACATTTTAAAAGGCTTTGACTCTAAAACACCCAAATTTCTTAGGAAAATGAACAAAAATGCTCAGAAAATAGTGAAAATAAAAACCTGTTAAGAACATTTTTAGGTTCAAAACGTTATTTTTGGATATTCTTATAAAGAAAAGTATATCAAATCACTCATCAGGGAAATTAAAATCGGGGCTAAGCGAAAATTCTTTTTGGTAGCAAATAAAATATTCCTTGTATCTAAAATATTTCACTGACCAAAATTTTTCACAACTAAAAAGAATCCGGACTTTTCCCCGATAAATGGTATATGAGAAAGTGTTACACTGCATGTATCATCCTGAAATTTGAAGATGGAAACCTAGACAGCCTGTCTAGTAGATTTCAGACAAAGCGTATTTCATCTTTTTTTTTAAGTAGTAACTTTAAATACATTATTTTTTGACAGGAATAAAATCGTTAAAGGTCCTCCAATTTCAATGACAAGGCAATTTTTTGATTAACATTTTGAAAAATCGACAGTACTTGCAAGTTGCAAGACTGAAAAAGTTATATAAAATTGAAATTTAATCTCTTACTTTTTAGCTTACTCCCTGGGGGGGGTGTACTAGGGTTGGCGGATGAGGGGTTTGTGCGGACCTCTAAAAACAGACCTTTAGAGAGACTGTTTATTTCTGAAAAGGTGACCCTTAGAGAGACTTTTTTGAAAAGTTTTCTTCGATTTTTGAAAAAAGTAGTACCCTTGTAGATACTTTTTTACAATTTTTCACTTAAAATCAAACCCTCAGAGACACTTTGAAGGGTGAAAAAACCGACCCTTACCGTCCGCACATACCCAGCACCCAATTTTTGCCTAAGTACTCCCCCCCCCGGAGCTTACTGTGATGGGATCTTATCAGGACCAAAAAGTTCATTCACTTTTTTCACATTTTTGGTATGGTGAGAAATAAATAGGGAAATTTTTTTTGATTGGTCATATTAGAAAATTGGTGTTTGGATGCGTCTTTGTGTTTTCAACCCTTTATTTTCCCCTGTCTGGCCCTGTTGATAATGCGCCTAGTTGGATTTTCCGAGAATTAAATTGAATATTCAAAATGCACAGCAGATAATAGAGCCATATAAAATTGCATTTCGACAACAACTCCAAGATGGAGAGTACTAGCTAGCAAAATAACCAAATAATGAGTCTAAAGAACTCTCCTCCACAGAGTAATCACTGTTCAAACAGTACTCCCCTCACTTGTACAATGATAGTGCATTATTTTTTTAAGCCTTGATAAACTAGAACAGTGCTCACATCACTGGATAACGACCGCCTTAAATTTGATGAAGAATTCATCGGTTTAGACAATGATCCACTTCGACACTCTCGTTTGCGTGATTTAACTTGTAGTATGGATATTTTTTATAAGCATTGCACTTATAAGGATATCTAGGCTCTGATATGGGGAAAAATTAGGCATATGGCAAACATTAATTGAGCCTACGAAAGATGTTTTTTTCCTGATTTTGGCTGGAATTTTGCGGATTTTCAGTATTTCCCTAAATTTGTGTTTTAGATTTAAGCATCCCCTCAAGCATTTTTCAGCCTTATTAAGCTTTGAACCTAAGCATCTCTGAGCCTGTTTTCGGATTTTTGAATACTTGTAAAAAAAAATACAATTAGACGGGAGTTTCTAAACATCGACCAGAAATGGCGACCACGACCAGCGACCACGACCGGCGACCAGATAAATTTGGGTTATCGAGTTTTTCCTCTTTCTCCACCTTAGAGTCTTTCTCCTATGATCAATTATTTATCGAATTGAAGAGTAAAGCTCACCCTTGTCTCATTCACAGTAATTATAAAGCCACGTGCAAAACGTGTAGAACAGCCATTTCAACACTCTTGGAGCTTGAATGGGGTGTCAATTTCTATCCTCTTGTATTTTCGGCATCAAATTAATCAATGGCAAATTTTTTGCTGAAATTCATTTAAGAAGCTTTATATTTGATCATCAGATCATTATTTTGTCAAAATAAGTCATTTTGACAATGTAAGGACAATAGAATAATTGATGAGATTGATATCTCTAAAACTGCCCTTCCCAGCTTTTGCCTACTGACAATTTCTATCTATTTATACTAAGAGCATCTCATTCAGCATAATTAAAATATTTGGTGTAATAAAGTTTACAGGCATCACACTTAATTGCCCTGTCAATATTTTTGTCAAAAAGTGTCACTTTGTCTAGAAAATGACTGGTAACGTCAAAGGTCACTTTTAGTATTCTAAGCTAGAGTAATTTTCTCAGCCACGTGCTCAGTGGTTCATTTGAAAGCCACACCAGGACTCGATTTGGATGTTCTCTACGGTGGAGAGAGCAGATAAACTCGATAACCCAAATTTATCTAGTCGCCGGTCGTGGTCGCTGGTCGTGGTCGCCATTTCTGGTCGATGTTTAGAAACTCCCCAATTAGACAGTAATTCCTTAACGAATTCAGTGATTTTGATTAGATACTATATTTTGAGTTGTTTAATCACTTGTGGTTTGAATCAGAAGCTAATAAATACTTTAAGTTTTTTTATTTACTTAACATTTATCTCCCTAGCGGGGCGCCACAGCATGTTTTTCATCTATTCATGATCAACGTCGTTATCTCCGAAAAAATGCTTTTTTTATCTCCGTAGTAAAACGCCACACATTTCAGAAAACCAGCGATTCTACAAATATCTCAAATTTGTCTCAGCTGCTCAAACCTTTAACCGACAAAATTCTGCAAAACGTGCAGAATAGGCATGAATGGGCGAGTCAAGTTTTAAAATATTCAAAAGGATAGCACAGTTGTGACAAATTTTGAATCCAACTTTTTTACCCGTATACAGCTCGGAAAATTAACGGGGCCCCCCCAGCGGTTTGCGTGAATGCGTGAATGGGCTTTTTTGGTTGCGTGAATGCGTGAAAATCGAAAAAAAATTGCGTGAATGCGTGAATTGAAAAAACTTGCGTGAACGTGAAAATCCATATTTCTATTGCGTGAATGCGTGAATCTGCCCTGTTTTTTTGCGTGAACGCGTGAATTTTTCCTTTACACAGTTTGTAGAAAACCCCAAGGTGCGCACCTATCCCAAATTCAAGGGATGTCAGGTGAAGGTGCACAAAAAAAAATCAGCAACTTTCAAATTCTCTATTTTATAAAACGATTCATGATTTAGATGCGCTTTCTAGCAATCTAGACACCTTAAATTTCCAGATTTTTTCGCTCGGGCAAAGCATGTATTGGCCCTCGAATCTTAAATAACTCTAATTTACCCCCTTGAAAGTGTTTGTTTAAGATAAAACCATGGTTATGCATGATGAGTGATCCAGAGCCAGGGCCAGTGCCACGTTTTTGCAAATAAAAAGAAACTTATTTCAAAGAAATTTTTACCCATAGACTTTCGATAACCTGATTTCTTGGCAAAATTAGTCTGAAATGGAGTCGTATTTAAAGCACATCAGAGGGTTAAAATAGAAATTTTCTCCTGTCGGCGCAAAACATGGTTGCGCCTCCTTAGTCACTATGTTTTCGGCCCCTCCACGTTAGGAAATTAATTCGTGAGCCCTGATTAAAACCTTTCTTTTTAAATAATTTTGATCGCTTCGCTCGCAACAAATGTTCATTCTTTTACCTCATTTTACAAGCTATCAAGCGATCGTACCTTGCCTCTAACGAATTTAGACTACATTCTTTTTCAATTGTGTTAAAGAGAGCATTTTTAGCCAAACACGAGTGACAGAGATGCAAAACTTTCCTCTCTGCGTAAACCATGGTTGCGCCTCCTTACCCCTGAGCTAAGCATCATGCATGGTGTCATACTCGAGTTTGTTTGACCTATTTTTGATAATGTTTAAGCTTTTTTTTGTACAAAAATTCGCCTGCGGCGCATATCTTTTCACTTACTATCGCGATACATTAACTGCAGAAGCTTCATCTTTTCCAATCGATCGTGACAAGTTAGAAGAATCAAATATTTTGCGTGATGGCATGTGATTAAACTTGAAAAATTACGTAACGCTTTCTATTTGGGGGCTTCTTATGACGCTACCAAACACGGTGTTTTATAGTCAGGTCTACAGGAAAAAATCACTACTGAGTTAAGTTTTTCTCAAGTGCATGATCAGATCCGGCCGAATAATATCTCGAGTACAGCCTTGTCACACTTTTTTATGCAAATCGAACGTTTTACTCCATAATGGCGGAAATTACGTAAATTACGTAACTTAGCGAGATGTGGAAGACCTCTATTTTTGACATTTTCCCCGATTTTTTCCGAAAATTTCCCTGATTTCCCAAAAAATTGGGTTTACGTGAATTTCGAGAAGAACTTGCGTGAATGCGTGAATTGGGAAAAATTTTTGCGTGAATGCGTGAAATTTGGGTCCGCTGGGGGGGCCTCATTAACCGCCTTCGGCGGTCGATAATCTATTGACATTTGAAAAGAGCCAAGCCAAATAAAATTACTCACTAACCGCTAATAAGACTTGGTTCCAAATTGACAAGAAACATAGGAAAATCGGATTACTCAGTTGCCACTCAATAACTTGCAATGAGTATGGATGATTTAAAAGTGTACCGTAAATCCTCGAATAAGCGCCCCCCCCCCATTAGAGCCTGAAAAATTAAATAAGCGCCCGGGCGCTTATTCGAGGATTTATGGTACCGTAGTTACAATCCAAAAGTTCAACAATCAAATGAAAAACATTTCCGCTGAAAATAAAATTTTCCGAATAATTCGAGACGAACCAAGCTTTCTGCCTTAAAAAAAACTCTGCAAAAAGTCTTTTGGAATTATGAGCCAGCTTGGATTTTGTCTTATTTCAAAGTGGCTCTACCGCATCACTATCTGAATTTATGCGAATTCGGCGCGTTTTATTGTTGAGCGAACATAACATTTTAAGGCTTTGGGAACTCTAAAACGCACGTTTTTAGGCTTGAACATCGAAAAGATAAGAACATCCGAACCGAAATTTTTGGACGTCCTTATAAAAAACGTGTATCTACAAGCTATGATATTCCAGCATTCAAGCGAAGGGGCCTGAGTACTAGGCTGTCACTTTATGAGTATGATAGCTTACAACCTACGAACGATATGTGATTGAGTTTATTTGTTTTACTACGTGCAGCGGTTTGCAAACCCATTGAGAAAGAGATACACAAACAAACAGAAAGGAAGATTATATTACACAGAAATACTTGGGCGGATTTTCTGTGATAAATACGATGCATATATCGTACTATACTATCTGTTTGTCTTGGGTGTTGTATTTCCATTGATGGTTAATGTGGAGTTTTGTATGCAGAAAGGTCGAGTTGACAGTAAAGAAGGTCGTTGGTAAGCACTGTTCGGTAACTGTTTGTAACGCTCGAACGTTTTGTTGTCGGAATTTTTGAGAGGTGTATTTTTTGTGTGTTGCAATGTAATGATTTTATTTCTACTAGCACTAAGACTACGTCCACGTGTTACGGTTCCGTTTCGTGACAAAATGAAAATAAAGCCTTTCTACTTGTCAAAATCAATTTTTTCTTCACTTCTGACCAATAGAATGGCTTCATTTCGTTTCAGAGCGAAACGGAACCACTATCTGCGAACATGGTCTACAATGTAGAAGAGATCTTGTGATGATGGGTTATTGTTGTACAAAGGGACATGGGCAAGAAAAATGGCCGGATGTACATAGAGGTTTTTTCGTAATTGGGCGTCGTTGCATTTATTGATGAAGTTTCCGAGATACAAAGTTATTGTGGAGGGGGTTTCCGTTGACTATGTCTGTTTTTTTCTTTTTAAGAAAGCTCTACAATGACCATATTACAGAAAATAATCTGAACCCTTTTGAAGGATGTTTTAAATTAATTTGTACTTGTAAAGCATCAATATCTCGACTACTTGTTCAATCGAATTTCAGCAAAACTAAATATCAATTGTCGGATTTTACTACTAATCAATTAAGCTAATTCTTTGGTTGAACATACTTCACGTAAATCTAAATATAATTCAAATACAGAGTATCTCTTTAATTCTGACAGCGCTATACTAGAATCCCGTTCTATTTGCTCAATACAACCACTCTGAGTAGAACAGTAGGGTTAAAGTAAATACAACTCTATAATTATTGACTCAAGTAAGACTATCCCTTTTTATGAACGAGTCAAATTTGGCAGTTTCTTTGATGAAGCGCTTTTTCAGCCCTTTTCATATGTCAAGACGGTTAGTCAACACAGCGAAAGTAATATATGCTACAGACAGGAAAAATCGGGCATTAATTTTCATGGCTGCATTGATGACCCAAATAGATATAAAAGTAGGGCTGATAAATGTCATCTCAAAGTGCCATGGTACCGCAGCCTAAAACACTAAATATTCATCAAATGTCACTTATGTCTGTTCAGGGGGTATTTATTTATTAGAAAAAATGATTAGAATATAATCAGAAAAAGGAACCTGCTCATCGTTTTAGAACAATTCTCTAAGAGCAGCGAGGCTAGAAATCCTCGAAAAATAAGAACAACGTAAGAACAATGCCGAGCCTAGAATTCTAAGAACCAGTAAACCTTTTATGAGGCTCGGCTGTTCTTACTTTTTTGGCCTCAAGTTCCTGTACATATGTTCTCATGGATAGGTTGAAAATGGGTTGAGTTATTAAGCCTATTAAGGCTTTGTAGCGACCGTAGCATGAAGGTAGAGCATCCAGCTACAGTGCACAAGGGTGTGGGTTCGATCCCCAGCCGCGTCATACCAAAGATTCCCAAAATGGTACTTAATGCCTATGCTCATCAACTAAAGAGACGGATCAAGGGTAAATGGAGAAATCCAGGGAAAGGAGTGGCGCCCTCCCCTACCTTCGGGTAGACAGCTATACGAAAAGGGAGCCTTCGAGTCGCCCTCGACTGCGGTCGCAAACTTACTACTTAAGGCTTTGTACCCAATTTTTACTACTTTACCCCCTAAATTGCTTGAAATTTAGTAATTCCAGGCTCAGCATTGCTTTAAAATTGTTCTTATTTTTTATGCAATTTTGAGCCTTATTGTTCTTATAAGAAAAGTGTAGGAAATTACTCATAATGTGGAAAAAGAAATTCGAAATCTTCTCATGACTAAAAAATCACGGTTCTTTGAAGATCGAATTACAGAGTGAGACACTCCATACTGCATCATTTTAGGTGTACATAACCTTTTTCGTAAATGTTTGCGATTTGTCGATAAGTTTGTGTCTGTTTGTTTATGATACAATGATGAATGATATCGATCTCTAAGTTGCACATTTTATATAAGAATAAACTATATGAGAACACAAGGCCGAAATATTTACAACAAGCTAAAAATATTTCGAGGCTTTACGGACACTAAACACCCGATTTCTTAGGAAAAAGGACAAAAATGGTGAAAATAAGAACATGTTAAGAACATTTTCAGGCTTAAAACTCAAAAAGTTATAAGAACATCCGAAAACTTCTAAAAAATTTGAATGTTTTAAGAAACCTGTAATATTGTTAAGAATGAGCTTCGAAATGTTTCACAGTATTAATGACTTTGCGTCTTCCACACAGTAAAATGAGAAACTGTAAACAAATGACTTGTCGTCTGTAACAAATCATGGTCCTAAGGGTCAAGGCTGACAAAATGGATCCTTGGTTTATTCAATTTTTGCTTACAGTTGACGCTCTCATAAACGACGTTCTACTATTCGATACACTCCATTATTCGATAATATCAAAAATCACCGTCAACAAGAAACTCTTCATAAACGACATTCTACTATTTGATACGCTCCCTTATTCGACGAAAATTCTATTCCCCTTGAAAATCGAATTAGAGAGCATCAAATGTATTTAGTAAGTGATTGAATCATGGGCACCAAAATATTTGTTTTCCTCGTGTTCCCTTTAAGCCCATTGTATTCTGTAAGTCTGTTAGTTCCTATAAGGCTGTTTACACACGACCTGACCTAGCTTAGAAGATTTCTTTCCTTCCTTCCTATGCTACTCCATGTTTTTTCAAAAGGTGACAAGAATTCTTTTCTGTTGTTGTAATATAAGGTGACTTCTCGCCCATTTTCGCACCCGTTTGACACGACGCTAACTTGATTTAGATTATGATTTTTTTTTACGTATTTCACTTCTTCTCGATGACCCCAGGTACTCTACTACCTTCTTACTTATCGAGACAAGTTAATTTTTTAGGCCCCGGATTCGTACTCATTGTTTTGTTTAGCGTCAGTTAGATAAACCATACCAGCAAGCCTCCAGCTGCAGAATCCTTGACGCGGTCTTACAAAATTCCGTAATGTAAACCTTCCAGATGCATTTTGAAAATTTTCCCGACCTTCAGAGCTTTAGCGTGTCTGATGAAAATTTCTGCATCTGGGTGTCAGATAATATTCATTACATCGTTACTTGATGGGGCTCGTTTTAATCAGAGTATAAGAAACTATCGGAATAAGGTAGACTTCCATTAGTTATATAGGGTCAGTGCCTTAAATTTTCAGTGCAACGCGGAGGATGTCAGAGCCATTTGCATTGCAGAGAAGGGAGAGTTTTTCAATTTTGGCCCCTCGATTAGCCCTCAGTGGCGATGGCGCTGGCACTGAATTACGACACCGTTTCGCGCCATTATAAAGTTGAATAACATGGTATCATGAATCGCAAATAGAGTGTAAATTTTTGAGTGAAAAAATACTTTTTAGCGCCTACTAAATATGTGTAACGTAAAACACAAATTTGATACTCTTGTAAGTAATAAGTGGGAACGTGGTGAAAATATTCAAATAAATGTTCGATTACGTAAATAACCTGAAACAGATCACCGATGATTGTATTCTGTCTGTCAACACTGACGATCAGTATTAATTCGACTGTCGCGGTTCATAGAGGTTGTTATGTCGAAGGGTAAATTATGATTGACGAATTATATTGGCCTAGAAAACTGATCAAAGTTTGTCAAAGTCAAAGTTTGTGATTCTTACGACATTTGGAGGATAGATGAAATAGCAGGGTACCTTTCCCATTGGGAACAAAATTTTGGCTAAATTTTTCCAGTGGATCGAGAGTTCCACCGGGATTTGTGACACGAGGACCATGAATAGGATAAGTTAAACAAACAGTAAACAAGCAGTATTGACGAAATATCACAAATTTCTAAATATTGCAAAAATCGCAGCGTGATAATGAACGGGTCTGAAACATTGAAGTATTAGGCGTTTAGGTGTTTAAAGTTTTGGGAGGAGTTTAGGTGGAATTTTATCCTCCGCTTTCGTATACCTAAAATGAAGGCCAGGCTGAATAGTAAGTTTAGGTACAGTTAGCTCCGTACGGGCGGCATGAAACTTTAAGTTCTAAACAATAAATCAAAGTCTCTTTCTTTTAATTTAGGTACAGTTAGCTCTAAACTTTAAAGGTGTAAAATAGGAAGGGAAATTTTCACTCTCGTGTGGCGTAAACTTTCTACAAAAAGGATTGTGGGATTCCTCCTGTGTAAAATGCGAATTAGTTATCCTGTAGTATTTTGCTGCGATCGGGAAGAACTCTAGAGTCTTTCGGAATCAAGGCAATAAAACCGGAAAAAAACTGTCTCGCATACGTAACAAGTTTCTTTTTTAAAGGTCTTAACATTTTATAAGGACCCCGATTAATAAATTCACGAGAGTTTTTCTTGACTTTAACAAAGATAAGCGTAGAAAAAACATGGAATTAATAAAAGGATTTAGAAGTATGAGAAGGGTTTAAAATGTCACAACTTGAGGTAATACAAGTTTGTTTATTTTTATGCTTGAAAAGAACTATTTCTGTGCTATTGTCACGTGACTTTTCGTAAACAAACATCTTGAACCTTTCACAGTTAAAAGGTGGAGTAGATTAGTACCTCTCACTGTGTTCAACCTAGCCAATGAATGACACTCAAATGACCTGTTAAGAACCTTTTTACGGCCCTTTTTTTCTTTTGGATTAAGCCCTTACCTTTTCTTTGAAAACTGAGAATTTTTCAGTCAAGTGCTTATTCTGATACTTAATGTTGTTGTGGAAGGATGTTGGAAGATAGAATGTGATAAAGAAGGGAAATTATAGCAGAAAGTATAGTGTCAACGATGTCAATCGTCATTGAAAGAAATCAATCGAACCCAATCGAGTAAAATCGAGTAAAATTGATTTTCTAACAAATATCTCGGTCTCAATCTCCGTATACGAAAAATTGAGTCAGTTAGATCTCAATTGGATAATCGATAATTGCTTCAGCAAAATCAGCCCAGTATCTATCTAACTAAGCATGGGAATTGAATTCCTCAGCACTAAATTCGATTGATTCGTTCAGTAAAATCGGAAAAAAATATCGTTAGTTTCGTAAGTATTAAGGGAGCGTCTCCAAATGTTGTTTCAATTTTTTCGTTTCAAATTGTTTCATGAAACGATTTAAAACGAAGTTCAAACGAAGCTCAAACGAAGCTCAAACGAAATGCATAATTAGTTCTTATTTAGAGATAATTATCTAATATTATCTCTGAGTTTTTTCTATTTCGTTTCATTTCGTTTAGAGAAACTTCTCAGTAAAAATTTGTGAAACGGATAGGATAGGGAGTTCATGTTTAATTTCACATATGCACGCTTTTTTAGGAATATATCTTAATGACTGAACTTTATTTTCAACAGAATGTTTTGGTTGAATATCAATCCAAATTGAAGTCTGCTTTCGTATTTTATGATGTAGACTTTTTCAGAAATATGTTTTTCTTACTGTTCGGGGCTATCAGCTAACAGGGATACAATTAGTGCAACAATTTTAACAGGTCTTAAAGGTGTTACCGACTCAATTTGTAATTAATTACCAACTCAGTTGTAATTAATTACGGTATGAATTATATTGAAGTAATTTGCAAAGTGTTTCGGGTTGTTATGTCGGAAAGTACCTTCGCAGCCTTATACCATAATTTTTATTTTTTATCAGAACCAGGTTTAAAAGAATTCTTAAATCGAGGGCAAAAGATATTAGAAAACTTGTCAAGCTTGAAAGCAAGAAACTTCAGAAACTGAATCCCTTTAAATATCGAAAAAAATATTACGCATTTTGAGGAAGGAAGAGCTATCTATTGTTGTAGTAACAAAATGAGACTATTGCTGAAAATTCTAAAAAGTTTTGGATGACGAAATCCAGAGAAAAAATTTATTTCGTTTCACCATTCGTTTCAAAATATTATCTTTTTTCAGTTCAATTATCTTCTTTTCTTAAGTAATTAAAGTTAATCAGACATCATTATCTGAATATATTCGAAACGAAGTCGAAACGAAGTCGAAACGAAAGCTAAACGAAACATAAACGAAGCTTTCGTTTCATTTTCGTTTAAAAATGAAACAATATTTGAAGACGCTCCCTAAGAGAGATTGAATTAGTTTCGTCCTCTTCAGGGTGTATGTCAATAAAAATTATGACATTAGCACAAAAATTTGGCACTAGACACTTTAACGACAATAGGCGGGAGTAATCATATTTCTAAAAATCATAATAATTTTCATACTTTTCAGATCCGATTTCTTTTCAACAAGAAAATCTTATCAAAAGCCTTAAATCTTACTTAAAAGTTCGAAGAGGGGTATAAATTAATTGATAAGTCTTCAGCCCCCTTCATTTTTATGATAGTTTTCGGCGACCTAGAAACTTCATCAAAACTTGCACGAATGGGAAAATTTTTTGATGAGTTTAACATAGAGACAAGGTGATAGAATAACTGATCTTGTTAGACAACTTGAATGAAAGCCAGGTTTTTTTTACACAAAAAAATGTCGACACTGAAAAATAAGTACTTTTTATATCAAATGTAATTATGGGTCAAAAAGGTTTCACAAATCGGATTTCCATTTGTCTACAAATTTTCTTTATATTTTATAAATCCATAAATTGTTTCTTAATACTATAAAGAGGTATAAAATTTAAACGATTTTTCAGGAATACTAAATCGTTTAAACGATAATCATAAAAAAGGGTAACCTCAAAAAGCTTTTTACCCCTTCTATGCAATATATTTTCGATACTTTCATCACAACATGACTGACATTTGAGGTGATAGGTTGATCAGGAAAATGTAACAGGGAGATTATTCGAGGCGGGCGGGCGGACGGCCCGGAGACGGTAGATAAAAAGCCCGACTAAAAGAAACAGTATGAGCTAGGTTGGGTTTTGGAGGGGAGGCTTTGGGTTAATTGTCTTTCAAATAGGGATCAAACACTATAGCAGCTAGTAGAAGAGTGTATGCCATGACTTTGATTTTGATTCGATGAAGTCTAGAATAGAAATGAAATCGATTGAGATCGTTCCCAGGTGAATTTAACACAGCTAACACATAAGTGAATGCTGCTATATCCTAAAGGTCAGTAGAATACAGTCATTAGATTTAAAACTGTTCACTCGACAATCACTTGCGTTCACAAAATTTCTAAAATACTAGAACGAATACAATGCTTTCGGTTATGGTATGTAAGTGTGACAAACGACCGGATATTTAGGGGCCGTTCCGTAACATGGAATGTTAATTGATTTCCATTCATGAATATAGGTGTCAGTGAGATTGCGAATGAGGGTCAAGAGTGTTATGCTATTTATTCTCAGTTTAATTTAGTATCGTTCAATTTAGCATGAGCTGAGTACAGAGAAAAGTTTTAAAGAGTTAGAATGCTATGGCTTAGAGGACTGTGATGTAAGGTAGAGCATTCAGCTACGGTGCGCAATATCGTGGGTTCAATCTCCAGCCGGGTTATACCAAAGACTTCATCGATGCTACAAAAATGCTACTTGATACATCTCTACTTAATACTCAGTAATTAAAGAGAAGGATCAAGAGGAAGTGGAGGAAACCCAGGTAGAAAGAGTGGTGCTCTCCCCTAAACTTGTGCAGGGATGGCTATCGAAAGAGGAGCCTTCGGGTCGCCTCCGACCGCAGTTACAGAATAGAGACGCTTGGGATAGTGTATGAGTGATTTCCTCGACAGGTTATGTTAATTCCAGTATCAGAAGTGTAACGGTGCTTCGACATTGATTGACTGCAAATATAATTAGGAAAACATAGGATCTCGATTATGTTCAAAAGAGAAGTATTAGGTATTGGTAATTATTTTCAATACCCGCCTCAAAATAATCATGTTGGTTTATATTAGACACAGACAGCCGCCTTATGAAAACCAACGAAAAGCCTTTCGATCTATTCTGAAGCGAGTTAGTCACTACAAAGTTTGTTTACATTATATTGAGTGTAAGATGGCACTTGTATATCTCTCATAAACCACAATATACACCACAAAGTGTCAAACTATGGCATCACTTTTTGAACGCTTCAATATCGTGCTTTTAAACATCAACGCCTCTTCTTTAGAAACGCTGCAGAAACGTTCGAGTCAGTTCGGTATCAGCAATGGTGCCAGTTTCATTAACGAGACCTTTCTTTTCTGCTTATTGGATGTTATAAGGGGATGGATACGGGTTTGTAGGAGTGACGGTAGTTTTTTTATCTGGTGATATTAGGCCTACAATCATTTTTGAGGCATGATTTGATGATACCACTAAGTTATTCTTCATTGTTTATTGTTTATCGTTTATCGTTTCAGGTTTTAATAAAATTAATTAAAACGAAAGCTTTCTGTTGCAATCGAGACATTCTTGAAGCTACTGGTGGGAATATTTTTCAACTCCATCAAATTGGACAGAAGGTATGCAAAACCTTTCAATAATTAGTCTTTCTAATAATAGGCCGAGCTCAAATAGAGAATTTGCCGTTAGCTTAATAATCTGAGTTATGATATGTTCAGATCCTCTTCTTTAAAGATGGTTTTCACTCTCTAAACACAAGATAAGATACAAAGAGGAATTAGACAAAGGAATACAACTTCTACCCCGAAACCGAAAGGCCTTAATCCTTTTTCACTCGTTCGCCAACCGTTTGCGCCAGTACATACAGGTACCGGCCTTGAACGACTTTCGGTTTTTCGCGCGAAAATGGTTAGCCAAGGGATTATGAAGGTCAAAAAACATCACGGCTCTTTTTGCTCCGAGCCTGTGACTATTTATTGTGTAGTCGCTTTAGATTTGTTGTACTATATTATTGACTTTTTACAAACCAGCGGAACAAACCCGGGATTAATCCACAGGAACAAAGTGTTGACATCTCTCTAAAAACCGTATGTTTCCGAGCTAGTACCTAACTTCATATTTAATTGAAGTACTTTGAAAAATGGTCGAGTGAGTCAGACACTGACTTCATGTTTTCCAAAAGTCCCAGCAATACATTTTTAAATCAAATTAAGAGGATTTAAGGAACCTAAAAAAAATGATTTCGAAAGTAGAACGGTCAACAAACAAATATTGATTTTGAAAAAATATTAAAATTAAAACAACCGCGAAAAACTTACTGCATAATGTTCATTCACTATTTGAAGGGTTTGACTTGAGGATCTTTAAAATCTTGATGGTACTGGAGGAATCAAATATAAAAAGTAGGGCAGCGAATCTAAAAGAATAAAAAAAAATTATGCTGGTTAGGGAAGACTACAGCTTAAAAGTTTCACATTTAAGCTTTGCTAGCAGTTTACTATCGTTTGTTATTAGTATCATGTCTTTTTTGGATAACTCAAAATAATGCCGTTTACAATATTTGTAAGCCCGTTATAATTCTGTGCGAAAAGAATGTTGAAAATTCTTCAAATACCCAGGTTGGACGTATCTGTATCTCAAGAGCCAGGCAGAGTTGTTGTGATGACAGATTTTGAGGCTTTCACAAATTGTTAAAAAGTGAAAAAATGAGGGGTCATATTTATTCAAAGGGTGTTGACGACTGAAGCGATATTTTGCACATTTCATTCGGCTAGCGCACAGTGTTCCGCTATAAAGTGTATATTATACTTGTTGACTTATGGGTATTAGTCAGAGAGGATAGGAAATGGATAGCCTAAGGATCTTTTAGCTGCCAATTATATTGCATCCGTCTGTTCTTTAACAATCCAGATACGTAAGTCATAAGTTGTCCTTTTTTCTCCATTCACCCAATGCTAAAAATGAGTTTTCAGGGGGTTTTCGCCGAAATGCAGCCTAGATTAGTAAAATAGTCGCTGATGACGCTGCAACTGACGCTTAACTGACGCTCACTCAAGGGGGGGGGGTCGGTAGTAAAATCTCAGACATATATGAGTAGTAAAAGGATTTTTACGAATTTTTACATACCACCACCCAGACTCTTGGTAGAGGTATTTTACTACCCTGGTAGTAAAAGTTTTTGGGATAATTTGGCCTATTTTTTGGTTGCTTTTCGGAATGATTTTACAAAAAAAGCTGAAAAATCATTATTTCTGTGACACATTTTTCATTTAGTGCAAAAATTAATGCTTTGCCCTTAGAATTAAAGTCTTTTTTATATTCACAAAAAATTTCGAGAATTTTTTGTTTGCGGCAAAAAACTTTTACAACAGAAATTTTTTTCAAATTATAAAAATTCAGATTTTTCAGAAAATCATCCAAAAAATTAAAAGAATTACAAAAATAGCTAAAATTTGCTAATTTTACCAGTTTTAACTACCCAGGTAGTAAAATTTTTTCAACATTTAATACATAGTAACCACCCATTTTAGTATTTAACTACGCTGGGTAGTAAAATTTGTTCTCAATTTTTCGTCACACCACCACCGTAGTAAACGTCATTATGTCTGAGATTTTACTACCGACCCCCCTGTGCATAGCACTACTTCGTCACATATCCTTACTTCGTCTCCTATTGTTATTTTCTTTTCTACGTCATAATTTATGGTTAAAAATTAAACAGCTGAATATACATGGTTTCTACTAGATTATTGTTAATCATTTAAACATGACGTAACATATGCTATTATGCAAGCTAAGAAGTTGATTGACAGATATATTTTTCTAGAATACATAGAATAATTACCGTTAGGTGTGGAAATGATGGGCGCAGAGGTAAATAAAAAACATATTTTGACATTATACATTTCTTTAACCATGAACATATAAACGACTACACATATCTTTTATTATCTCTTTGAAGCGAACTTCGTTGCCGCCTGTATTTCAAAATTGGTATGAAAAATCCGACAATATTCCGTCATAATTTTATTTCTTTGAATTATTTAGGTAAAAGGATTGATAGAGCTTGAAAATTACTCCTAATGCACAAAAAAATATTTTCGGATTTTTTCACAAGTTTGCAATATATTTGATCAACATTTTCAACTCTGAAATGCAGAATTTCAACTGCGTGTATACTTTTGAATCTCTTTTGTCACTCCAATAATTTTTTTTTGACTTGAAAAAAAATAGCTTGCCAACGTTGAGAGCCTGTACCATAAGAATACAGCACCCGACCCCGAGAATGTAGGTGAAATTTGAATCAGACCTGAGAGATGTAGATTTGCATTTAAAAAAATATTGAATGTTTTAAACGAAATTTTGAACTCCCAAAATCCTTTCCCAGGGGTTAGTTTCATTACTTTTGATAGATAGGCTAATTTTTTTGGTCCTTGAAGTTGACTCCCATTTTCGTTATAACCCCCAGAATGTAGGTTTGGTTTTATGGCTTTAAATCTAGTAATAGTAAAAATGTTGGTATTTTTTCGATTGAATTAATTATAACAGGAAATTTTAGAAATATTTTATGCCAAAACAATATTCTAAAGAGCTTTTGTTATTCTGAAAATTGGATTTTTTCGCTTTTTAACCCCCAGAATGTAGGTGAAAAGATTCGGTTGCTGAGAGCGAAATTTCAGTATTCATCAGAAATTTTTGTTCTCTAAGTGAAATTCATACTTTAGAAATATACTCTGACAAAAAATTAACAAAGATATTAATTTTATCGTGCTACAAATGATGAAAAGTAAAAGAAAGGACGAAAAGAAGAGACTAGAAAGTTGTTTTTATTTTGTAGTTTGAAGATTCTGTGTCAAAATATGTGAATAATGTAACAACACCCTTGCCTCACAGCCCCGGTGGAACTTTTCCCACATCAGGTCAAAAAATTTCTACTAAATTCCCAATGGGAATAAAAATTATGTTGTTCCAAACTTAGGCAAATTTTCTGATTGGGCTGAGGTCCCAGCGGGTCTGGGACACGTCATAAAAGCTTAAAATGCCAACATTAATCATCTCTCAGGTAATACTTTCATGTTATTAAAGTACAACAAAAAAGTTTTATATAATTTGACAGACGGGTTATGAAAGCCCCTAAATTGTAGGTCAACTAACCCCAAAAGGTAGGTCTAACATTTTCGTTAAAATATCTAACTTAGAACAGTAAATATTGAAATGGACTATTTTCCACCTTTCCTTAGTTCATTAGGAATAAGAAAATACCCTATCATCATAAGTTAATTCCAATAGATTTCGATTTAGAGAGGATTTATTTAAGAAATGTCTCAATTCGAGTAGTATCAAATCAACTTCGATTCAGATTTTCGCCTGACAAAAATCAATTCAAGTTAAAATTTTATCTCTAGAAATAATCAGTAATATGTAACAGTATCCTCTGAAACAACTTTTTATGAAGTTGAACTATCGTTAGGGCTACCATGCTAAAAAACGAGAAACCTACATTCTCGGGGTTTACTACATTCTCGGGGTCAGGTGCTGTATCGAAATTAGAATGTGACACTTTCTAAAATTATTAGACACTTTTAAGTCAAAATTTAGAAATAAAGAACAACATAGACTTTTGTCGAAGTTTTGACGTTGTTAGCAAGGTATTCCCAAGTGGTATATCACCAAAATCTATTGTTTCATTTTATGCTTTTAACGAGGCGGCAACGAAGCTAGCAACCCTTTCTAAAAAAAGACAAAGGAGATGGATGTCCAGTCGTTTATATGTTCATGCTTTAACTGACCAATCAAATCACTACTATACATGTAACATTTTGAAGAGTGAATGCACGATGAACAATCGTGATTGAAATTCTACAGAAATATCTCGAAGAAACCATAATACGCATGCGCAGGTGCTCTACACATGATCACATGATTTGAAAGTTAGATTTTGCAGATCAGTCAAAAAAATTCATCCTTACTTGGTCACCATTCATTGCGTAAGAGTTCTTTAAAACTTTCACAAAAATTTATATTCCCACTACACGGTCACGTGATTTAAAAGTTAGATTTTGCAGATCAGTCAAAGAAATTTATCCTTACTTGGTCACAATTCATTGCATAAGAGTTCTTTAAAACTTTCACAAAAATTTATATTCCCACTACACGGTCACGTGATTTAAAAGTTAGATTTTAAAGATTAGTCAAAAAAATTTATCCTTACTTGGTCACATGACTTGAAAGTTAGAGTTTGCAGATAAGTCAAAAAAGTTTATCCTTACTTGGTCACATGACTTGAAAGTTAGATTTTGCAGACCAGGCAAAAGAATTTATCCTTACTTGGTCACATGACTTGAAAGTTACATTTTGCGGATCAGTCCTTATCAGTCAAAAAAATTTATCCTTATTTTATCACATGACTTGAAAGTTAGATTTTACAGATCAGTCAAAAAAATTTATCCTTACTTGGTCACATGACTTGAAAGTTAGATTTTGCAGATCAGTCCTGATCAGTCAAAAAAATTTATCCTTACTTGGTCACATAACTTGAAAGTTAGAATTTACAGATCAGTCAAAAAAAATTATCCTTACTTGGTCACATGACTTGAGAGTTAGATTTTGCGGATCAGTCCTGACCAGTCAAAAAATTGTATCCTTACTTGGCCACATCGCTTGAAAGTTAGAATTTACAGATCAGTCAAAAAAATTTATCCTTACTTGGTCAAATGACTTGAAAATTAGATTTTGCAGATCATTCCTGATCAGTCAAAACAATTTATCCTTATTTGGTCACATGACTTGAAAGTTTGAGTTTGCAGATCAGTCAAAAAGATTTATCCTTACTTGGTCACGATGCATTGCGTAAGAGTTCTTTAAAAAGTTCGCAAAAATTTATATTCCCACTACACGGTCACGTGATTTAAAAGTTAGATTTTAAAGATTGGTCAAAAAATTTTCATTACATGGTCACATGACTTGAAAGCTAGATTGTGCAGATCAGTCAAAAAAATTTGTCCTTACTTAGTCACATGATTTGAAAGTTAAATTTTGCATATCAGTCAAAAAAATTTATCCTCACTTGGTCACATGACTTGAAAGTTAGACTTTGCAGATAAGTCAAAAAAGTTTATCCTTACTTGGTCACATGACTTGAAAGTTAGATTTTGCAGACCAGGCAAAAAAATTTATCCTTACTTGGTCACATGACTTGAAAGTTAGATTTTGCAAACCAGGCAAAAAAATTTATCATTACTTGGTCACATGACTTGAAAGTTACATTTTGCGGATCAGTCCTGATCAGTCAAAAAAAATTATCCTTATTTGGTCACATGACTTGAAAGTTAGATTTTGCAGATCAGTCGTGATCAGTCAAACAAATTTATCCTTACTTGGTCACATGACTTGAAAGTTAGATTTTGCAGATCATTCCTGATCAGTGAAAAAAATATATCCTTACTTGGTCACATAACTTGAAAGTTAGAATTTACAGATCAGTCAAAAAAATTTATCCTTACTTGGTCACATGACTTGAAAGTTAGATTTTGCAGACCGGGCAAAAAAATTTATCCTTATTTGGTCACATGACTTGAAAGTTAGATTTTGCAGATCAGTCAAAGAAATTTATCCTTACTTGGTCACCATTCATTGCGTAAGAGTTCTTTAAAACTTTCACAACAATTTATATTCCCACTACACCGTCACGTGATTTAAAAGTTAGATTTTAAAGATTAGTCAAAAAAATTTATCCTTACTTGGTCACATGACTTAATAGTTAGATTTTGCAGACCAGGCAAAAAAATTTTTCCTTACTTGGTCACATGACTTGAAAGTTAGATTTTGCAGACCAGGCAAAAAAATTTATCCTTACTTGGTCACATGATTTGAAAGTTAGATTTTGCAGACCGGGCAAAAAAAATTATCCTTACTTGGTCACATGACTTGAAAGTTAGATTTTGCAGATCAGTCAAAGAAATTTATCCTTACTTGGTCACCATTCATTGCGTAAGAGTTCTTTAAAACTTTCACAAAAATTTATATTCCCACTACACGGTCACGTGATTTAAAAGTTAGATTTTAAAGATTAGTCAAAAAAATTTATCCTTACTTGGTCACATGACTTGAAAGTTAGAGTTTGCAGATAAGTCAAAAAAGTTTATCCTTACTTGGTCACATGACTTGAAAGTTAGATTTTGCAGACCAGGCAAAAAAATTTATCCTTACTTGGTCACATGACTTGAAAGTTACATTTTGCGGATCACTCCTGATCAGTCAAAAAAATTTATCCTTACTTGGTCACATGACTTGAAAGTTAGAATTTACAGATCAGTCAAAAAAGTTTATCCTTACTTGGTCACATGACTTGAAAGTTAGATTTTGCAGATCAGTCAAAAAAAATTATCCTTACTTGGTCACATGACTTGAAAGTTAGATTTTGCAGATCAGTCCTGATCAGTCAAAACAATTTATCCTTATTTGGTCACATGACTTGAAAGTTAGAGTTTGCAGATCAGTCAAAGAAATTTATCCTTACTTGGTCACATGACTTGAAAGTTAGATTTAGCAGACCAGGCAAAAGAATTTATCCTTACTTGGTCACATGATTTAAAAGTTAGATTTTACAGATTAGTCAAAAAATTTATCCTTACTTGGTCACCATTCATTGTGTAAGAGTTCTTTAAAATTTTCACAAAAATTTATATTCCCACTACACGGTCACGTGATTTAAAAGTTAGATTTTAAAGATTAGTCAAAAAAATTTATCCTTACTTGGTCACATGACTTGAAAGTTAGATTTTGCGGATCAGTCCTGACCAGTCAAAAGATTTTATCCTTACTTGGCCACATCGCTTGAAAGTTAGAATTTACAGATCAGTCAAAAAAATTTATCCTTACTTGGTCAAATGACTTGAAAATTAGATTTTGCAGATCATTCCTGATCAGTCAAAACAATTTATCCTTATTTGGTCACATGACTTGAAAGTTTGAGTTTGCAGATCAGTCAAAAAGATTTATCCTTACTTGGTCACGATGCATTGCGTAAGAGTTCTTTAAAAAGTTCGCAAAAATTTATATTCCCACTACACGGTCACGTGATTTAAAAGTTAGATTTTAAAGATTGGTCAAAAAAATTTTCATTACATGGTCACATGACTTGAAAGCTAGATTGTGCAGATCAGTCAAAAAAATTTGTCCTTACTTAGTCACATGATTTGAAAGTTAAATTTTGCATATCAGTCAAAAAAATTTATCCTCACTTGGTCACATGACTTGAAAGTTAGACTTTGCAGATAAGTCAAAAAAGTTTATCCTTACTTGGTCACATGACTTGAAAGTTAGATTTTAAAGATTAGTCAACAAAATTTATCCTTACTTGGTCACATGACTTGAAAGTTAGATTTTGCGGATCAGTCCTGACCAGTCAAAAGATTTTATCCTTACTTGGCCACATCGCTTGAAAGTTAGAATTTACAGATCAGTCAAAAAAATTTATCCTTACTTGGTCAAATGACTTGAAAATTAGATTTTGCAGATCATTCCTGATCAGTCAAAACAATTTATCCTTATTTGGTCACATGACTTGAAAGTTTGAGTTTGCAGATCAGTCAAAAAGATTTATCCTTACTTGGTCACGATGCATTGCGTAAGAGTTCTTTAAAAAGTTCGCAAAAATTTATATTCCCACTACACGGTCACGTGATTTAAAAGTTAGATTTTAAAGATTGGTCAAAAAAATTTTCATTACATGGTCACATGACTTGAAAGCTAGATTTTGCAGATCAGTCAAAAAAATTTATCCTTACCTGGTCACATGACTTGAAGGTTAGATTTCGAAGATCAGGTTAAAAAATTATCGTTACTTGGTCACATAACTTGAAAGTTGGATGTTGCAGATCAGTCAAAAAATGTTAGCCTTACTCGGTGACATGACTTAAAAGTTAGATTTTCCAGATCAGTCCTGATCAGTCAAAAAAAAATTATCCTTAGTTGGTCACGATGCATTGCGTAAGAGTTCTTTAAAAATTTCGCAAAAATTTATATTCTCACTACACGGTCACGTGATTTAAAAATTAGATTTTACAGATTAGTCAAAAAAATTATCCTTACTTGGTCACATGACTTGAAAGTTAGATTTCGTAGATCAGGCAAAAAAATTTATCTTACTTGGTCACGGGGTATTGTTGGAGCGTTCTTTAAAAATTTCGCAAAATTTTATATTCCCACTACACGGTCACGTGATTTAAAAGTTAGGTTTTGCATATTAATTCAAAAAAAATTTATTACATGGTTACATGACTTGGAAAGTTAGATTTTGCAGACCAGTCAAAAAATTTATCCTTACTTGGTCACATGACTGGAAAGTTAGATTTTGTAGATCAGTCAAAAAAATTTCTCCTTACTTGGTCACCATAAATTGCGTAAAAGTTTTTTAAAAATTTCGCAAAAATTTATATTTCCACTACATGGTCACGTGATTTAAAAGTTAGATTTTGCAGATTAATTCAAAAATTTATCATTACTTGGTTACATGACTTGAATGTTAGATTTTGCAGATTAGTCAAAAAAAATTATCCTTACTTGGTCATGTTTACATCAAACACTACTTGGTCACGTTTTTTCATTCACAAGAAATGTTTATAACTTCGACCAACAACTCCAAACACTACTTGGTCAAGCCTTTTTACTCATAAGAAATTTTCCTAATTTGGACCAAAAACTCCAAACACTAATTGGTCAAATTTTTTTATCCTTAGAATGCTCATATTTTGCACCAAAACACCAAACACTACTCGGTCACGCCTTTTCACTCATAAGAAATGTTCATTATTTAGACCATAAACCACGCCTTTTCACTCATAAAAAATGTTCATAGTTTGGTCTAAAGACATCAAACACTACTTGGTTAAGTCTTTTTTCTCATTTGAAATGTTCATAGTTTGGACCAAAAAGACCAAACACTGCTTTGTCTCGCCAATTCACTCATAAGAAATGTTCATAATTTT
The DNA here is from genome assembly GCF_902728285.1 of Clytia hemisphaerica. Taxonomy (NCBI): domain Eukaryota; kingdom Metazoa; phylum Cnidaria; class Hydrozoa; order Leptothecata; family Clytiidae; genus Clytia; species Clytia hemisphaerica. The sequence goes on from NW_027104175.1 coordinate 901,419, forward strand.
GATCAAACAAACCAAACACTACTCCGTCGCGCGTTTTTCCTCATCAGAAATGTTCATAGTTTGGATCAAAAACACCAAACACTACTTGGTCGCGACTCTTCACTCCTTAAACATTGAGATATTTTTCACATAAAAACCCCACCAAACGTTACTTAATCATATCTTTCATTAAAAGCTCTCCTCACTTCCATTATTCGTCCAAAAATTTCTTCGATATTTAAAGAATTTTACGACATATTGAAAGTTCAGGTGAAGAGGAGTTGCTAACTTGCACTTTTAGTACATTTGCGGCCGAAACACCCGACGAGACAGAAAGAGATATACCTTTTTCTATTGAGATTTGTTAAGAATATTCAATTTTTTTTTAAGCTTTAGGGTGTTCTTTCTTTTGAATCTTAACCCTAAAAATATTATTGAAATTTTTACGGCGATCTTTAACCGGTATGACCGATTTTAAGGGATCCCAACCGTGATCAGGATAGGATAGAGTGATGTGTCGAAAACGAAAGTGTCTCAGAACTTGTGACCTGGTTGATGTATGTATCAAAAAACTTCTTTCTTCTACATTTTGACTTGTCATAAGGAGACTTTATCATTACTTTTAGAGATACTAAAGAAACGCTACACAGATAGTGATCTGTGAAAACTAATTTATTTAAAATTATTTAAAAAATAATGTCAAATTCGATTCCATTATTTTATAAATTTTCTTGTGCCGCTTCTTAGAAGCCGTATACAGTACGTTCTTTATAAAGTTTTTGACATTGAGATTTCAACCATTACTTTTTGCTAGACGGAACAAGAAAGCGATCTTCCATTCACTTTAATAGTTTGTTTGTTAACACCTTTAAACAAAGAGAGAGAGATCAACCATAGAAGACTATTTATTGTTTCATTTGTTTATTAACACCTTCACATGAAAGAACAATTTTCTTGTTTAATTTCAACAGCTATAAAGGTGTTACAGAACAATACAATTAAAAAAAAGCAAGTAGAAACCACCTCTAATCTCAAGATCAATCAGAAATAATTTATGCGTTTATTCATGCATAAATTATGACGTAGAAAAGAAAATAACAATAGGAGACGAAGTAAGGATATGTGACGAAGTAGTGCTATGCACACCCCCCCCCCTGGCTCACTACGTTCACTTAGCATAGTTATTTCTAAACCAAAATCGTGGTTTTCCCAATATTATTATTATCCCCGTTTTGACTTATTTCCCTGATTTGTGAGTTCAAAAAAACGCCTGTCCTACTACATTCTATTGCCAAAAAATGACATTCCTCGATTTGTCTCTTTTAGTATTGGCTAAATCGTGATATTGTTTCGCAAGTTTCTGTTTGATTGGGACAATACCTTCACACAGTTCAGATATAAAGCCTCATGGATATGAGGTTTTAGTTTTAAAACTTGTATCTAAAAATAGAGGCTGTGAAATACTTCTTAGTGGGAAATAAAACCATTTTCTTTGCTTAAGTTCTGTTTTCGTGCGTTTGAAATTTTCTTTCTTTAAAAGGAAATAGGAGGATAAGGTTTAAACTGAATTAGCGCAAATTGAAAACAAATGTCTATTGAGTTAAAAAAAAACCTCATCCGTCATGTAAAATAGACACGAAAATGAAATTAATCGTTCTCGCACGAATATCTTGATTTTTCGAAGTGGTCTTCTATCATAATCAAACTACAGGCGCGCGCACTTCTTTTTGTTCTTTAGAAGAAAAGCTTAAGTGCCAGACGGTATCACGCTATGAGGCTTAAAATATTTTCAAATTTATTTCTTTAATTCTAATAGCGAGCGCTTTGAAATATTCTAATCTTCTTTTCTTGAAACATCTTTATTTCTGAAGTAGAGACTAAAAATAGACTAGTAACTGTTTCTCATTTTGATAGCCTCTGTTGTTATATCTCTTTGTAGATACATTATCAGATAACAATTTAGCAAATTTTGAAATCGAAAATTTTCGGGTCAAGATTTGAGGAAAAGAGCCGACCGAAAGAATTTCGGGATCCTTTATACCGGGACCTTTTTTGGGGTGAAAAATCAGGATTTTTCCCTGGGGAGGATGAATTCGATTTTATTGGTGAAATTTCGAAAAAGGTATTTTTATAGGCGGCACATTACTTTACCATCCATTGACAAAGGTTACCCCTCCTGCCAGAGACAAAGTAGCTAAACGAAAACAATAAGGAGTGGAAATGCCTCTGTCGTCTTAAGGGATAAATAGTTTTTCATTTCTAGCTAGACGTCTAGCGGACTAAAATGAAGCTATACGGAATCATTTATAAGTTCAATCAAAAACCCAAATTTAGCTTGACTTAATACATTTCAAGAGGTTACTTATAACTTATGTTTGAGTAAGTTTTGTCAAACCATAAAATTAGGTTTTTATGGCTTTACGAGGATTTAAACATTGTCAAGTTAAAGTAAGAACCATGAGAAAATATTTTATAAGACAAAAATTACAACCACTTTTTATAAGAGGAGGTTCTTGACGAAAAGATGGTCGCATGTGAGACATCGGATGTTACAGGGTGAAATCTGAATTTTGAAATATATCTTCTAGTTGAGAAAAAATATATTTCCAACGATTCAAATCTAAGACGGGCTTAAATTCTCCAGAACAGGGCTTTTAAGCGTTTTAGTAGAATCAATAGATAAAATTTACAAATTTTTTGTAACGATTCTTAAAAGAAATGGTGTAAAAAAATTTATGATGAAAGATCATCAATAATCACCTTTAAGAAATGGGTATTGTGTAACATCGGTAAAGTTGATGACCCCCGGATTAATGTCATTTCTTTCATTGATCGGTACGGTGTAAGTGTGTTTTTTAAAGATCTGATTTATTTTCAACAAATTCTGTTCAGACTTACAATTTTTCTCTTGGTGGAAGCAGCAGTTCTTATTTTGATGATTATGGGTTTGGCTCCTGGGGGGTAATTTTCATAGAAAGTCGACAAACTTTTTTAAAGTATGACAAATGGGTTGATTAGTCCAAGTGGTTAGACCCCGGGGGGGGGGCAGCTGGGCAAAAGGACCGACGGGTATGTGCGGGTCCTAAGGGTACCTTTTCCAATATGTTTAAAATGCACTGTAAGGGTCGGAAAAACTAGAGATGCACTGTAAGGGTAGAAATTTCAGAAAATTCTTGAAAAATCTAGATATTTTGACCAAAAATGCTAGAATTTTGACCATTTTTTGCACGAAAGGGATCGAAGATTTGGGGGAAAATGCACTCTAAGGGTATGATTTTCACTGATTTTTGCTGCACTGTAAGGGTGCAATTTTAAAAGCCAATTTTTGGCCCGCACATACCGTCAGTCCGCAAACCCAGTGCCCCCCCCCGGGGGTTAGACCAATGAAATGGGATTTTCGCATCGTTTCTGTACCTTCTCGTCCAGGTGAGATTGATAGTAAGCTCTTCACCGGGGCTCCACCCCGGACGTATTTTAAGGTGATGTTTTTCATGGCTATCTAAGTGACCAATGCTGTTATATGTCGATTATTAAACAAGTGTTTTTTCATCGTATTGTATACTGTTGTACTGGTCTTAGTATCTTTGGTCTCTAGGATTTGCTCCATTGGTCATAGGGTAAGGTCGAGTTTAAACACTGATCTTGTTTCAATGGAAGAACAGGAATAGAATGTGGCATACTCTGGTCGGGTAATGCTTAGCAATATGCTTTTAAACTGCTGTTGTTTAAAGTGAAAGAGCACTGGAATAAAATATGTGATGTAATATGATGTATGTGGGTATACTCTGTCATGGGCGTAATATGGGCGTTATTTTGACGCCTTTTCTGTAAGTTGGATAAGGAAGCCACAGCGAAAGTTCAAAACAACTTTGATCTAGGCGTCAAGCTCTATTTTAAGGTATTTTTTGATCGATTTAATATTTCGATACGACATGTATGTGTTGACGATTTTATACGTTATAAATTAAAGTATGGTTGTTTTTGTATTGAAATCACAAATTTGTTATGACTTTAAGACATAAAGCTTACAGTCGCCTTTTTAAAGAGAACATTATTTTTATCTCTACACCGAACCGTCTACTTCTATATAACAACATAAAATAAGAAAGAGTGAGCAGTTGTCTCATTCCATCTTTTCTTGCGCGGGTACGTTGGAAAATTCAAGAGAAAACAAGAAGGATTAAATTAAAGCTAGGTCCTGACCAGTGGTGGCACTGCCCCCCAGTGGCCAATTGTTTTTGGGGCGCCGAAATACAAAAGGCGCAAAAAGACGCCTCTGATTCCTAATTTTGGCACCCCTTTTCTCTTTTACACCTTAGATTATATGGCAGTTTTCGGCCAAAAACGGGAAAATGCTTTATTTTTCACAAGGGGCGCTAAAATCAAATTCTTCTAAAATTGCCTCCCCCAGTTTGCCTGAATTTTAGTCGACACCACGATACTGGTCCTGACAGACAGTCCCACCCTGATACTGTACACCCATAATAACTAACGCGGAGTGACTATCTGATGTTGATTGAGATAGGGGAAAATAAAGATTTGTAACAAGATCAAAGGCAGCGTTGAATGCAAAATTGGATCAAATCTTCGCTATCAAGTGTAGTTACGACACAATTTTTCTCTCAGATTTAAGAATGCTTAGCTGTACTATCTCTCTATCTCTCTCTCTCTCTCTTCCGCTTCTAGAGACACTCTAAAGGGGTATTAAACCTTCATTTAATGATGATGAAATTTCCTACTGTTAAGTCATGATGTCATAATTATCAGATTTGATAAATGTTATAATTCCATTAAACGCTTTAATACAGTAACTGGATAATTGACATTTCGCAAAGGATGGATGCTCGTCGAAACAGAAAATTGCTCTGTGATTGGCTAACTAAATATATTGTCTATGTACACACTTCGTTTTTATAAGAATGGTGTAACTAGATATGTTCTTAACTTTTTTGAGAAAATCATCCTAAAATATTCTTACAGCATTCTTAGGTTAGAATCCTAATTCACACTAGATTTAACATTTTAGTACATACTTGCCAAGTATAAAATGGCATTGTTGTGAAAGGAGCGAGCTTTACTTGGGGGTAATTGGCGATTTATAATTGAAAATGCTCTAAAAATGGCATTCTTAGCTTCAGTAGCAAAATTCCATGATGGTGATATTATTTTGGCCATTTTCATCATGGACATTCTTATAAAGTGTATTCTTATAAAAAAAGCCTGTACTGAACAAGACAAACGGATCGTATTCAATAGAGAAAATCGTTTGAAGGCACTTTGCAACAAAGGGTCTCTCTCCTATTTCCTAGTAACCTAAGAGTATATAAATGTCCAATCAGATTCATCCTTAGGAAAAATACAGGAGACATCAGCAGTACGCATCTGCTGGAGTTGACAGCTTGCCTACTCTCGCTATTATGATTACGATTTTAATGAAAGATTACAGAAAAGGCAATAAAAACAGATCTCCATTGTTTATGTGATGACTTTAATTAGATTTAAAGAGATTTGAGTGCAATAAATTCATTAAGTGATGCGTTCCAACTGAATGAAAAGTCGTCTTTTTCTCATGGTTGTGTCACAAAATGCTGTTTACTCTCACTAGCAACAACCTCGTGTCGCGTCTGGTTGTAGTTCTTGAAGTTTGGAAAGGTAGGAAACACAGGGGAATCTTTACAGTTTGTGTCAGACAGATTATCTAGGGAGGGTGGGTAAAGGACATGTTCATTCATATAATTTGGCATATCTTCCACTCCCAAATTGACTTTAATAAGTTGTTTATTGAACCCCCATCGTGAATGATACATTTAATTTTCTTACGTTGTCTTCCTGAATGCCACTTAGTCCTGTATGTGTTGGATGATCTGGGACTTTAGAATCCAATCTCAGTGAGTCAACCAGTTGTCCAGTATGCTGAAAAGAGACGGCATTTTCTTGGATATGATTTTAAGAGGGTTTTGGAATTGGACATTAAACTTTTCCCGCTACTTGTTAAAACGCTCCCTATACTTATCGAAGAGTGTTCTTTGAGTTCTTACTGGACAATAGAGTGGTTTCACAGGCCCGGCGGAAGCGGGGAGACTAGGGAGACTTATACTATTTTTAGTTTTAGATAGTATAGATACTATCTCATCATAATTTGACGGGTCGAGTTGATAGAGAGAAGGAAGGGGAGAATATGAGAATTCTTATCTCTTCATTTGTTCGCGTTGGTAGGTTAGTAAAGTAATGTGAGAATATCTCTTTCTCTCAACATATATAAGGAGGAACTTAATTTGTATTTTCACTTCAAACACTTCTACATGATCTTATTAGCGGCAAGCTTTTTAAGAAAGTTATCTTTCTATTTTCACAAAATCCCCATCTTATGTTCTTAATTCATTAAAAAACGAACGAAGACCCCTTCTTTTTTCTGTTTTACTCTCGAAATTTGGATATCAATGTGCGAAAAAGATAAGGAGACCTATCTAGCTGATGGACATGGTTTTTTCTTTATTCTACTTTGAACTTTGCTGAGCTTGTGATGGTTTCATCGCTGGAAAAAAGCCACGTTTACAGGGCGACAGTTTTTAATAGTTTAACAGGTCTTGGGTTATGATTTTCCAAAGTCTGCACTTGTTGAAATATCATAAGTTTTACCTCTTGAAAGACTCTTTTACCCGTCTTTACAAAGACTTTACATATGGCTCCAATGGATTCCTTGTCTAGCCGGTTGCAGAGTTTGCAACCCATAGAGACTAGTATCCTGCTATTAATTTTATATCAATAAAGTTTATCTGACTGTGAAGATAGTATCAGCTCCCGCTGTGCACTTTTTAAATTACATTTTCTCAGTATTTCTATAGGTCAAGACTTTTATGAAGCAACTCTAGTCTCCGTGTATAGATTTTTACTACGATTTCTATTAAGATGAATCAGTTGCTACTCGTAGTATTTTAGCCCTCTTCTATACCGTGCCCTGCTTTTAAATGATAAAGGATTCTAACTCTTATTCAACCGGTGTTTTTAAACGCGGCTATGACGCCGCGAAGCGGCTGGTTCAACGTAGACGGCTAGCTCATAGATTTTTCTAGATCCTGATTGAATGTACTCTCGTCTGTACCAGATTGTATCTCACGTTTATCGCTTCGAAGTTCTACAATGAATAGTAGTACGGCAATGAATTTTGAAATTAGCCGTATATATCGGGTCTGTGTACAGACAAGATTGAATGAGAACGACGGTAAATCCGTACTTGTACTGTCCTTAATTTTGCGGGTAAAACTTCAGGTTGTTTCACCAAATCCCTTCTATTACTTCGCTTTCCTCAAAATGTGCAACAACATAGACTCGCTAGTAAGGTAGGGGAACGATGCTCAAAACACTGTGGATCTCGAAAGAACAGCGCGAAAAAAAACTTCTTGAATAAGGGATGAATAATTATCAGGGCATATAAACCATCATTCATTAGGTCAGATCTTTAATTAAGACGATGTTATCATATTCATTAATTAAATTATAGGCCAATTAACCAACCATTGCATCGGTTTAATAGATGAAAAAGTTAATTAACATTAAAGATCAGTAAAAAATGACTTTTTAATTTGAAATACTGCCCATCTCTTAAGCCGTCACAAAGCACTGGTCTTTCATGAAAAGGTTCCTTGGACTTTGCGAATGTTTGTTAAAAGAGGATTTGAATTTCAAACTGGATGACTTTTATTCGGAGATAGAAAAAGGTAAAATGGCAGCAAAGATTATAATGACTTGAACGAGTTTGGTTTATTTTTGGTATAAAAAAGGATCTTTATGCTATACTTTGATCATCGAGTTTCAAGCCCGAAGGGCTACATGCGAGACTTCTGGATGGGAAATAAAACCACTTATTTCCCATCCTGAACGCCCGTGCGTAGTTTTTATACAAACGCCGGGTTGAAATTAAAATCTATCGCTATATTTCAAAAAATGTAGTCCTCCAAAACAAAGGAACCACTAGATACAATCCGTCGTCATGATTACGCCGCGTTCTATGCGCGTTTTGGATGGGAAATAAGCGGCTTTAATTTCTCTTGCCTGAGAAGGGTTAAAGTTTTGCCCTTCGGGCTTGAAACTCAACGAGTTTGTTTGATACTTAGAACCGTAAATGGCCGCCAACCTTAGCTCGTGGTTTACAGCTACTGTCGTTTTGGACAAAATTTATCTCAAATTCCGTAATCAAAGTTGGGAAACCTCAAAATTTATCAGATTTGACATTCGCTATTTCGCCAGAACTTTTTAACGTTTCCTAATTTCGAATTGACGTCAATGAAGATTGATTAAGAGTTTTAGGAAAGTTGTTATTAAAGCTTCTTCTGTCAACTCAAGATCATCCATCTATCAATCTAAAGATGAACCAACACAGAGAGGATTGGAAGAGATTTAAACTGTGTCGTCAAGTAGTGAGAGTGATATAAGCGTGTGAGAGATTCATCGACATAATTCAAAAAATCTATCATCAACAAGCTCAAGAAATCTTATGAAAAACCACCAACAAAATACACCATTTCTTAAAAACCTCTCACACATCAAGCTTGTGAAAAGAGCCTCCTTACCACAAATCTTATTCTTATCGTAATCGGCCTTTCTTGTTAACCTCGTAATTATGTGGTCAGTGACCGAGCTATGTGAACCTTGACAAAAGGTTTCCTAGCTATTTTCTCACACTTTTGTGGAAATATAAGAAAACTAGTGTTGAAATAACAGGAGATTCTATAGGAGGTTTAAAAACATAGTAAAGGAAATTGCACAACCTAGAGTGCTTTGGTCCTCCAAGTCTGACGAGTGGAGTATGGCTGATGTCCATCAAATTTGGTGTGATTTCTTTTTGGGATTGAAGATGTATCTACTGTCATTTATACAAATTTGATGTAAAGTAAGGGGTCAGTGGCTTGGTGGCAGAGGTTTTCTTCCCGCAGATTTTCCAGGCGGTCAGGGGACCGGTCAGGGTTAACCTGGAGATCCATGCTATGATTTCTTATTCTATATACTGATGGCGAAATTTATAGCATGGTATGGGCTGAGAGTTTGAATTTCCCAGATCCTAATAACGGTTGAAAACATAGCCAATCAAATTTTGTTATTCTTTTACTGGTCACATTTTCTTAGAGAAAGCGCAACTTCCAAAATTTGGTTTTTGTTTTAGTAAGTGAGGACAGCGCTAAATTCGAATTTCCCACTGTAAATTTTTTGAGGCAGATTTGTGCCTCACAGGTCATACCCGTCCTGTATACATCAGATTATAAAAATACAGGACGGTTCTCCTGTCAAGGTCAAATTTTATATAGAACCAAACATGTGGATAGAATAACTAGTAGGTAGTATAATCGTGGTATGACTTGGGATAAAAGAGACACTCTTTCGTGAAAGAAAACTTTTCCTTTGACACATGAAAGGACCCTCGAGTGAATCCGTAATTTTGACGCCCCTTAATTTTGTTTCCCGCTAAGCTATTTCCCCGGGGGTAGTGGGTTTACCAACTGGCGGTGCGGCGAAAAAGATTGGCTTTTAGAATCGCACCCTTACAGTGCACCAAAAAATTCATACCCTTACAATTCATTTTTCTCAAATTTCAAACTCTTTTGGGGCAAAATAAAGTCGGAATTTTCGAGGATTTGCTGAAATTTCCACCCTTACAGTTCATTTCCACTATCTTGAAAAACATACCCTTAACCGGCCGCACATACCCGTCGGTCAGTTTGCCTGACTGCCTCCCGGGATTTATGAGAGGCAAACTATAGTTCGTCTACAAATGTCGTAAATTCATATACCAAATTTTGTAATTTTCCCAAATTTGCCTAAATTTACGTCCGCACCAATTTTCCCTTTCGTACCGATAAAACTTTGATTATTATACAAAACTTCAACATATAAATTTCAAATTTGAGACGGTTCTTATCAGTTGTAATCCTAGCCTAGAAATCTAAGCTAGTTTGATTCAGTCACTTGGATAAATCTGATGGCTATAAGTTGTGACTGAATAACTATTGTAATCTCTGATTGGAAGTCTTATTCAACTTCATTTTCATTATTTTGCATGAAAATTTATCAAACCCCAAAAGATAATATTGAGAATCAAATTTAATATATAATCTGCCTCTCTTCTTCATGAATAGATATTTTGAGGTCATGATATAAGTTCCTATGAAACCACCACGGCACGTAAACTTTCCTTTTATGAGGAGGAATATTGATTTAAATAATCGAAAAGGAGGGGGACTTTTTTGAATATGGAAGTAGAGTGGTTACTTTAGCACCCGGAGGGGGGCTCGGAGGGGGGTACTAGGGTTGGCGGGTGAAAGGTATGTGCGGATGGGACCTCCAAAAACCGACCCTTAGAGACCTTTGCTGAAAAGGCGACCCTAGAGACTTTTTTGAAAAACTTTCTTTGATTTTTGAAAAACTACCTATCCTTAGTGAGACTTTGTAGGGTGAAAAGACCAACCCTTACCATCCGCACATACCCAGCACCCATTTTGCCTAAGTGTCCCCCTAGGCTTTAGGAGGGGCAGTACTAGGGGCAGTACACGTTTTTTTTTATTAGAACACTTAAAATTTGGCTGAGCCTGGATGTGCTTATTTTATTAGCCATTTTCACCCTAAAATGTTCTTAAATGCGTTCTTAATTTTTCAGACTATTCTAAATCGACATTATCATGCAAAATAAAGAGCACTTAAAATTGGTAAAATTTGGACAATATTTGACTCTCGATTTTAGAAAATCTATGCCTAAGTTCGGTTAAAACTGCTTGAAAAAAGGAAAAAATTGTAGTTTCTTGACAATTTTTTCCAAACTGAGGCTGGGCTAAGAAAAAAACAAACGTGTATCCCAAGCGGCAGTTTTTTAAGACGGCGAAAAGGCGCCAAAATCCTCTTCAAAGCAAAATTTTCCACCCTTTTTTAAAAGCTCTAAAAGACAGAAAATGTCGTTAATTTTCACAACCGCTTCGCTTGCGCCTCATTTTCGCGATTATTTTTGGATTTTTAGTTTTTAAGACTTTTTCTAGTAAGGTGAGCTGAAGCTTAAAAGCTTGAAAGAGAAATGGACATTATAAACATCATTTCTTGGTTGGTAAGCCTTCAAAAAATGGAAAAAATTTTAGCGACTTTTTGGTGTACGAAATCTTAGCGAATTATTTACTCTTCGATTCTAGGTGAGGTGCTGTTTGGAAGGCTGCACTATATAGAGAAATTTCGGTACCTTAATTTTGACCTAATAATAAAAACAGGTTAAACCTAGGTGCAAAGACATTTCTATCAACCCCTTAGTTAAGAGGGGTCTGAGATAAGATGGGTTAGCATTTAAAGGGGTATTGCAACGTAAGGGGTTCCCTCGATTTATGGGTAAGAAAATTAAACTTTCATCTTGAAGAAAATTATTTTGCCTGTTTCTTTTTTTGCCTCTTGTAAGAGAGCGATGGCAATATTCAGGACCTCAGAACATTCATCATTTTTCGATCAGTTTCATCAAATATCAGTCTTATGAAATTTTACCTCAAGCCTCAATTTCTTCTAATCTTTAAGTAAAATTGAGGTATACCAGACTGAGGGAAGGGGTCATTCTTAAATTGTTATCTCCTCGGCCATTCCTTGATGCTGGATGAATTAAATCAATGTACACTTTTTTTATAAGAACCGGTAAAGGCTCGGCTGCTGTAATTTCAGGCTCAGCATTGTTCTTAAAAAGTATTCTTATAAAAGAAAAAAAGTTGTAATATTCAAAAGCTGCAACAAAATATTTACATCTGGTAGAGGAACCCTTCAAAGTCCCAATGTTAAATTTTCGTTTACCCGCTAAAATTAGAAGCTTGTCAACAATCGGTTTTAACCCTTGGACGTCATTTTACACCAAATCTATTGTTTGTGCAAGGCTAACAAAAACAAACGAAACTCCATTTTTAGTTCAGCTCTTAAAAAAGAAAACAGGTACACGTTTTTTTTTTTAAGAAACTAGTTTTACCAAGCAGCCTCAATGTTTCTTAAGAAATCGGCCTTTTGAGCGGGTCGTTGTAAAACATGGAGTAGCTCCATGGAGTACTCCAATGGAGTACCTATTGGAGTACTCTAAAAATATTGCAGACCAGATTTTAGATTGCCACAAGAGGAAAATAAAGACCTGTATAATTTTGTATTTGCTCTAAAACCACTCTGTAGCAAGAATGTGGCTTTCATGTTGGTCTCTTTTTATATCCTTTCATGTCATCTGCATCACATTGAGTATAAAATTCTCATATCAAAGAAATAAGTTGGCGGACTCCATTTATTGTGATTGTCTTATTATTTTGTTAATTAAAGTGTATTTTGTCAATAAAATGACAATGAATAATTTAATGCTCTAAAATCCCTCTGTAACCTCTCTCACAGACTGTCCCCAACTGCCATTTCATATCCAACCATACTACCTGCATCATATTGAGTATAATAAAAATTCCTTTTAGAAATAGGTTGATAAGCTATGTATTCTATGATTGTCACAATATTTTCTTTAAAAAAGTCAATCTGTTGACAAAAGGACAAAAGAAAAATATTGCTTAAGAAAGCTCTAGTGCCCTACTGGTGTTACATAAATAATATAACACATAATACTATATACAATTACACTATTATGTGTTATTATAATGTGTTTGATATAGAGCTATTCTGCAAGCTAAATCTGGTCTGTTAATTGTAGAATCAACAAAGATTTTTAAGCAGAGAGTGTGCGCTATATGAGCTTTACTGCCAGAAATGATGGTAGCCATTTTTTCACAAACAAATACTTGAGAAATTCTTTTGATTGCTATAAATTGGAAGTTTACAGCTGCTGGAAAAGGTTGATTATCAAATTTGTGATATTCATCGCTCTGACAGGTATTTTAGGGGGTACTCCATTAGGTACTCCATTGGAGTACTCCATGGAGCTAATCCATGTTTTACAACGACCCCTTTTGAGCCTTAAATGTTTCTTACATGTTTCTAAACTTTTTGACATAATCAGCCTTATGAAAGGCTGGATTGGAAGGTTCTTAAAAAAAACGAATTAAAAAATGTTTATTTTCCCATTCTCAGCCTCAGCATGTTTCTTAGATGTTTCTTAGTTTTTAGACATTCTGAGCCTCGTGTTTCTTAAAAGTGTGTTTCATAAAAAAAAAACGTGTATTGTACTCAAAACAACGCCAAATTCAGCCAGCTTTTTTGTTATAATAAAGCAGGGTACACGTTATTTTATAAGAATCTACTCTATAAGAATGATTGAGTTGAGGTATGTTGTATTGCATACTAGCTTTAGGGTGGGTTAGGATGATTTTCACCATAAAGGTAAGAATATAGGGTTAGGATGATTAGAATATCTATGATGAAATGGCCCACCTTTCTTATAAAAAAAATTTTCATCATAGGCTACAACTAGTCCCATTATGAGTTTTTCTTGCGGCTAGCTTCAAACATAGTGTATGGCCGTTAAAGGTTTTGTCATTGCTCTTATGTGTACACGTTTTTTTATTTATTAGAACACCTAAAATTTGCCTGAGCCTGTGCTTATTTTTTTTAGCAATTTTCAGTCTAAAATGTTCTTAAACGCGTTCTTAATTTTTCAGACTCCTCTAAATCGACAATATCATGCAAAATAAAGAGCACTTAAAATTGGCAAAATTTGGACAATATTTGACTCTCGATTTTAGAAAATCCATCCCTAAGTTTAGTTAAAACTGCTTGAAAAGAGGAAAAAATTGTAGTTTCTTGTCATTTTTTTCCAAACTGAGGCTGAGCATGTTCTTACGATGTTCTTAATTTTTCGACGAATTTCAGCCTCAATGTTCTTATAAACTAGGTTCTAATGAAAAAAAAACGTTTAGATTATATATTTTGATAAGGATTTTCAAATCCGATAAAATCACATTGGATCAGAGGCACATATTCCCTTTTTCATTCAACAATATAATATATACGTTTTTTATAAGAATAAGAAAAAGAATATGCATACCTTATTGTTATTATATTCTGATGATTTGATTGGCAGTTCGCTTGTGATTCCATTGATTCTGGCACGTGCCAAACATTCAAACAATGTTATTTGAGGCGTCGTTAAATGGCTGTTTCGAATGGTTTCACACATATCTGTGTGACGTCAAACAATTTTGAAATGTCCGGCAGGTGATCTGGTGAATAAAGAATAAAATGACTTGTTGTACACAATTACCAATCGAAATATTTTTGTAAGCCCCACCCTGTTCTTGTATTGTTTTTAAACCAAATTAGATTTTTGCATTATTTAAAAAAGTTTTTGAAAAATGGTAGGGTCATTTTAAGAGAGTTTTTTCCACCGGTGTCCCAGGCTGGTATTGGTTGGAGTAAAATGCCTGTAAAATCAATCAATCAATTATGGTTTCTATCAAAAACGTTTGAAAGTTAATCTGATTACAGTAAAATCTCTTGCGTGTGGTACTGTAGTTGTTTTTGAGTTAGAAAGTTATTTTCGAATGACATGAAAACAGGTGTTGTTTTTTTGTATTCTGAATTTTGCTAAATTGCTTTCTTTTGTCTTCTTTGTGAAAGTAATTACGATTGATGTCATCACACTATTCACGTTTTTTTATTATAAGAACATCCAGAATTTTTGCAGCCTTCATAATTTCACCATTTTGACAGTATTTTTGACCATTTTCCTAAGAAATCAGTTGTCTGTGCAGGAGACCTTCATGTTCTAAAACTTGATCTTGATGTTTTAGCCTCCGAAGCCTTTTGTTCTTATATAATTTATTCTTATAAAGAAGCGTGTAACTCTCCTCGGTTATCAGTGTTTCAAAGTTTTTTAATTTGTTTCCTCATTGATGATTTCCTTTTGAGTTTGAGTGAATTGAAATAAAATTATTTATAATCTATTTGATTTAAATAGACGTCTTCCCATAAAAAAAACTCTGCACGTGGCTAGAGTATTTATAAAACCATCCCTCTCGTTAAGAAGTCGTCCCATTAATTTATTTGCGAGCCCACGTGGGTTGGGTTATATTTTGGAGAGTGTGATTTCCAAGTCGGATGGGGGGGGGGTAAAAGTGACTTACCCAGGCACGACGCAACGAGTACGGCAGGTACGGCGGGGATTTTCACAAAAATACCCGAAGTTTGTCTCTTCGTCGGTAAAATCGCTAAAAAATCGCTTAAATTTCCTCATTCGCCGTACCAGATATAAAAAGCTTCCGTCGTGCCTGTTACCGGTGCAGCTTTTCAGGCTTCCGAAAGTGCAGTTTAATCATCATCAGCGAAAGTGCATCGAAGTGTCAAAAGATCCTTTAAGGAAAATACTTTCATGAAAATGCACCCTGAGGGTCGATTTTTGGCCCAAGTTTTGCTCAAATTTTGTTAGACACCACCTCCCCCCACACAGAGGAAGCGGCTACAGCACAGCATGCAGGCACGGAAGTCGAGGAATTTTGTTTAAAAAAAGAAGCCTTTGCAGTGCAAGAGCCACCGCCCCCTTCGAAAAAAAGATGGCGCTAAAATCGTGTCTGGAAACATTTAACACAGAGAAAAACAAATTTACATTTTTCCACTCTTGGATTGTGTGTGATTTTTTGCAGAAATTCATATTTGTATCTTCATAACATAGTTGATTTCCCTTGGTAACCATTTATTATATTGACCTGTAATTAGCGCTCGATACACCAAAAGAATAAAAATGTTTTGTTGCCTTTCAAAAAGTAAGAGAAAAGAGTAATCGCGTTCGATTACTTAGACGGGGGTAATTTACATATTTTAATCTCTTTCTTTCAATCTTTTTTTAGTGTAAACAAACCCCCGTGCAACAGATGTTAGTTACAATGGAACGTAAATTTGCAAGTATATAAAAAGAAGAATAACAGCGATTCTCGAAAGTTTGTGAAAGTTGCTTTTGAAAGAAACTTGTGTCGTGTGTATCAGAAGACAACGTGCTCTAAAAAGGAAGGGAACAAGAAAAAGTATTTTTGCAGAACTTTTTGGAGAAACTTTGGAATAAATTCGTGCAATCTTTTTTGTAAAAATGTCGCTGATGAGTGAAGTTATGTTACAAAATTATATGGCAGACGGTTGGTCTAGTGATGGGAGAAGTTCGAGCTGTAGCAGCAGCCAGTCCAGTGAAAGTGGAAGCAGCCTTGGAAATTTCAGTACAGGTTTTTCTTCCTTTAATGACTATTTTGGACTCTCAAATTTATTGAGTAATGTGAAAATCTCCGACGACAATCCTTTACTTCAATCAACTCAGAAAAATCTGTCACTTTTGCAACGTGCTCGACGACAAAGTTGGGCGTCCGATGGCAGTGACAATGCAGCTGTACTCTCGCCTACCATCGAATCTCAACACTCTTACGACCGATTCGATATGAACAACAACGACTCTAAATTTCCGTCACGCCTTCCACACTCAGTTCGTGACCACAATCTTATCAATTCAGCTTATCCACCGCAAAACGATTCAAGAGCTGACAAATTGGGTAAGCAACCTTTGATTATGCCCCCTTCTCCTCCAGCTACCAATCAGCCTATCAGTATGCCCCTCCCGCCGCCATCTCAACCACAAAACCGTGGGGCCTCTACTAACAGCAACAGTAATAACAACAACAACAACGGGGTTCAAGTTTGTGTTTTCTGTCGAAACAACGGAGAGAGTGAGAGTGTTTATACCAGTCACGTATTGAAAGACACTGACGGTCGGACTTCTTGCCCGATCTTACGTGCTTACACTTGCCCGATTTGCAAAGCTAACGGTGATAACTCTCACACTATCAAATACTGCCCAATGAATCAAAATGCTCGTATGATGGGTCAAAATGGAAATAACCAAGGAAATGCTGGCCTCTTCCCAAGACCACCCTTCCGCGCCCCATTTCCACCACCACCTAACATGCCTGCTGGATTAACTCAACCAAACTTCCAAAGAAACAAAAATTCATTCCGTTAACGTTTTGTATTTCTGGTTGGAAATTGTTGTTGGTTTTTAAGTTGCATTTTATTATGGAGTGAGTATTTTTTTATCATTTTTGAAAATCTTTGGTCGATTTCAATCGCGTTTATATTTGACTATGAGTGAGAAGCCTGCGAAAGTCGGAATTAGTATTTACTTGACTAGAGTTAATTTAACTTTTTTAAGAAAAATGTAATATGAACGTAGGGGCTTTGAATGTCTTCGTCTCTGTTTACTTTATAAGTTGTATGAGATTGCTAAGTAAATGCGAAACGGGGGAAAGTCTTTTCTAAGGCTTGTTTATGACCTCTTTTCAATTGAATTCTCGACAAACCCAGCTTCCATTCAGTACCTCTTTGTCGGTTTCTTTTCAAAAAGTATATTTCTTAAGACATTGATTTTTTTATGTATGTATTTTGATAATATTTGCATTAGACACGTAGATGTTTAAAAGCTTTTTCTGAATTTTTTTTTGGTTTTATTATAAAGAGAAAGAAAAAGGGCAGTAGAAGACAAAGTAGATTATATTCTACCTTTCTTTTCAGTACCTCGTAGATTTTTTCATCATAATGTAATTAATATTTGTTCCATAACATATTTATTTTTATTCGTTTTATTCAAATTTATTAGCATTTCACAGTGAAGTAGTTTTTTTGTTATTGAAAAATTTTTGTCTTGATCTTTAGATTATTTTGTCATTTTAAGCAATTACAAATTTTTTGGACAGCATTGAAAAAGTTTTATTGCATTTTGTCTGAGGAATAGGAGCACATTTTTTTGCTAATTCTTTTCAGTCGAAATTTGATTAAGATTTCCTTTGAAATGTGCCGACATGTTTACTACTTTCTTCTGATTCGATTTTGTTCATATTAGCGGATTACTTACGACAAATTTTTGTCTTTAGAAAATATAATTGCTGCATTTAGGAAGTCGATACATTTGGGAAATCAGTGCTATAATTTTTTCCAAGTGGTGTTTTTTTATATTACGATGAAAGAATGGCGAAAAATCCATTCGAAACGTGTTAAAAGTTTTCCTCTATATCTTTGATCCAAATATTTTCGCAAATGGGATAATTTGTAATGAATTCAAGAAATTTATTTTTAAAAATTTTACTCATTTTTAATATTTTGTTTGATATTTTGTTCCCTTATAGTAATGTAGCATTTTTGGCATTGTTACTGATATGAAAGTTTTGAATTTGATTTTTAATATTATTCCATGTAAAACAAAAACTTTGACAGCATTTAGCAGGAGAGCCTTTGAAATTGCCCTTTTCGTTAGCCCCTAAAAAACCCTTGCCCTCCCTGCACCGTCAAGGTTTTCATGTACATACGTATTTTAAAGAAATAAAAAGGCACTCTTAGAAATTTTTATTAATTATTATCAAACAATTGAAAAGGTATTGAAAGTAAATTTTGGTATTATGCAATATACATTTTAATTTTGTTTTATATTCTGAAGTAAAGAAAAACATAACCATTTTGGAAATTTTGAAATTATTATACTTATAAATACTTTATTTAGATATTATATATTTTTTCTCAAAACTAGGAAATTGGAAAACTCTTAAGTTTTATTAGGAAATCTACATTCCGTGTGGACTGAACAAACTCAAATCTCCCTTCCCTAGAACCATCCCTCTACCCTCAGAATTTGTCCCCACCCTTTTAGAATTTGTCCCCACCCTTTCAGAATTTGTCCCCACCCTTTTCGTTGAACGTTCCCATTCAGAGTTCAATTACATAATTTCTATTCTGTTCAGGATTTTTCATCAGTTCTTTTCTTTCCTATTTTTCAAGCATTATTTTATGGGTATGATTTCTTAGGTTACTTTGATTTCTCAATCATTATAGTTTTGTAATGCCGAATTTTGAAGCTTTTTTTGTTTGCACAATTTTCTTTATTTTGTAAAAAATTATTTTGGATTTCTTATGATACTTTACTTTAAATAAATAAAAATAATAGATAATTAAAAAATACCGCCCCTTGTCGGCTTTCTTTGTCTGGATTATTTTAGGCTTTCGAATTTCTCTGACATTCGAAAAGTTGCATGTTGTGACGTCAATTTCATTGCGCAGACAAGTCGCGTTACTTTCGTCATAAAAAAAAAACATTCGATTTGTTTGCTACCTTCGATTTCGGCAATTAAATGTAATAAAGAAATAATTAGCTTTATATCCATTGTTCTTTTCTGTCTAGTCTACAATTACCACATGGACTAGATATTTTAATGAAGACGATAGAACAACTTGAGGTTGGCGTTTGTACAAATTTTCTAAACATTTCTTTCTTTCTTGTAAGGAGAAAATACACAGAATCATAAGGCCTAAGATAAAAAGATGTACAATATTTATTTCAGTAAGTGGTAATCTTTCACATACATGTTCTTTTTATAAGCATATGAAGGCTCAGCTTTGTAGAATTCCTAAGCATAAGCATATGTGTCAGCTTGAAATATTTTTCAAGTTGTCATTTTTTATCAGTTTAAAATGGTTTGGTCGAGGTCAAGTAAAAAAAAGAAAGGAATATTTCGACTATTAATTAAAGCTAAGTTAAGGGCTGTATCGACAACGCCTTAGAATATTTAGCCAAATTTGACAATTGTAGATTCGTAGATTCGGGGGATAATCAATCATAAGGGTGTATTTTCTTGAAAAAGAATTTTTCCCAAGAAATTCGTTTATCTTACTTTTTACACTCTTGCAGTTCTCTTTTGGAATCCTGAAACGGGCTGAGAAACCCAAGTCACAAGAAAATACTATATATAACAGTGTTGAATGCTCTTCCATCACCCAAATGCTCAAGAATATATGCGAAGGACCTAGCTTTGACCACTGATACAAATTTTTATTTAGTATTTTCTTTTGAAACTATTGAAAGACGTTTTTTCTTATTATACTTTGCTTACCCACCCGGATGTAAACTCTAGCTATAAAATTGAATACTGAGCTAGGATTATCCTGCACCCAGATGCCGAAGGTCTAATTTACGGAATTTGACTTGACTGCGATAAGGATTTTGCAGTGGGAGACCTGGTAACCCAGCCCTCGTTTTTTGGGATTGAACTTCCAATGTTTTTTGACTTCCGTTGTTTTCACACAAACGCCGGATTGAAACTAAAATCGCTATCGCTAGATTTCAAAAGAAACTTTTTTCACTAGTATGAGCAGAAACCTAGGAAATAAGTGGCTTCACTTTTTCTTTAATTTTGAAAATCAGCAATCGGCTCCCGAAATTTCCGACTTTTGGTCTTCAACTTGTGTGCTTGTGCGGGCAAGGATTTTCAAAATAGATCTATTTTTTAAACCCTTGGTTGGGGGCAGTGGGTTTTTAGACGTACAAAACTTTCGCACGGAGCAGAAACTTTCGCGATTTTCGCGACTTTGGGCCCTTTTCGCGAAAGTAAATGTCTTTAAAAATTCTTAGAAAGGCCATTCGTGAAAGTTTATGCTCGCGAAAAATTCTTGACAAAATAGAAAATCTATAAAAGTTCCAACTTTGAATGAAAGATAACTTTTATGGCACTTTTTAGCACGCTAAAAGACTAATAAGTCAAAGGACAAATGTTTCAAGCCAATCATCCAAGTAAGAAGTATTTGTCCCTCTAAGCCATTTCTTCATGTGAAAATTCTCAATTTTACGTCTTATTTCGCGAAAACTTTATGCTTGTGAAAAATCTTTTCTGCTAAATTCGCAAAAGTAAATGTCGTGAATTTCGCGATTTTTCGTTCTCGCGAAAGTTTGTACGCCTAAAGTACTAGACTAGCAAACTAGTCTGTTAATTAATCATGTCAGAGGGCGGGAACATAAAGGCGGCGTGTGTTTGCTAGAATAGGAGCTGCGTAGGAGAGCGAGCAAAAGTTGGGGAGAGGTAATCTGACACCCCATGTAGAAATTTTCTTCCGACACGCTAAAGCTCTGAAGGTCGGGAAAATTTTCAATATTGGACCGCTCCTTTAGAGCTTTAGCGTGGGCGGCCGCCAACACGCCATCGGAATATCAGATAAGGGGAGAGGCTGCTGATCAGCCCTTTCCGCCGACAAAAGTTCTTTCTACGCTTACCTAACTCCTACGCTCACTTTTCCCGCGTGATGCCGTTCTAGCCCGACTGGCGTGCCAGTCTACTAAAGTACAATCATGGTCGTAATATTTTAGAAAAAAGGGAAATTCCCACGAAATCTTATAGCCACGATTGATTTGGAAGCGCTCTAACTCGAGGGGTAAATCACTTCGAAAAAAGCGTACGAAATGATTTTTGATTTTTGATTTTTTTGTGATTTTTTGATTTTTTCTGTGATTTTTTGATTTTTTTGTGATTTTTTTGTGATTTTTTGATTTTTTGTGATTTTTTTGATTTTTTTTTTTTGTGATTTTTTGATTTTTTGATTTTTCTGTTTTGTTTTTTTTTGTGATTTTTTGATTTTTCTGTGATTTTTTTTTTGTTTTGATTTTTTTTGTGATTTTTTTTTTTTTTGATTTTTGATTTTTTTGTGATTTCTTTTTGATTTTTTGATTTTTTTCTGTGATTTTTTTTGTGATTTCTTTTGATTTTTTTTATTTTTTTTTCTGTGATTTTTGTGATTTTTTGTGATTTTTTTGTGATTTTTTTGATTTTTTTTGTGATTTTTTGTGATTTTTTGTGATTTTTTGTGATTTTTGATTTTTTTTTTTTTGTGATTTTTTGATTTTTTGTGATTTTTTTTTTTTTGATTTTTTTTTTTTTTTTTTGATTTTTTTTGTGATTTTTGATTTTTTTTTTTTTGTGATTTTTTTGTGATTTTGTGATTTTTTGTGTTTTTTTTTGATTTTTTTGTGATTTTTTGATTTTTTATTTTTGTGATTTTTTGTGATTTTTTGATTTTTTTGTAATTTTTTTATTTTTCTGTGATTTCTTTTTGATTTTTTGATTTTTTTCTGTGATTTTTTTGTGATTTCTTTTAGATTTTTTGATTTTTTTTTGTGATTTTTTTGTGATTTTTTGATTTTTCTGTGATTTTTTTGTGATTTTTTGATTTTTCTGTGATTTTTTTGTGATTTTTTGATTTTTTTGTGATTTTTTGTTGTTTTTTAATTTTTTATGATTTTTTTTTTTTTGATTTTTTTGTGATTTTTTGATTTTTTTGTGATTTTGTGATTTTTTTGTGATTTTTTTGTGATTTTTGATTTTTTTTGTGATTTTTCTAAGAAGTGTACGAGATTTTTTCGAGTAATTTACCCCTCGCTCTAACTTAGGTTGGAAGGGTAGAGTTTTAACATGAAACTTAAGACTTAGGACCTTAGAATCTGAGGATACAAAAGTTCAAAAATGGTCCAATACTCGGTCCAATAAGGCTCATAATATAGCCTGGAAGTCTATAAAGCTGAGCTAAAATGAAATATCCAATCAAATTTTAGAGATGGCCCAAAATCGTCTTTCTCGCCCTAACTCCAAATTTCGAGGAAATAAGCTTAATTGTTAAAGTGATTGTGTAGTATCATCAATTGACGGTGTAAAAAGAAGAAACTTAAAAAAAACGGGTGCATGCACTTGCTTTTATTGCCCCGCAGGGGCTTTTGTTGCTTCACGTAGCGGACTCACTCGCCAGAAAAATATTCATGTTCATGTTGTTTCTTCCGATTCTGAGCGGGCCGCCGCGATTAAAAAATGTTCGCGCGCACCTAATATTATATCTCTTTTGTTGCTACTTCAAATCAATAGTGAGGTTAAGTAAATCGGTAAAATCACGACGACGAACGAAAATTTAACAGGCTATTGAGTTTCAACCAATCAGATTTCGTATTTCCACTAGCCTATTACATTTTTCGTCCGTCGTCGTGATTATCGCGGTATACTTAACCTCACTAATAACTCTTGATTGAAGGCCATATACCTTTCGCGTTTCGGTAATTAGTTCTTACAAAGTAAACAATGGATGGCGAAAAAGATGAGCATCTTTATTTTTATTATAAGCATTTTTTTATAAGAATCAAATCAATAACTCTTTCACTCATTACATCATCCATATTACAAAATCATATTATAAGGGGGTTTAGGTTTATCTAAACATGGAGGTATAAAGAAACAGGAGAAGTATGCTATTGTAACCATGCTCGCCCTACGATTAAAAAAATTAAGAGGTATGCATGCTCATAATCTCATATATCGTGCATTTTTAATGAGCTCTTTTGTTGATAGGTGAAATCTTATTGGCTAACTTAAATGTTGGAAATAAGATGAGACGAGATTCATTGTTTCTGACATTGGTGTAAGAA
The DNA here is from genome assembly GCF_902728285.1 of Clytia hemisphaerica. Classification (NCBI taxonomy): domain Eukaryota; kingdom Metazoa; phylum Cnidaria; class Hydrozoa; order Leptothecata; family Clytiidae; genus Clytia; species Clytia hemisphaerica. The sequence goes on from NW_027104175.1 coordinate 924,583, forward strand.
AATAATTGGATTAAAAAAAGGCCTGTAAACTTTGCAATCCTTCATCAAATGACAAGATTTTTCGATCAATGTTTTCTTTAAGGTGAACTCTATTGCTTGATACTTTCCTCCAAAATTCTCCAGCGACTTTTTGTCTACAATAAATTGGGTCTGAAATTGTTTGTGCTTATAAAGAACTTTTTATTTTCTGGCTGGAGAAAATATCTTTTCAAAAAAAATTTAATGGATGACAAAATTGAACGCAAAATTATTTCGTGGAGCTAAATTTTATTTTATTCTCGTATATTAGAAGACTAGAAATCCTCGATGCTGATAGTAAGAATATTCAGAGCAAACTTGAGTTCTACTAAAAAGTCGTATTTCATCGGGCGAGCCTAGAATTTCTTTTGATTTATTACATAAAAGAAATCAAAAGACTTTAACGACCAATTACCGACAAAATCATCTCCTGTCTTTCTTTATACCTCTATGATCTAAAGAATCCTGCATTACTAAAAATAGACAAAAAGAACGACAAATTTCATAAAAAACCACATATTCGCCGTCCACTTTAGCGATTCATTCCCCTTGCTTTATAACGGGAATTAACTACATGTGGTCTAAAAGAACGACAAATTACGCATGCGTGTTACAATGCAGGATCCTTTAGGATGAAAGGGTCCCAAAATCACGAAAATCAAAAATTTCCCTCTCAAAGGGTCATGATTTCCAAAAATTGGTGAAAATCAAACCAAGATTTGGAAAAAATGGACCAAAATTTAGGAAAAAGTCTCTCAAAGGGTCCCAAAATCACCAAAATTTTGTCTCTCAAAGGGTCGGTTTTCGATTTTCGGCTCGGACATACCCGTCACCTCGCAAACCTAGTACCCCCCCGGGATGGAATGGTGTCCCGCCTCGTGTCCCGCAACCTCGTTCCCTGCGTATTATCAGCTTTTTTATACTTACTGATAGCGCTAGATAATACCCTGGCATTGGCTGGTTTCTCTGGCGTCCATCAGTAGTATAAATAAAGCCTGGGATACACGGGCACGAGGTTGGGTGTCCCGAAAACCTTGAAATCCATCACATGGATGGATGAAAATTCAAAGGTTCCTCGGAACTATCTTTTAAAAAATAAATTCTTTATTAGAAATGAGGATAACGAATCAGTACACATATACAGGGAAAGAAATATCGAGAATTATACTCGGGGGGGGGGGGGTATTAGGGTTGCGAGCTGACGGGGAGAGGGGTGCCGCCCGACTTTCGAACTTTGGACCCTTACCGGGACTAAAAAGAAGAAAACAAAGGAAAATTTTCCGACCCTTAGCGGGACTAATTTGACCAATTTTGACCAAATTTCGATCTTTCAGGGGGTAAAAAGTTGAAATTTTTCCGACCCTTACTGGGGCTGAAATTTGATTTTCTGATTTTTCCGACCCTTAGCGGGACTTTGGAAAAAGGTACCCTTAAGGGCGGCACATACCGTACCCTCCATTTTGCCTAAGTACCCCCCCCCCCCGGGGAATTATAATATACAGATTTTATATATACACGATACGATGGACACGTAAACTTTTATTTCTCCCGTATTATCCTCAAGTTGAACCCGACTAAACAAATCCAAGATGGCGGAAGCAGCACAAGCTCGTGTGCAACATGCAGTTGAAGAAATGTTGGAATCTCTTGAAAAAGAAAAGCTAAGACCGCTTCTTGTAAGTAATTTTTAGCTACCAAAAATATTTTATAGCTTGATTAACGAAATCAAATGTATCAGTGATAAACTAGCCCTCAATTTTTATAGCAGAGCCAACAAAAAGCAGCCACAAAAGGTCATATCCAGACGATCTCAGTCAACGGAATCGACGCACGATCGAACCAGTCGAACCAAATCGAACGCAATGGACCGATTGAAATTCGATTGTCGAACGCAATCGAATCTCAATCGAACGTCAAAATTCTGGGTAATATTCGATTCATGGTTCAATTGTTGTTCGACTGCATTCGATTGACGTTCTCGACTGCATTTTTGATTGCCGTTTGATCGTCTTTCGCCTGCGTTTGATTGTTCTATGCTCTAAAGAAAGCCAATTTTCCATCGTAAATCAAAGAAGAGTGTTTGACGCCCTCTGATGTCCCGAAAACATACAATCTACCACTTTCGTATCGTCATACTTTCTTAACCGTATAGAAAGGATATGATTCCTCACGTGACCTAATTCAGCAATTTGTCCTTCCGCCCTCATGATAACACTTGCTTTTCTTATCCCGCCCTTACTCGCTTCGGGCCGAATCCTTAGGTCACAGTTCAAAAGCACAAAAAAGAAGCGCTTCAATGTTAGGGTGCGCACTCGTCATGATTTTTTGCGCGGAACGAGGAAGAATTTGCAAAAATGAACTTCAATGCATTAGCAGTTTGGCTCGAATCCTTCAGATCCTTGGTTAGAAAAAGCTATACCTGTTTAGGGGCCGTCGACAAACGACTTTCCTTTTTTTTAACGGCCTGAGGCCGTTAAGGTTCAGACCCCCTCCCCCCTACGTCTTAGCGGCCAAAATAATTCTTCAAAAGTAAATACTTTCGCTGGTCCATGGCCGCCATGTTCTTTCGATGCGTAATCCTCAAAGTTCTTCTTTTCGCACGGAATAAACATGTGGTTTTGAGCTGTGACCTTTCAATTTTGAAACTCCAAGCCCCGCAGCAAGTCAGGGCGGGATGGGTGGAGCAAGGAGTCAACTGAGGCGGAGGGAAAAATTGCCGACTTTCGTCACGTGACCAGTCATTTTTCTCGTCGAAGCATTAATTGGTGATCGGGAATAAGGTGAATGTCGTGTGGTAGCCTTTCTTCACATGTTTCTACTTTTTGGACTGATGAAATTTGTAAGTGAGACTTTCCCTTTTTTAAAACTTTTTTAACGGCATTGCAGTGACCCCCTCCCACCCCTTACGGCCAGAAGCCGTTAAAAAAAAGGAAAATCGTTTGTCGACGGCCCCTTACTTTTTTCTTCTCAGATTCAACAAGCCATCAACCAACAAAATTACCACTGACACCTGAAAACTCACACAACCTTTCCACTAGACACTTCTAAATTATCTGCCATTATGAAGATGTTCCGAAATTAACCAATCAGTTAGTCACACTAGCGTCCCGCCAAAATGCATATCAAAGATTAATGCTGCGAAAACGCTATATCGTTTACTTGACTCGCAAGCAAAAAAATGCGCCGCAAAACTTCTAAAGGGATTTATGAAAAAATAATCCGGCGCTTTTTGATGAAATTAACATTTTCAAAAACTATGAGAAATTGCCTAAAATTTGAGCCATAGATGAAAAAATTTGAGTCAAGCCAACCTTGAAAACTAATTTGAAGATCAACTTCCCAAGAAAAAGATCTACGGGGGAGACGGAACCCACCTAGATCCGCGCACCGCCGGATAGGCTACTTCCCGGAAATTTTGCCGGACCTCAAACACTGACCCATTTACATGGACAGAATTTTTTTTACTTTAGCGTATAAACAAAACTTGAAGCGCTGTCTCGGGAATTGAATGACAAATTTTGGTTGGTTGATTTTGGCTGCTGCACGTTTTATTTTGTTTCAAACTTTCAAGTTTTAATTAAACTTGATTCAGGTGACTCTCATCCTTGTTGTTGCAAATACATCCTGTTGTTTTTTCTGAAAGTTAGATTTCCTAGTGTGACTAACTGCCAATCGGGTTTACAATCGGAATTCCTCTGGGATTTAGCGAGTCGGGAAATGTAAAGTTATGTAATAGGTAATACATAATTTTTCCGGGGGTTAAACTTATAAATAAAATTGAAATGGTTTGTTTTTTTCTTCATTATATATTTAAGTTTTCATTATCAAAATTCTAGAAATGCTAGTTTGTAGACCATATTAGAAAATGGTTATATATTTCGCAAAATAAACACTTACAAAAGCTATTACTTACTATTTTTACCCCCGCTTTTTAAACAGCGTCTTCTGTGGGCGTGATATCAGGCGGAGACAAAACGCCCTCATCGTAAGATTCTCGGGTCATCTTATTGTTTGTTCCTTTTGTCGAGTCTGTCGGTCCTATTGTTCTTGCTAAATCCATACACGATGACGTCAATGTTTGGCCGCATACCTGAAAATAAAAAACAAAAAGATTATCATATTATTTTTGCATGAATTACGCTACCTTATACGTCATTATAAAATTATACAAAACGAAAGCGAGTCTAGGCCGCCCGCCTAGAGCGCGGACCCTAATATTTTTTCTCTCGCAGTCTTCAGGGGAAAACGAAAGTGATCGATATTCTTCGAAGGAAGAATTTGCCAAACAAACCCCTAGACAAAAAGATGTATTTTGAGGTTGGGAATGGATCCTGCGAAAATGAACAAATTTTGACTAGGGGTTTTTTTGGCAAAGCCAAAAACTCTAATTTTTTTCTTCCCTCAAGCTAAAAAGGTTATGTCGGTGTTTTTTACACTTTTGGCGAAAACGTGAAGTTTTTTAAAACACGTTTTAAAAATAAATACAAATTGCACCTTTTCTTAATTGGATATCAGGGGATCGGCAAAGGATTGAAGATTCCATTCCTTTTTTCCCGAGCCTTCTAGAGAAACTAAGCTAGTACTTATAACCTTTGAAAGTTAGGAGCACGTTAGGATTAAACGGTTCCATAATGAAAATGGATTATGGATTCCAAGAGCAATAACTTTTGATATAACGTGGCTTTAGAACTGAAATTTTGCAGGATGGAGCATTTATGTACTTTCTATTCCTAAATAAAAAATCTTCCAGCTGGGAGCAGTTTGGAATTATTTATTCCTGATTCTTTTTTTGAGTTTGAGCCTTTTGAACTGAGGATGAGTATGTTTATTTGGACATTAAGTAGTTCGAATTTAACTATTTGGAAGGTTTGGGTCCCTAAGACCACGAAAATAAAATTTTCCACTAGAATAGAGCATCCAAGGATTATGGAATCCTTCATTGAAAGAAGCATACTTTGCCTTATCCAAAATGAGCGTATTAGTCTGGAATGAAATATCCTACAAGGCTCTAAAACTGATTTTTTACGTTATACGTGATATGTCGTTACGGTCTATGCCTTAAAATAAGCTCAGATAGAGCCCCAAAGGATTAATAATTCCATTTTGCGAAAAGTTGGGGCTGGGGTTGGGTGCACCACTTAATCGCTTTAAATTGGAGTTTTTTTATCCTAAAACGCTCGTGAAACCGCACTTTTGGTATACTGAGAATTTTAACTAAAGTGCAATTGACTTTTGATTGATTTTAGATTGTATCACCCATTTTTAACGATAAATGTATCTTTTATAATTGTTCAAGTTCAGAGATGTTTTCCGGATGGAATTTCGGATCCAAAAGTGCTCTTCATCATTGTTTCATAAAATATGGAGATTGTGTGACATGTTGAGACCATCAGAATAAATCCAAGAGCCACGTAACTCTCATAATTCCAAAGTTCATAAAATCTAATATTTTGGAATGTTGAATCCTTCTTCGCTCCTGGGACCAAAACCAAAGCTCTAAGCTCGTGTGCTCCACCTTTTTGGAAGATTTCATCCCAAAATCCTTGTTGAAACTTATATTATTCAACAAAAGCCGTTTTTTAGAAAATTTAATGTCACGTTTTCGCCAAAAGTGTAAAAAACACCGACTTATGGGTTTTGGGCAATCAAGGCAAAAATCAGCAAAAAGCTGGTGTTTTCCGTAAATCTGAGAATTGCAATAAGATCCTCACTGAGAACGAGGAAGATTTACAAATTTGAACTTCAAATTACCTTTAAATCATCCAAATCTGTTCATTCTTTTTTTTAAATCAATCAGAAACTATCAGGGATCAACAAGCAAAAAAACTGCATCCAGGTATCTATTTTCTTTCCAAAGATATTCATGTTTTTCGATGTCAAGGTGAAAACGCGATTTAGCGCTGACCACGGCACCGGAAAATTCTCGACCCACATTGAAACAAATGGCTGTCGCTATTGAGCTTTATTTGGAAATCTACAGGCCTTCTGGAATTTCGAGAAATAAGAAGAAATTGCGATTTTTAACAAGATTGCGGATTTTTTCATTTAAGCACCATACACCATCTGAAAGCTGAGGATTTCAGGTTTCTAGTGGTGAAATTTGTTTTTAGCTATCATTTCCAGGTCATTAGCGATAAGCTAAAGTTTAACAGTCATCGGACCGATTTTCAGACCGCACCGGCAAAACTCCCCACACCCCGCCACACGGAAGACTAGATTTCATCCGCCATTTTTGGCGCAATTTTGGTGCTTCCGAAAATTATTACTTGCTGGCGAAGTGTAAGGAGGTGATTCTTTGAAAAGGTGATTTTTTTGTGTTTTGAAATGGAATAACTTTGGGAATACTTAAACAATTCTAATAAATGACCCCTCATTTTTCTCACAAAGGTAAGGACTTTCAAATAAAATTAGTTTGGTTTCTTAAAATTGAGGGGAAAATTTTGGCCTGTCCACCCTAATATTGATGTTTTTTCGACGTCAAGGTGAAAACACGACTTAGCGCTGACCACGGCACCGGAAATTTCTCGACCCACATGGACCAAATGGCTGTCGCTATTGAGCTGGTTCATCTTTTCAATCGCGTTTTTTTAGTAAACCCAGGGTAAGATTAGGCTACAATCTATCACAATAAGCTTTATTTGAAAATCTACAGGCCGTCTGGAATTAAAAAAAATAGAAGAAATTGCGATTTTTTAACAAGATTGCGGATTTTTTTCATTTAAGCACCATACACCATCTGGAAGCTGAGGATTTCAGCTTTCTAGTGGTGAAATTTGTTTTTAGCTATCATTTCCAGCTCATTAGCGATAAGCTGAAGTTTAACAGTCATCAGGAGGCAATTATTTGAAAAGGTGATTTTTTTGTGTTTTGAAATGGAATAACTTTGGGAATACTTAACCAATTCTAATAAATGACCCCTCATTTTTCTCACAAAGGTAATGACTTTCAAATAAAATTAGTTTGGTTTCTAAAAATTGAGGGGAAAATTTTGGCCTGTCCACCCTATCAATGTTAGCAAAGCAAAAGAAGGGGAACCATGACGCAATCGCCAGCACCGCGCAATCGAACGCAATCGAAACTCAATCGAATGCAATCGAATATCAATCAAATCTGAAAATTGCAGTAATATTCTATTGAGATTGCATTCGACAATTGGGTAACTTGCATCAGTGGACCCTAACATGCTCAGTGAGACTTGAACTCGATCTTTGAGGATTACGATTTTACCAGCTTTTTAGCAATTTTTGCCTCGCTAGTACCCAAATCTCGCAACCTCTTTACCTTAAGGAAGATCGAAATTAGAGTTTTTCACCGTTCCGAAAAAAACGCATAGCAGAAATTTTTTCATCTTCACAGGATCGATCCTCAACAACAAAATACATCTTTTGGTCTTTGGGTTTGTTTCTGATGTTTTTCCTTCAAAGAATATCTCAAATAGGCTCTCCGATGGAGTGCAAGGCTGAAAGCCACATGAATATGGTTCATCCTATAAAAGGAAAGTCAATCTATGGTGGCCTATCTTGAAGTGAAGGTGGTTGAACAAAATGTTTTTGGCATATTGATGTAACTGCTTGGGACAAGTGTACGCAACATGGGACTTGTTGATATCTGGCCTGTATTTTCACTTACTGTTAAATCTCTTTGACAACAAATTTGTTTTGATAACTCCACCGAGTTTATCAATCATACTTTCTGTCATAACATGTCACGATAGCGCGCCCTTTTTGATTTTCATTCAAAATGACCGGGCGCCGAATGGAGAATATGAGAACGCCTGCCGCCTAACTGCCTACCGCCTAACCGTCTACCGCCTAACCGCCTACCGCCCAATGGGATAAACAAATAGTGTTTTTTACACTTTTCGAAAAGTGAATTTTGACTTTAAAAGCTCATAAGTAGAGAACAAGTTGGTCAAATTTAAAAAGTGATGTCTCAAATTTTAAGTTAGGATATCTACTTTCTAAATATCAAAACTCCAAGCACTTTGGGACATTTGCTGCTCGGCCTCAAGACGTCGGGAAACGTCTGAACTTTTTCGTGGGTCACCCGGTACAAAATTAAATATCAAAACAAAAATTGTAGAATAGTGCTGTGAGCAGAGCTGCGTAGTTTATTGGACCTACCAAAGTCAGTCCTTTAAATTAACCCTTGTCCGTTCGTTCGTTTGTTAGTTCGTCCGTTCGTCTGTTGCCAGCTTTTCTCGGGATCGGCTCATTAGTTTTTTCTAATATTTTGCACAATGATGCAAAATGGCAATGCCCAAAATCTGACGGAGCCCGATTTTTGAAAAAAAAATTTTCTCTCGCCAGGATGGGAAATGTCCCGCAAAGCGTTTTTTTGGGATTTTCTCGAGATTTTCTCGAGATTTTATCATTAGTTTTTTGTACATAGAGGCTTTTTAGTACTGCCAAAAAGATGTTGAAAACGGTTTTCTGAAAAAAAAATTTTTCCGGCCTGTAGAACCTGAAATGTTCCGGAAATTGCCGTTTTTTCGTATTTCCAAGACACTTTTTCGACTTATTTGATCGTTTTTTTTACAGAAAAAGGTTCTCTTTGGTGATACCCAAAACTTTGCATCATTTAATTTTCAATAAAATCATTTGTTCCATCCGTAACTCCTTAAAAATTGCCGGAACAGCCGAAAACCGGCGTAAAACAGATATCCTTCATTTTTTCGAGTTATCCTTGACAGATTTTCATGATTTTTGGCACAATGATGCAAAATGGCAACGCCCAAAATGTGACGTGCCGGAAAAACTGGTTTTTTTGGCATTTTCTCGAGATTTTATCATTAGTTTTTTCTGATTTTTTGCTCAAAGATGCGTATAAACAATGCCGAATAACATGGCATAGTCCGATTTTTGATAAAATTTTTTTTCCGGCCGAAAATGCCGGAAATATGCCGGAAATCGCCGTTTTTCTGGATTTCATTGGTCTTTTTCCTTATAATTGGTTGTTTTTTCATTCAAAAAAATTATTTTTAGCAATGCCCACCATCAAGCATGTTCAAATTTTCATTAAAATTGATTTTTGAAGCCGGAACTATTGACTGGCTGATTTCTTTCATTTTTCTTCTCGCATTGCTATCTAACTTTCATCATCAGGTAGGTCCATTCATCATGTTGCTTGTTTGTTTTGAAATTTTGCTGCTTTGATTGGTTACTCATTTGATGCAAGTTTCCCTCCACTGATGCAAGTTACCCGACTTAACAATAAGAGATAATTTTTCCGACTGAAAGTGAAACACTTTTTCTGAAAAATTTAGAGTTGGTCGAAGGACACAAACCAAACTATCAGTTGGGCCTGGCCTAACCTGAGATCAGATTGAATGTTTTTTTGCAAACCACGCTGAAACACCTCATGACATTGACAAATAATCCCTGTCAGGCTATCTCTAAAGCTCTAAAACAGCATATAATAACATGAAAATCAGAATATGATTCTTCAATGGGAATCAAAACTATAAAGTGCACTTACAAACATCAATATGTAAGATATAACAAGATTAATAACGGCACTGTCATCATTGACAATAAAACAAAGGATTTTCTGTCTTGTAAATATTCAAACAACTTCCAGCGAAATGGTCTGTCACTGCTAGTCTACCATTTTTAGCGCGGTCTGAGGATGAGCCAAGAACGCTCACAGAACGCCCGCGAGCTCCCATGCGGGTGAAAAACTTTAATCTGTCAATCATCTTCTCAAGTGAAGAGTATGCCAAGCGATTCTATTTTTGCGATAGTGCTGCAGATCATCAGTGGATAGTATTCAATTATCATTATCATATTATTTTCACTCCTAGAACTTTTGCAAAAAAAAAAGGAAATATAGAAAAGTTGTATTTTTTACTGCTCTATTCACATACCGTGAGTCCTAAATCCGACAGCCGTGCCTAAATCCGATGGGGTCTTTCAAAGATGCAAACTAAAATAAAAAAACCTTTGGGGCTGGCTGGAGACTTCAAAAGTTGTCCGATTTTGTTGAAATTTTCCACACTTGATCCTTGGGTGAATCCCTGCGGTATTTTTTTCAATTTTTCAAAATTCTCATTTTTAAGGGCGTGGTCACAATATTTCGCCAAAACGAGGCTAAAACTTTGGGGCAGGCTGGAGACTTCAAAAATGGTCGGATTTGGCTGAAATTTTGCATACTTGTTCCTTGAGTGAATACCTGGGGATATTTTTTTCATTTTTTTCAATTTTTCAATTTTAAGGGTGTGGTCGCAATATTTCGCCAAAACAAGGCTAAAACTTTGGGGCAGTCTGGAGACTTCAAAAATGGTCAGATTTGGCTGAAATTTGGCACACTTGTTCCTTGGCTGGGTGAATATCTGGGGGGTGTTTTTTCATGTTTTCAAAATTTTGATTTTTAGGGGCGTGGTTTCGAGTTTAGCCTCAAAACAAGGCTAAAACCTATTTAAGAAATGCTAAAATTTTCCTTAAGCCATTAAGTTTACACTTGGGCCTACAAATGATTTCAAAGATACTTAAGTTGGGCCAGTGCGGTTAGCACGTTCGACAGTAAAAAATCATTGAATTAAAGAAGAACTTAAAATCTCAAAGGTGAACGGTTTCAAAAATTGTGCGACATTTTTTAGAACACAAAAAATGGACAAAAATATTTAAAGTTGAATAAAATCTACTCAAATTAATTACAAGCCTTGAAATTTTGACAGGTAATGGAAAATTTTATCAGCTTTTCAAAAATATATTTATGAAGTTATTCTTTGTGACAATAAATGTTTTACTAAATGAATTACCCTGTTATGTTCAAAGTATGTCACTCTCTGTCACAATCAACTGTTGAAAATAATTTAAACATAAATCCATGTTTTCATACCTCCTATATCATCCAGTAGTTAAATATGAACAACTTTCGGTGTTGATTATGCCAATCAATGACTTACTTAATGGGTAAAAAAACTAAAATATGTCATCCTTAAAGTAAGTCATTTTTTGTCACACTTTACTTCTGGGTATAACTTGAGATATAGTAAGTCAACACCCAGTACTGAATTTTTGAAACTGTTCAGGTTTTCATTTTGAAGAATTGGTGCAGAAAAGCGAAGCATGGAAAAGTTGCATTGCACTCCAAATTGATATAAGAGTCTACTGTCTGACTTCTTTGTACGGGTGAAAGTATATTTTTTGTTATTCAATCAGTATATAGTCCTTACTCTTCATATAAAATTTATGGGAAACACAAATTTTCACCCATGTTTTAATTTTCAATTCTTTTGCCATTGTTCAACTTCTTCTTCTAATTTCCTTAATACATCACTCATTCTGAAGCCTTTCTCTCCGAAACCATGAAAATATTTTAAAGATATATCTAATTCATATAATTTATGTGATTTATTTAGTATTTATTTATTTGACTTGAACTTCTCATCACCATTAATTTACATTTTTAGTTTGAGGTTTCAACTTTTCTCTCCTAGTTTTCAATACCGCCCTGAGCATCAAGGATGATGGTTTCGAATGAGTACTGCAGCATTGAACCTAAAAAGCCCTTGCAAAATTGATAATAATTTGTCATCGCAGTAGTTAATTTTAATCTTGTGTTTAATTATAAAGGATATTTCATTTCATAAATCTATAAGCTTTTTCTTAATCATAGAAACTCTTTCCCCCGAATCCCACTTTGTTGCATTGGAAAAAATTTCTCTACGCGTTTTTTTGTATAAGAACAAATTATATAAAAACGTAAGGCTTTGTTGGCCAAAATGTGAAGAACAAGTTTAGAACATTTTTAGGCTTGAAACTTAAAAAATTAAGAACATCAATAGGCTTCAAAGATTTTGGATGTTCTTAAAAAAAACGTGTATAGCAGATTTAATCTTCCATCATTTTTGGGTAAATCATAACAAAAAAACATGCTGTTTTGGCTCATTCAGACACTTTAATATTAAAACTACCCGGCCCGTCTGCCAAAACCGGTTCACCCCAACAATTCTTTTTTTTTCCATTTCCACGTTTTTCTAAAAACATAGGACTTCGATGGTCAAAATATTAAGAACAAGTTAAGAACATTATTAGGCTTTGCGGACTTGAAAATACCCGATTTATTAGGAAAAACGCAAATGAAAACGAACATTTTGGTTGTTCTTAAAAAAAACGTGTAGTGCAAATTATCTTGTAAACTTACTACACTTACTTGTTAATCCTTTTTTACTAAATATAGAGAGGGAATCAGGTCTATTTCTTAAATAACATTGGACACTAGAAATAAATGATGCTGGGGATTTATTGAAGTTATTTATTAACCCTCTAAGGAACGAAATACGATATACCTCATCATCGCGTTCTGTGCCAAAAATACTTGCAATGTCATGCCAAAAATACTAATATTTTACAATACCTCGGTTTTTGAAAAATTGTCATTGATATACCGAAAGAAAGAAAATAGGAAAAAAGAAAATCGTCCAGCTTTGAAAATTTTAGCTTTCTAAATTAATCGTTAAAAACTAATGTTTTTATGTTAGTTTTAGTTCGAAGGGAAAGAAAATAAAATTTTCTTTTTGATAAAAAAAATCAGAAGATTTCCTTTTTCGAGCTAAAATAAAATTCAACACTGCATTAAATGACGTGAATAATGAATTATTTCAAGGCTTTGTGGACTCTAAAAAACCCCGATTAATCCAGAAAGTTGGCATCCCCCCCTATTAAAAAGGGGGGGGGGTGCAAACTATGAATAATCTACTCTAGCTAAAAAAAGCTCCCTTTTTAATGAATATAAAGAGTGAATTAAACTATCTATTGGACAATATAAATAAATATAGGTAGGAGTTAATTGAAGTTATTTATTAAGGATTGCATCAAGATCAACAAGGATATTTTAAAAACTTTTGATTGATTTCCTCTCGAGCTATTCAGTAAGGGACATGAACAAAGATCTTTAGTAATAAAATCATCCATAGCACACAAAGTACTTTTTAGAGTGAGACAAGTGAAGATATATAAATATTCATCGTTTAGTTGCTGATTTGATAAGTAAATTTTGTGCACTGTTTCGTGTTATTGGTGAAGAAGGATGTACAAAAACCCAATTCAACGAATTTTGTTTGTATTTGCCTTTCATTTTTACATCGAACTTTTGACTACAAATTCAAGAATCAACAGTAAGTTCAAGAAATCCAATTTAACTTCTATTGTTTACCCTGAAACTTACACTAGTCCAGGAGCGGTCTAGGCATACCCTTATAACAAGTATATACCTGTTCTTATTTTGAATTTCTCATTTTATTATTTCTTGGGACTTTATTACCTGTTTATTTTGATAGTTTGTCAAAAACAAACATCCTCTTTCTAGATGATGGCCAAGGAAGGCAAGCCTCAAAATCCGAAAAACATGCGGTCCAATATACGTATTTCCAATTTTTTCTGGAAACGCTGTGCCTTTTTTAATAAAACAATTCTATTTTACACCCTATTAGAATGTCTCATTGAAGAATTTCGACAAGCTCAACAGCGAGAGGAAATTCTGAAGAAAGTTGTTCAATCGATTTTTAACATGGGAATAAGTAAATCATTTTATGATATTTACGAAGGAGCGTCATTAACTGGAAGCCTCAATCAAGGAACATTTATCGCATCATTGTTCAAAGAAAATGTCAAATACAAGGGTTCACTTATCACTAGAGAGATTGACATTGATTGCTTGATTAATCTAAGACTCGATCTGAAAAAATCCCGACAATGTCTGAGAGAAATCAAAGGAATACCGGGATTTGTGCAATTCCTGACCCGCTGTATACCAGATAATGGAACTTGGTATGTTTTTATCGAGAAAGCAACCAAATATATCCAACCAGTCATGCTTAAAAGCAAGGTAAAGGATATATTGAATGGTGGTCGATCAAACACCAGGAAAAGAGCAGTGCATGCTCTTTTTCTCTATCATTTCTTAAAACGAGGAATCATATTCAAAAGTATAAATGTAAAGGTTTTCGGAAAAACAAGCAAAGCTACTGTGAAACATATTTTTGAAATTCAGAAAGATGAGAGCCTTTTCTTGACCATGGAGTTCGATTATGCTTTTATGTTTAAAGTATTCTACAGACCAAGGGTCATGTTAAATTTTCTAGCAAGGACACAATACAATGTTAGTAGAGAAATATCAGAATATATTCATGTCCTAGCTAAAACATCACACGAGCAAAAACACAACATCAATACAACAGAATGGACTTATTCTTTCTCTCATATCGAGAATTTTATATTGAACTCTTTTTCTGATGCAAAAAAACTTGTTTACGTGATTTTCAAATCAATATTCAATAAATCGTTAAAGTTTTTAGATGAAGAAATAGTAACTTCTTACATCGTCAAAACTATCGTTTTATGGAGATTCGAAGATGTCAATTTGATATACTTTGACGATTGGCTAAATGACACAAAGATTTGGGAAGCGATTGATATTTTATTTAGAGATTTACTTGTAGCAATTGAAAGAGGATTCTTAAAACATTATTTCATTCCAGAAATCAATGTTCTTAAACGTTTTGACAAAAGTTTGAGAGACAATTGTCAAAAACGAATAAAAGATATCAGAACAAATTTGAAAACAATACTCCTTATTAGTGAAATAAGTGAGGCAAGAAATATTCTTGAAGAGTTGTTGTTATTGCTCTACGATGGTCAAACCTATTTAACCTTGGAGGCATTTGTTGAGATTTTAGAAGATACATCACGCTCTTTTTCATAGAATTATATATTTTATTGTATCTTTTATGTATGTTGATGAATAAAAAGATAGTAGGCGATTGAATAATTCCTGATATACCACGATTATTAGACAACGGTAGAATTTTTGCTTTCATTAAAGAGTACAGATTGTTCATTTTGAAAGAAACAATTTTAGAATTGTTGAAATATGATACCATACTCAGTATAATACTAATATTTATAGTATAATATTAATATACTAATACTAAAGCATCATTATACTCTGCCTTTAGATCTTGGTATTCTCAGCATCAAGCCTTATGTTTAGCCTTGCGTAAATATTCTCAGTCTTGATATTTTTTAGGTTTTACCTTAAGGGAAGAAATTTTCGCGAGAAGAAATTTTCGATTTCGCGGAATTTAATTTCGCGAATGAGCCGATTTCAAAAGTTTCACGGAATTTAATTTCGCGATTGGGAAATTTCAAAAGAATTTTTTTTACGGAGAAAAAGTTTTTTCATTATTTTCATCGACATTCAAGACGATTTCAGTCACATTAACAAACTTTAACAACAAAATAATAACATCAAAGATGGATGTGTCTATGATAAGTCATGATTAAACTTCATCGCCGTCTTCTTCCTCTAAAAAATCGAATTTCGCGGAATTTAATTTCGCGATTTAGCCATTTTGATGTGTTTCGCGGAATTTAATTTCGCGAATTACGCCCAAATTCGTGAAATTAAATTCCGCGAAAATTTCTTCCCTTAAGGTAGAGCATTTTTAGAATTTTATATTATAGATTATTTTTGAATAAAGAAACAAATACTTTATTACTAACTCATTTTCATTATCTGTATCTGTAGCATCGTCCACTTTGTTGGTTTAAACAAGCATCCACTGGTGCTGCAAGACTTTTCCAATTCCTTCCACATCCTGCCACATCCTGCCACATCTCCTTCCTTTACCGAAATTATTGCCAATATCATCATTTCTAATCTATTCCTTTCTCTCAAATTGCTGGTCAATTTGCCTTTCCTTTTTGATTCTCTTCCCACTCTATCTCTATTTCTTCTTTCATTTTCATTTTAATCATCTTTTTTCATGCTTCTGTTGCCTTTCCTCTGCCTGATCAATTTCTACACCAATTTTTCTTGCTAGTTCTTCTGTTTTGTAATACCAATTGTCTGTTCGGACTTTTTCTGGCTTTGTATCACAATTTTTCCCAATTTATTATCATCCGATTTCATCATGTTTTCATACAACATTAGTCTATGGTACTGTATTTTCTGTCTCGTTGGCCAATACTTCTTTTATAATACCCCAGTATGGTGTTGTAGAGGGGAGTCTCCCTCCTTGTATTTTCTAGTCTTTGGAAATTCTTTTCTTCGATATTTTGTATATGTATAAAGTGTTTTTTCATAAATCAGTATTCTTGCTTCATTTTTCCCAGTTGATCGTCCCTCGCAATCCTCATAACTTCTGTTGTAAACAAATTCTCCTCTATTTGTCTTTCTATTTTTCGGCTCTCTGGCAACCAATTTCCCAGGTATTTGTATTCACTTGTCTTCTCCACCATCCCCTTTCTCAATTTTATTTCTGGCTCCTGGTTTGAATCTTTGCCAGTTTTCACTAATAGTGGCGTGGTGGGAAAATTTCTCTGGGGTGGCCAAGGCAAATATGGCGCCTTTTTTTAAAGATTTTTTGTTTTTGGCGCCCCTCTCTATACGCTCATTATGAACACAAAAAAGGGAGTGTGCGAGCGAAGCGAGCTAGAAAATTTTGAGTTTTTGAGGTGATAAGAGGCGCCATTTTTGTTTTTTCATTTGTCAATCTTTATATGGGCGCCTGAAAAATCCTTCTTGGCGTCCCTTATTTTTGGGCGCCCCTTCTCAAAAGGGCTCCGCTGGGGGGGCCTGGCCCCCCTGGCCCCCCCTGCCACCACGCCACTGTTCACTATCATATAGCTTGTTTTACCTTTATCAATGTTGAATGTGAATTTCTTTTCATCTTCCATAATTCGTAGTTTATCTCCCTGCCATAGCAATGTCATCCACATATACGATGCTATCCACTTCAGCATTTGGAGGAACTGTCATGCCTGTTGGTTCTCCTAATTCGTTTATTTTTGACGTACTACTACAACATAACTTCATAAGTTTCACAACTTTTTCTATGTTGAATGTTTCTCCGCATGGCGTTCTAGCTTTCATCTGTGCATCGTATACGGCAGCATGGCTTCTCTTTCCTGTAGTCCATTTTCAACAATATCACTGACACAATCCTCCGTCCATAGTTTGTCGAAGCACTTTTCTGCGTCTGCAAGCAGTATATATGTATTCCTCTATTCATATTCATGACCATGGATCATAGTCATCAGGGCTAGCCAGTTGTTCTTCGTTGATCTTCCTTTAATTCCTCCATTTTGATGTTTATCAATTTTGATGTCTTTGGTGACTTTCTGAAGTAGGACTTTTTCAAATACTTTTTCCATTACGCTTGTCAGAAAGATTCCCCTTCTGTTTTTCATCATTGGTTTCTTTCCCTTGTTTTCTTAAAAATACTCTCAACGTCATCATAATACTCTTAATTTCATCAATGTCCGAATGAAAATATGAATAAAACTATTGACTTGACTTGAAAGTAAATTTTCTATCCCTGCCTCTTCATCAATTTTATAGATATGCTTTCTTTGTAACTTCGTAACTTTTGAGAGTTTTTCTAAGATCACTTTTATCGATTCCCCTTCTTCTTAACTTTAAAGAGTGTTTCTAAGATCACGTTTATCAACTAACCATTTTCTTTATTACTGTAACTAGTTGTTCCAACTAAAACACAAAGAAATACATAAACATATCGACGTCAGTACGATCAAGACAAGATTTGACGTCAAATCACAGTAGAGCTGACAGTTAGTTGGTCTTAAAACGGCTGTATTTCTTTGTGTGTTTTAGTCAGAGAGTTGTTGTAATACAATTTTTTACTCAGAACTTCATGCTCTATGAGATGGTACCAATCATTTTCGTTTATTTTGACTTTTAAGAATCAGCTATTTCTCTACCCCTTATTTTCCCTTGCAGTTTTGCCTATGGCGTCACTATTTTGGTCACAAAAAGTTTTCCCAGGCCTAATCCGCGTCCTCCCTCTCAAAAATATCTTATAATATACTGTTCTTTAGAATAGACTAAAAATGGCTAGGTCGTAAAAAAGATGTCACGGAACCCCCAGGCTTAGCCCCCAATTATTAATGTCTAATGTTATGGTTTTTGAAGGGCTTGCTTAAGAGATGAGAGGTCTATTAAAAGCCTACTCTCGGGTACCTAATAGCCGGGGGGGTTGGAATAAGCAGGGGGGTTGGAAAAAATCTCAAAATTGTATAAGCGGGGGGGGGGGTTGGAATAAAAATGTCCTGGGTGGAAAATGTTTGAAAAGGAGGCTAATACAGCAGAATTAAGACAAAAAAGAACTTTCAAAGAAATTTCCCAAAAATTATAAGCGGGGGGGGGGGGGGGGTTTGGAATAAGAATGTCCTGGGTGGAAAATTTTCGAAAAATTAATTAGCGGGGGGGGGGACGGCTATTAAGTACCCGTTAAGTACCGCTCATTGAAACAGGAGTTTTATGGAGAGTATGATGGGTGGGTTAACTTTGAGAATAACTTTTAAAATTGGAGAAATTTCGGGCAATCAAAACATGAAACATACATTATCTCAGGATTGGAAAGGTGTTATACTATACATAATAATTTATTACCTTGAAAGTCTCATCTTAATCAAAGATCACTAACAAAATAATCTAGAACGCACATTAAATGCATTGACTTACCTTCATTACAATTTTCGACAAAACTGTTGAGGCTATTCCCAGGCTAATTTTAAGTTTGGATTACTGAAAAGGTGTATTCCAGAATTTTCCAGCAAAATAGTCATTTTGTTTGTATCGCAGAAATCAAAGTTCTTAGGTTGCATTTTGTATTGTGTTGTATTTCAGACCTAATCATGATTTATTCTCTTTAACAAGATTGTTTAGCCTTTAGCTGTAAACCTGGTGATAATAAGGTTCTTAATCGGGAGTTATTTTTGAATCAATGGGCTTCTTAAAAATTTCGATTGATAAAAAGTCGAATTTCCATCAGCTTCAAAAACTAAAAAAATCGAAAATTCAAATTACGTGATTCGTAAAACTTCTTGATAGGACTTGAAAATCTGTTCGATTTAAATGATTTTTCGAATAACATGGGTTCAAATTAAAGCAGTTTTCTTGTTTCTTGTTTTTGAATGCTAAGTCTGAGGGGCCACAAAATCTGTTCGAATTAAGTGAGTATTCGAATTATAGGAGTTTTAATTATAGGAGTTTAACTGTAGTTTGCTCCTTTCGTTGTTGAGATATAGATATTTTGAAATCTCATGGATTTCCAAAAAACTAAAATGCGTGGTCCAATCGCATACTTTAGGCGTACAAACTTTCGCTAGAAGAAACTTTCGCGAGGACGAAAAATCGCGAAATTCACGACATTTACTTTCGCGAATTTAACGTAAAATATTTTTCGCGAGCATAAACTTTCGCGAATTAAGACGTAAAATTGAGAATTTTGACATGAAAAATGGTTTAGAGGGACAAATACTTCTTGAATTTTCCTTTGACTTATTAGTCTTTTATCGGGCTAAAAAGTGCCATAAGAGTTACATTTTATTCAGAGTTTGAAGTTTCACAGATTTTCTATTTTGTCAAGAATTTTTCGCGCGAATGGCCATTCCTAGAATTTTTAAAGACATTTACTTTCGCGAAAAGGGCCAAAATTCGCGAAAATCGCGAAAGTTTCTGCTCGCGAAAGTTTGTACGCCTAAAGTAGTTTCAGCATTATTGAAACCCATCACGAGGTTTCAAGATGTTAATTGCCTCCTTTTGTTGGCAAGTTATACAAACTTTTCCCATACTGAAAGGGTTCTGCCTCTAATTCCATCTTGTTATTCTAATTTCAAAGTCTTTTGAATGTTCAGAATCATGATTATGAGAACAAGCATTATTTTTTATCTTTTTAGAAAAATTCTCATTTGGCTGCAGCAAAATGTTGCGAGAACGAGTTTTCTTCGAAAGAACAGTTGGACCAATGCATGAAGCGAAGTTTTGTGCCAGCACAACAAGTCCAAGAAATGATGAGTCGTGAATTATCCGAATTCCAAGTAAGTGAATCTCGTAAATACTTATTAAAATAAATTCTTACATATTCAATTGTTAAGCAAAACATTAAAAACATAGATAAAATAGAGAATTCTACTCACTTTAAATCGCCGTCCTAAATGTTCAAGGTCCCTGATGCAGGAGTGCTAAATATAGTAACGATTAAAAACCATGGTTTGCAACGACATGATCAAATTTCGATTTTGCCTCATTTCAAGCAGTCTGAAGAATCAGATTCGAAAGAGTCCTTTGCACTTTGTACTTTGTTGAAATATTACCCTGGCTAAGCCTTTATGACGAAAACTTATTTCAATTTGAGATATATCTGGTTCTTGAAACTTGTTTCAAAATCATCGCCATATCCCTTTAAAGCAGAGCGCGGAATGGATGATCTGTTTTTATCTGAGATTAACTCTAACCCAGTTAAGGGTCTCTACATATAACCTACCTTATTGGTGTACAATTACTTAAGAATGATCTAATTATCAGGCTAACCATAAGTAGAATCAACTACTTGAATGATCTAAGTAATTTAACTTGTTCAGAATGTCTATGAGTACTCTTTATAGGGAATTAAAATTTCGAAATACTCGTATTTAATATTTCAGAATCGACTGAACCGTTGTGCACAGCGTTGTCAAGACGAAGCTAAAGACAAACTTCCAGTTAACCCGAACCAAGGTGACATATCGGTAGCAGAGGGATATATGAACACTTGTATTAGTAATTGTTGTGACTCACATATCGATCTGATACCCAAAATCATGAGGCGAATGAAACAAGCCATGGACCAAATATAATGTGAAGTGAACGAATAAGAAAGCCTTTAGAAACGACGAAACTTTAGCTGTTCGTTTGAACGGTGGTTAGAACTATTTACAAGACGTCTTAATTGATTTGAGTGTTGTGTACAGGGGATAATGGCGTGAACTTCATCATTTGCCGTACTCCAATGGTTTGAAAGTTGAGGATTAGAGACTCTTTAGAGAAAATAGAACTCCTGATTTCAAAGCATGAATATGAATACAAGGATGAACATGAGCTTGGTCAGTTAGTTTTCCTTACTTTATATATATTACTCCATTAAGAATTAGTGAATTAGATAACTTTTAAAATATATTGATACATGGCTCTGGTTCTTAACTAATCGAGCACTCTTATGACATTGATTTACCTCACTTCTTGTTTTTACTTGAATATATTATTATGTTTGTAGGACAATTGAAGAGGTATAGCTTCTCCTTTAGATTTTTATTTTGTGAATTGATGCCAACTCTTCGAAAATTGACTTCAAAATTCATGCGTTCCGATACCCTCCATTTATACCATCATTCACACCAATTTTTGAATTGATGATGAAATTTTCCTTAGTGCTATCAGAATAAACCAGCCGAGGCTGGAAGGTCAGCCAATAGAGCTTAGCTAGATAGCTTTAATAAGTGGGTTAACAGATGTAAGAGATGTACTGAAACAGAGTAGACTAAAAATGTTGAATACTGTAATGTACAAAATGTGAAACATTTGATAACTTGATTTAAAATTATTTAAAACAAGCCTGAGAGCTCCTTCACACCTCCCCCCCCCACGAGAAATTCAAAGTATACTTCTCTTTAGCATTGTAGCACTGTTTTTATGACATCAAACAATTAAGCTATAGTTCATTACTATAAAATAAAAGAGAAACATAGTGTAATTAAACTTTTTGTTAATTTCATTCCAGTCAGTTATGATACATTTTTTCTGTTCGATATAGACAATATCCATATCTGACCAAAGTGTTATACTAGAAATAAATAAGAAAATTGCCAAAACGTCAGAAACTGTACTTTTTGTTTTACTTGATAAAACTCCAATTTCACTTTAAACTAACAAGCTACAAACTTTAAGTCACAAACAAAGCGCAAACTCCAGAAAAACACAATTTGCATCAAAACTTTACAAAACGTAGTCATTATAACATTTCAACAGGATGTATTTTGGTAGATTGGCAAATTACAGAAACATTATCAGTTGTCGCAAAGGGCAATGAGGTACGTAAAACTGACTGCTATCAGTCAACGCCAAATTTGGCAAGGTCAGAAAAACTAATTTGCATCCAGTCCTGCGTAAATAAATTTTGTAGTTTAGTCGCAATGATAATCGAAAGCAAAACTTAAAATTCATAACTATGCGGGGAAGCTCATTTTTCCCCCCGTTTTGCTTTAACTCCCTTTGATTGGTCTATGATTTGGGCGATCGCCTTACCGCCTTAGTGGAATAAACACACGACCATAATAAATAAAGTCCAAAGGCAGCGAGTAGCAATTAACTGGGAGTCCTCTCTCGTGCCAACACTGGCAGGTTTTTTAAACCTTAAAACAATGTTAAATGAAGGACCAGATGATCTGTTGTTGTGTAACTTGGCGATATAATTCATTAAATTCTAGAAACCATTTTTCATAATTTCTGCAGTCCGCTTTCTGCAAGTCTGATAAGAATATGTATAACTTGTTATCGCCATTATCATCCATTATTCGTCAAAACGTGCGCCAGTTAGGAAAGGTTAGAAAAAACAATCTGCGTCCATAACTGCATGAAAAATAGTTTGATCAATTTCAACAAGAACTGTATATAATAATATAATGATAATTCCAAAGACCATTTGTCATAATTTTGCAAGTCCATAATAGAGATGTGAGTCATCATTGGTCCCGTCATCTGACCGACCTGATTTACGGTCATAGGTAGATTGGGATCGAAAGCTTTTCGCTGCTGGCTGGATTCCACTGTACCTCTGCACGTCTGTTTTACAATTTTCAAATCGAAGTAGCGAGCCACATGCTAATGGGAGAAACCGAAAACAGTTTAGCCCGGTTTTCTCAATTTCTATTCGATCAGTCCACACACGGATTCCTTTCAAATGAGCGCTTCTTAAAAGAAAAATATTTTAACCGACGACCGAACGACCCCACTTTTTAAAGTAGAAATGCCGGAACCAAAATTTTTTGCGATTCGCCTTTAGTCCAAAAAGCACAATTCATCCAGTCTTATCAAATTTAACAGTAGCTGTACTTTGTAAACTTAGCAAATCCAAGAACATATAACACCATCAATCCCCCTAGAGGCAACAAGAAAATATGTTTTTATTGCAAAACTAATAAAAGCCAAAAAAGTATCAGAAATTCAACATAAACAAAACTTGAGCAAACGCTTTAAAGCTTCAAAAGATATAGAAAAGATCCCCTTGAGAAAAAGTGTTTTTGCCGAGTTAAAAAAATGACAGAAATTGAAGCGCAAGATTATACTGGAAATACTTGGTACACCCTGACTTTATCAATCTGGCTATCGCTTTGAGCCGCCTCGGAAACACCACATTATGATCTGTTAAAACAACGTACGCTAAAAGTACCCAAAAAGTTAACCCGATCGGAAGAAAGTTGAGAAATCAAAGTGAGCACATTATGATCTGTAAAAACAACGTACGCTAAAAGTACCCAAAAAGTTAACCCGATCGGAAGAAGTTAGAAATCAAAGTGAGACGGAAATCGGATGGGGGGCCGTATGATGATGGAAGAAGAAATGAATTTTACGGATTTGAATGCTCAGCTTAGGCTGACCAATAAAAAAAGCGAACTGGGTTCGATTTGGTGTAAAGCATGAAGAGTTTAAAATTAAAATCCCAACATTTTACTACTGAAAAATGAACAATTTTTTATGGTCACAACTTAATAGAATACTCAGAAATTATTGCTACTAGATCTATTTTAAGTATGTTTTATCAGAATTTTTTTGATAGTTTTGTACGTATCCATAACTATATATTATAGTCTTTATACAAAATGAGAAAGTGTTTTTGAATTAAAATTGAATTATTCACCTACTGAAATTCTTAGAAAATTAGAAGGTTGCACCAATGAAGTATAAGCCCGAAGGGCTAGAAATGAATCTCCTTGGTATGATTTGAAGCCATTAAATCCTATCAAAGCTGCGCGGTCTGCGTGGATTTCGCACTATTGCCGGATTTTCAAAAATGTACCACTCGAAAAGAAAGAAAATGCTCAATTCAATCTGTCGTCAAAAATGCGGCGCATTTTTTAAGGCTTCACTTTTTCTTGCCTGAGAAAGGTTAGAGATTGAACTCAATGGTCTGCCTGTTGTCATATTGTGCTGATATAAGCAAAAAATGCTTTCTCCTCTTTTTGACCAATCTTGCTTGGGGTGGGAATGTCGTTTCTGAAACTGAATAGTAATGCCTAAGGAGCCCTTACATGTCAAAGACCGTCAAATATAGAGGCAAAAAAAAGGGGTTCGGGGCGGTTGGGATGTGTGCAATTAGGATCAACTTTTTCCGCAAAATTTGGCAATAATTTCTATAAGAAAGCACAAAGTAGTTAATCTTTAAACATAGCGGCAACAAGTAAGAGTAAGAGGTTCATGTTATTGTCCCGATTTTCCAACAAATTTCAGTTGACTCTCTCGCCAATTCGATCTTCAAGTCAAGGGACAAAATATTTTCATCAAATCAGGAAAGATTCGAAGTATCGAACCCTGGCGCAGGTGGGCACTTATACGCTCAGGACAGGGTCCCTTTTTTAGTTTCTGAAGATTTTTGACAGGGCCCCAAATTTATTGATTTTCTAAACAGTGCACCCCGACACCCCAGGGGATTCGAATTACAGAAATAATCAAATATCAGAGGTTCAAATTCAAATTAGAGAGAGTTGACTGTTTTACTCGCTCGCTGCGCTGTTTTCTCATAGGCTTGGTAATGCGCATGCGTAAAGCTCATTTCATTATGGCGCGCCAAAGCGGAAATAAATACTATCTCTTTAAAACAATACTATCTTCGTTTAAAACATACTATCTTTTTAAAAAAATACTATTTTCGATTAAAACATACTATTTTCGTTCAAAAAATACTATTTTCGTTGAAAAAATACTATTTCCGTTTGAAAAAATACTATTCTCGTTTAAAACATACTATCTTCGTTTAAAAACATACTATCTTCGTTTAAAAACATACTATCTTTTGTAATGATACTATCTTTTTTTAAACAATACTATCTATTTTAAAACGATACTATCTTTTTTAAAACATACTATCTTTTCGAAAACAGTCTGGAAACGAGGTTGGCACGTCTTGCCTCGCTCATTTTAAAGTTTGGATGCATGACCCGCGCATGGTGGGACGGCGGGA